>NW_021940379.1:1434906-1560911 GCF_001715985.3 Manacus vitellinus
GAAATGGCTTCACACTGACAGAAGGCAGTGTTAGATGGGATATTGGGAAGAAATTCTTCCCTGTGAGGGTGGTGAGGCCCCGGCACAGGTTGCCCAGAGAAGCTGTGGCTGCCCCAGGCCTGGAAGCGTTCAAGGCCAGGTTGGACAGGGCTTGGAGCAACCTGTCTAGTGGAAGGTGTCCCAACCCGTGTCAGGGGGTGGAACAAGACGATCTTTAAGGTCCCTTCCAAACCAAACCATTCCAGGATTCTACAATCTTACACAACCCACGTGGCTTCCTGGTCCCAGCATCGCCCACAGCTGGGAGGCCTCGCAGCACACCAAGGATGCCAACTTGGCACTGCACCCCTGTGTTCATCACATTCCAACTTCTTCCAGCCAGGAAAGGACTCTTCCTACTGTTTCTAAGCCATCGCAGGGCAGAGGGAGGGGGCGAGGGAGTTCGAGCCACAAATCCACAATGATTGAAGCTGCCAGCTGTGAAATCGCCATCGCGGCGGTGACAAGGTGAGGGATGATTTGCAGCAAGGCTGAGACAGGCCCCGGCGCAGGAGCCGGCACACTGTCACACCAAATAATGGCAGTCCTGGAATCACTGGACGCACAGGCCCGAGGGGAAGAGCATCTCAGTTCATCAAAACATGCAAGGAAATAGCCCAGTTTGGGTCTCACAGCATCACAGTGGCTTCTGGAGATGCACCAGTATTGGTGAAAACCTGAATGTTTCTGAGAAATGCTTTCTGAAACTGCATGCTTCTGAGCCCTCTGCTTCCCTCCCGGCTCAGGCAGAAAGTGGAAAGGACTCGTTTCATCAAGGGAACTGCTCCAAACGGCATAGGATGGCCCAGGCAGTGGGGATGCTCCCACACCAAGGCTGACCTCAGGGGTTCAGGATGGGGCATGCAGTGAAACACCAACCCCCAAGAGGAGAAAAGCCCAAGGGGACAGAGCCTCAGGCTCCAGATGCCTATGTGCCTGTGCTCAGCTATTTGGGACTGCAGGATAAGGCAGCGAAATAACCACCAGATAAAGAGCTCAGCCCTTCCACAGGCTGATAAGAGCCTCTGTTAAACCTGCTCTTTGGCTTCAGGATACGGTGCAAATTAAATATAGTTCAGTGGCTGCATTTAATTCCTCTCTTCCGTTCTTCTCTTATTAACCTGACAGAGATGGGCAGGGAGGCAGCCGGACACACAGCAGCACCCCTCCCCCAGCACCCCAACCCTGCTTTCCCCAGCCACTGACAAACAAAATCCCCCAGGGATGGTTGTGGGAGCAGCAAACAGTGTGTCCTGGTGGCTGGTGGGGTACCCCCCGACCTCGCTACCTTCTGCATGACAGCCATGGGAGAAAAGGGACCTCCACGGGGCTGATGCTGCTGAGCTGGGGCTCCAACCTGGTTCCCCCCAGGGATGTCCTTGGGCATCCACAGTCTGTGGCACCCACACTGGTGGCCTTGGGAGGGGGATGTGGGGTGACACTGGGGACTGTGGATAACCCTGGGGTGCCCTCCCCACAGGCCACATGAGTGGCAATTTGAATGTGAGCCTGAAAATAAAATACTTGTTTATCAATAAGATCACACACTGCTCAACGCCACATCCCACTTGGCCCAAATCTCATCCACAGAGGCACTTTATGTTATCCTCTGTACCCTAAAATGTGTCAAGGAAAGGAATAATTATGTCAATATAATTGTATTTCAAATGCAAAATACCATCTTCATAACACAAACTGACAAAGTTGGTCCCAACATCAGGCCCCTGGCACTCAGGGAGCTGTTAGACACCTTTGACACACGCTGTTTCAATCTAAATGTAAATCCAAGAAGCATTTCCCTCTTCCTGCAGTTCCTGGGCTGAGCACTGACTTCGTCATGCAGGATGAGTTGCAGGGCAGTGCTGGCTGTTTGTTTCCTCTGAGCAGGAAATGGGGGCAAATAAAGGAGGAAATACATTCATTGAGAAAACTCATAATATTGAGCAAATAGAGCTGCAGCTTGACAGGGGGGCTGCAAGGAGCATCCTCTGCTGTCAAATCCCTGTTGGCAACAGTAACTCTGACTCCTTCCACCAAACCAGTCAGTCACACACAGCAGGACCGGCCTGACCAGCTCAGAACCCCCGGCTGATGCATATTTTATAGCCAATAAATAAAATATGTGTTCTGCCTGGTTCCGAATACATTTCCAAACCAGATCCTCCCATTCACAATTGGTGGACAGGTCGCCCCAGAGCACAGGACTCCCGAACCCCAGCGGCACCGTCCCACTGGCACGTCAGAAGCCGTGATTTTAGAAGGCTGAGGTTGATTCCTACTGACAGGGGGCCTGGGTTAAAGGCTCTCCCAAGACAAGGGACACAGAAGTTTGCTCGGCCTTGGTCAGCACACAGCAAACCCACACAGAGCTGCTGCTCACAGCCGGACTCGTGACCCCGCCCGCAGGCTCACAGGAGGAGGCTGCTGCACGTCCCTGATGGAAGGACCGTGACAACATGAGCTAAACTGCAAAAATCACTAACTCCTGCTGTGAGTGACACAGTCAAGTGCTCAGCAGCAGGTCTGGCCGGCTGCATGCCTTTCCCTGTGGTTCATACGGACCCTCTGCACCCACCCTGGTCAAAGCCCTTGCAGCTCCCTGACCTCTCCCGGCACCACCTGCTCTCACTGCAGGGACAGTGGGGAAGGAAGAGATTTGCTGTAAAGGGGAAATATCACTGACACTTTGTGGAAATCCAAACAGGAGAAAGCCAAGGAACACAGCCCTTGGCACCTCGACACTGACACCCTGCCACTGGCACGGCTCAGCAGCAGGGCTGTCACCAAACCCAGAGCCACAGCAGGAGAGGTCAAGGCAAGAGCAGGCTCTGCACCAGCAAGGACAGTCAGCAAGGACAGGAGGAGATGTGGATGGGCTGCAGTCCTACCCTGCCCCTGCACAGCTGGCAGGTGAGACCCCTCTTTCCACCACCTCCCTGAACATCATTGCAGCTTCCTCCTGCCATTTGCACTCCAACTTTTCCAACAGCCAGGAGGAGATGCTCAAGCCCTCTGCAGCCAGGGCAGCACAAGGGGCACTGACTGGCAGCTCAACAGGACACAGGGAGAGGGGGGACATCTCAGTCAGCAGCTCCCTCCCCTTCCCCCACTTCTCCTCATCCCAGCTTTGCTTTCATTACTTCTCTGGAAAAGGATTTCTACACCCTGTTTTTCTTAAGAGGTTTTTTTTCCAATTTTGTCGCAGAAGCATTTGAAGAGAAGTTAAAAGCAAATAACCAAAATCAGCAGGGAGATGATTTGTGGGATTCTAAGGGATGCCCAGGCCAGCACCACAGAGCATCCAGGGCCGCGTCCTTGTCACCACCTTGTATTTTTGCTTGTGGTTCTGCTGTGACAACACAACCCTTGCACGCTCCCATCCACCTCAAGTGAAGTGTAATCTAATTAGTCCGATTTGGATCACTTTTCTTTAAATAATTTAGTGTACACCTGCAGTATTCATCCATCATTATTATTTTTAATTAAGTCATTAACTCGCAGGTTTTCAGAGATTTTGAAGTGACAAAATTTGCGTGGTTGAAGAGTGGTGGTGGGGGGAGGGCGAACAACACACCGTAATTGGTGTGTGAGCAGCCATCAGTGCTGATGGATTCCTAAAGAATTTACTCCTTTAAAGGCAAAGCAGAATCACAACAGCTCTAATTAGCACATACACAGCCGAGTTTTCACTCCTGGCTCCTCCATCACCCAACCTCACCTCTAAGGACTGGCTGCCTTTGATGATAATTGTCGTTACACTTCGTCAAAGTCATTAACTTTTCAAGGAAAGAGCAGCTGGAAAGACCCAGGAGCAGGCAGGGAGGGGGCTGAGGGCTGAAGAGACATCAGAGGGTTTGCTGGGACCCTGCTGGGAGCTGAGGGTTTGCCTGGGTGGGACTGTGGCATTCCCAGCGGGAGGAACAATCAGCTCTTGCTTTGCTTCTAAAGTTCACTGGAAGCACCAAAAAGAACGCTTTAAAGTTTGCAAAGGAATAAAAAAATAACTCTAAAGCTCAGGCTGTGTTGTGTTACACAGCGTGGCCATAGTGGGGCTGCAGCGCACAGATTTGCCAGCAAAAGAACCAGAAAAAAAGGTTATTTACACTGAGGTCTCACCTTTTTTTTTACGGAAAAAACAAACCTGTGAAGAATATCTTCACACCTGTACTTCAGTTTTCTGTAAAATTAGTTAATTATTATGCTGATGAACTTCACAGCTTCATTAAAGAAAATGATTTTAGGATAAAGAAACCTGATTTAAGGACAGCACCTGCAACCTCCTCCCTCACTGTGGTGTGCCAGGGCCAGGGGCTCCAGGGTTAATGGAGCTGTATGTGGGTACTGAGGGCCAGGAGGAGATACAGTAAATCTCCCTGGATTGTACCTCAGCCAGCCAGGGCTTCATCCCAGCAGGATCAGACCCTGCTTTTCCCTGGGCATCCCATCAAGGCAGCACCTGGTTCTCCAGGCAGAAGGGACTCCAGGGGCGCCTGCCCATGGCTGGACCACATTCCAGAGTTTTCATCCCAGTCCCATCCCAGAACCCCCAGCCCAGATGACTGGTTTCTCCCACGAAATCCAAGCTGAACGGGCAGTTCAGTCAGCAGCAGCACAGTCAGCACCATCCCGTTCTATGAGCAGCCTCAGGAGGGAAACCCCAGATGGTGGCTGGTCCCAGCTGCTGTGACAGCAGCTCATCGCCCACACCCCACCCCACGCCTGGTCCTAACCCTTCTCCATCCTTCCCAGCCTCTGCTTCATCTTTTCCAGCCCCTGCTCCATCCTTCCATGCACTGCAGCTTCACAAGGGGACACTTGTACGGGGACAAGCACGAGCGCATCTGCACACACGACAAGCCCAGAGATCAGGGCTTGTTTTAAGCTCCCCAGGATTAACTCCAAGTTGGAAATCCATCTCTCACTCCTCACCGTGGCTCAGTGTCTGCTGCAGCCCAAGGAGAGCAGGTGGCCTGTCAAGCTCTGGGTGTCAGCACAGCAGCTGAGAAACAAGGAGCTGTTGCAGGCTGGGATCCAGATTTTATTGGGAATAGGAGCTACAGCTCCAGGGAGGAAACCCAGTATGTGCAACCAGAGCAAAGACAGAGACAAGCAGGGCCAAGTGCCATTTGTTACAAACCAAGCTTCCCTCGCTCTGATGGCAGCGGACTTGGAAAGTGTTCAGAATCCATCCTTCTTACAAAATTTATAAGGCAAAGCCTTCTGCCTGGCAGACAGCTCTCCAGCTCCCTTCCCTGCTCCTCCCTGGATATTCCCTGCTGAATGGCACAAATCTGCCTTCCAACTGCACAAAGCTGGGTAGAAAACAAGGGAGAGATGGAAATAGCCTCCCTGATCCTGGCTGGGGGTGTGGGGATGGTGGCATGGGATTTTCCTGTGCCTCGACCGTCAATAAATAGAAGCTGTGAGAACAAAATACCTTCTATTTTGTATATGGTATATAGATACCATATATATACCTATCCAGGCAGCAGCTCTTAGGACCCCAGGAAACAAGACAGGATTTATAACCCAGTCTGTGCAATGGACTTGTCCCTTCAAAGCACCCCTTGAACCTCAACAGTGCATGGTAGGTCCACAACCTCGCCACTGGGTATTTAAATAAATTAAAAAAAAATTGTTAGGTGCAGACCATGACTTAAGTAATGTCAAGTGAATAATTCACGCTGGATTTATAATTGATGGGGGATTTAGCAGGAGCAGAGCCATAAGTGGTTTTCTATTAACTATTGATGCTCCCCCCGCCAGGCTCCCGACAAGCACGGCCGGGCTCTGCGATCACAGCTCTGCCCCATGTTTTATTTAAGTGCTGTTAAGAGGACACACACAGTCTGGGGATGCCTCTGCTCCTGGGAAAGTCACAGCAGCCCTTGGCTCTGGTGTGGCCGTGCACACGGAGTCTGTTCTCATGGAGCAGTCACTCTGATCAACCAGCACGGAAAAACTGGGATGGTGTGATGTGCCTGGGGGAGCCCACCCACTGCAGGACTTGCTGGCTCCTTCCTCCTGCAGATACAAGTTCAGCTGTTTATGGAGTTTTGTGTCTTATTTGAGAGGTGCCTCTAAAATCCCTTTCAGACCTCTTTGCACACTTCATTTGGGAGAGCAGGAGAGTGCTAAGAAGTCCAAGTACGTTGCTTCACCCATCACTCACATCCCCATATGAAACATCAAAAAAGCTTCTCCAAATATCGGCACAAACCCAAAAACACAGTGAGAAGAACTCACCTAACAGCCAGCACATCTGTGTTCCAAACACTGTGCTTCCAACAAAGCTGCAAGAAACACCCAGTCAACACAGCAAACACAGCTGTGGCTCCCTCAATCCCGCAGGGAAAGCAGCAGGATCAAGGAACCCTGTGGCCCAAGGAGCCCAGCATGCCTGCAACACTCCAGGGGCACCCAGAACCTCTCACTCCAACACCTCCTGGCTCTGCAGAGCATTGGTGGCTGTACAACTCTGACCTCAATCCATGCCCAGGAAAGGGTGTCCTAGCAGCCGGAGTGGTGTGCCAGCACACAGGGCTCAGCCTGGCAGAGCAAGGACAAAGCCTGTCCCTGGCACAGGCAAGGGATTGGGAATGATTCACATCATTCCCCTCAGGAAGGCTGGCAGCCTCGGGGTGGAATAAATGCTGAAATCTCCTTGATTGTTAAATAAAAGATCATTGATAAGATAACTGCTCCTGATTTGGCCCTGCTGGCAGCAGAACTGCAATATCTTTCAATTACCGCTCGGGAGCAAGGCTTTCCCCTGGATTAGTGGAAGAAACAACATGAAAAGAGACGCTGGTAAAGGGCTGTAAAGTGAAGGTGAATCTATTTTTGCTGCTCTCCAAACCCAGCTGAGGCTCTGCTCTCTCAGAGTGGGTTTAGCTGCTGGTTGGCACCATCTGAGCCACCACCACGGCGCAGGGGGGTGGGTTTGGCAAAGCCAGGAGCGCTGTGAGGAGCTGGCACTGAGCCCTGAGCGCCAGCACACCGAGCCCCATGATCAGCACGTGGCATGCTGGGGACTGGCAGGAGGACAGAGGACTTCCCATCCACTGTGGTTCTGCCTGACATGAGGGAAACCAGCATGAGGAGGTGCAGGAATGACCTGAGCAACTTAGAATCACAGATTCATTCAGGTTAGAAATACCTCTATTATCATCAAATTCAACCATTCTCCCAGCACTGCCAAGGCCACCACTAAACCATGCCCCTAAATGCCACATCTACACGTGAACTGCATTTCTTCAAGTGGAACAGCCAAAGCCAACTCCCTCCCAGAAAAAAAAAAAAAAGTGGAGAAGAGGGACTGCCCAGGCTGCCAACTTAGCCATGGAGAAAGGGAACACGAGGGGCCTCAAGGACAGCTTTGGCTCAATAGTCTGGGGCTGTGGAGGGATATAAAGTGATTCCCTGTTCCTCCAAGCTCTGGAGTAGCCCAAGACCCACAGTGTGCCTTCAGAGGGGTCAGCTCCATCCCCAGACTTAGAGCACACATAGCATCACACAGAAAATACATTTCTGGGGCTCTCAGACCAGTCTGAGGTCACAAAGGGGTACCCTCCATGAGCAGCAATCCCCCCCATGGCCATGGGACTGCCCAAGCCCCCAGGAGCAGCACCCCCTTACCAGCTCCACACGCCGGCGGCTGGACTCCAGCTCCCTCTGCACCAGCTCATCCATGTCAGCTTTCATCTCCTCCATCCTCCTCTGGTAGTACCTGGTGTTCTCCTTCTCCCGCGCCTCCGACTCGGCCGCGTTCTCCAGCTCCTCTCCCATCTTGATGATGCTGTCTCGCAAGCGCAGCACCAGCACCTGGGGTGCCAGGTGAAGAAAGGGGGGTGGAGATGAGGTGTTAGAAAGCTCTCCACAAGCATCAAGCCAGTGTTGACTGTCAATAAACCCCACAGCAAAGCACACAGAGATAACAGCAGTGCCACGAACCATATGGACTGTCTGCAGCTCCCGCCTGGCCCTCCCCACCCCTTCCCAGGTGCTTCCTTCCCCAAAGCCAAGGTGGTGGCAGCATCGCTGTGCCTGCCAATTTACAAGCAAAGGTGAGGAGGGGGTACCTCAAAGCGCTTCATCTGCACAGCCTGGAAGTCCAGCTGGCTCTCCAGGTCCCGGATCCGGGCTTCCTGCCGGCTGACGATGGAGCGCTCGGCCGGGCACTGCTCCAGCTGCGCCGCTCTCGCCTGCACTGCCTGCAGCTGGGTGAGGATGGGCTGAGTTAGCACCTCCCGGCCCCTGGCCATGCAAACACCTCCCCAGACCTCTCCTGGATCCCTCACCAGTCCCCCACACGCATCGGGGGCTTCTCGTAAGCCTGAGGTAACAGCACCACAGCAAAGCGTTGCCTTCACTTCCCAAAGGATTCCCTGCTGTTAAAGCCACACAGTACAGGCCTGACACCAACATGTATTTTTGAATGGAAAACCTGCTGGCAAGTGACACATGTCTGGGTCTCCTTTGCTTTTCTCATCTCACACACTCTTTGAGGACAGCAGGCGTAAAAATTCACAATCTGTGTGGAAAGCTGCCTGGGCCAAGCTGTATCCTCAACTGTTATGCTGAGATCTCCAAAGGAAACTGCCCTTTTAGTGATCCCGCTACAACTTGGGTTCAGATTTTGAATTTGACCTAGAACTACAGGAATTTGCCTTCTTTTATCCAGCCTATCTCTAAAGCACCACCCGCTCCGCCTCGGAGGGAGCGAGTCCTGCTTCTGATTCCTGGGCAGCTTAGCTACGCTCCAATAAAGCACTTAACTTAATGGGATTACTCATGTGTTTAAAATTAAATCCATCACTCCAGGAGGGTTGGCACAGCTGCAGAGGCGAGGGAGTGCAGCACCCACTGGTGTCCACCCAGGGCCAGCCCCGCACTGGGGTCAGCCCCATTCCAGCCACAGCACCAGCAGATCAGGAGGGATAAGTAGGGCTCTGAATCCCAAGAGCCTTGGCATGGAAAGGTTTCTGCAGCTCAAGGCCATTGCTGGCAGAGCCCCACAGCCTGCCCTGGCCCCATCTCATCCCGAGGGCTGTGAGCATCCAGCAGCACCCATGCTGCTCTCGAGAGCACTCACAGCCCATCAGGAGGAGGAGAGGCTCCTGACCACATCACAGAGGAGAAATGGCTTTGTGCCACACTGACAGACATTTGATCTCATTTCAGACCAGAGCATGGTATCCACAGCTGGCACAGATGATGTGCTGGACCCAGACATCATCAGGTACCTGGATGCTCCCACTCCTCAGCTCTGGGTGCCACAGGCTCGGCAGGAATTACCTTCTCCTGCAGGCTCTGCTTTTCTTTCTTCACATCCTCCACCTGTGTCTGCAGCTCCCGGATCTGAGCGATGTCTGTTGCCGACTGTGGAAAGAGAAATTTGGCAGAGGGAGCAGAACCTGGCTCAGAGCAGGGGCCTGGCTCGTGCCACCTCCTACCACCAACACAGTGAGCTACACCTGGACTGCACTGCAAGAGCTTCAGTCTCCCGACCCAGTGCAGCTTTCCTAATTTTTGAAATAAATATTTGCGGATTAGGACAGAAACTGTGTTGTCAAGGTCATCTCCGCCCACAGGGCCCTTTCAGATACAGACTCCTGGATCCATAACACCACTGCCATGGGCACCAGACTGTGAATTGTCAGTCTGGCTGGCCTGCTCCTGTGCCTATGGGAGCCTTGGTGTCCCTCAGGTCCCAGTACAATCCTTTGGGAGAGCCTGACATGGTCTGGATAGAGCACAGGAAGTCCCAGCATGAGAAAGCAGTGAAAGAAAGAATAAAAAAAGGATCCAGAGGGACAGCTGTAGGATTCCACAAATATTGGAACTAAAGCCAAGACTTGAAAAAAGACTCAAAACTACAGTTGAGAGGAGCCAGAGCCATGAGCTGTCCCTTTCTCATCACAACATCGGTGTCCTGAGGTTCCCACCCTGCTGTGCACCCACAGGGATCACAGGCTGCTCTGTGCCAGGCTCAGGGTTTTCCAAGAGCCCTCCCTGGGAGGGAGATGCTGTGCCAGCTCCTACCTGGGCAATCAGAGCCTTGTGCTTTTCCATGAGCTCATTCAGGTCTTCCTGGTCCTCATCGATACGTTTCAGGAGATCAGCTCTCTCGTGCTGCAGCTGGAACAGCTGCTCATCCACCTGCAGGAAGATCCACCGGACCACTGGCTCACACATCCCACAGGGAACTCACCACATCACCCGGGCTGCAGTGTCCTCTGGGACATGCTGCCAACAGCCTCCAACCCACCAGAAAGGCAATGGGAGCTCCTGGTATCCACAGAGCAGAACTGTGGGATGCTGGGCCCTTGTAGTAATTTTATCCACCCATTAAACCACCTGGGGGCTGTTGTTTCCAAACAGTCTGGGTGATGTAGTGGATATCCTCAGAGATTTAGTAAATATGCTCGGACATTTAGTAAATATACTTGGTGATGTAGTAAATATGCTGAGGTGATTTACTAAACACGCTGGTAGTTTCTGATTTAGCAAACCAGCTGCTGATTGCTGCCAAACCCAAGGAAGGGGGACTGTGCCCTCCTACCTCCCCTGCCCTGGCCACATCTCCAGGAACCCACCAGGGTCTTGCTTCTGCTGAGGGTCTCCATCTCCATGTGCAAGTTCTCCAGCTCCAGGGCCGCTGTCTGCTGGTTCCTCTGGGCCTCTGCACACTTTGCTTCACTCTCTTCCAGCTGGGAAAAATTAGGGTTGGGGAATGATCACTGATGATGCTGCCCCACAGCATACAGCCATGCCTATTCCCACTTCCCTGGAGCATTTTTCCCCGGTAAAACACATGGAATCTTGACCTTCTAAACCTGTGCTGCTCTTCAGCCTGTCTGCTCCTGGTTGACAGGGAAAACAAGGCTTCCTTGACAGCTCCCAGCACATCTCACCACAGATTCCAACACTTCTGTCCGTCCTGGTGAGCATGGCAGACAGCCCTCCATAGCACATCCACCCTCTGCCTCCGGGATGTAGAGCTGGGATCATTAATTTGCAAAATTATGTGAATTACATGTAATTCCTGATTAGAGCAATTCATGATTCGGGGGTTTGCAAATGGGCTTTTCATGTGGTGTAAATTGCATTTGCAAATACACATGGAAGATCACATTTATAAATGCTAATTTGCTCTCGGGTTTTACAGCTCAGCCATTAAGATCACAATGATCTTCAATGGGCTGCAAACACCTGGAAGCTGCAGCGTCATCCCGAAAACTCTCCCCTGCCAGGACGGAGGAGTTTACGTAGGTTGGACCTGAACATCCAGTTCCTTTCCCTGCTCCCTGGGGTTTCTTTCTTTTCTTTACAAAAAGGAAAACTGAACCCCTCTGCTCACTGCTCATTTCCTGTGCCTGGTCCTGGTTTCCCTGTGGAGCTCCCGAAAGCAACAGTAGCCACTGCACACCACGGCGAGGGCTTGAGCATTTTAGGCTGTTTTTTCAGGGTTTACTTATGTTTTTTAAACTCTCCCCCTCAAAAAGAGGGAAATCATGAAATGATTATAACTGGAGCAATCCTTAGCTCATTTCCCTCCACTGTGGGAGGTCATTGAGACCTCCCTCTAGAGAGGGCACCAGCAGAAAAATACCCTCTGTGTTTTGCTGGGATGAGTTGAAGACACCAGTTGGATTGATCCCTGGCTTTATGGCCAAGGGCTTTCCCACCCCTGCTCCTCTAGAAGCAGCTGCATCCATGACCAGCCCTGGATCTCTCCTCTGCCATGACCTCACCAAAATTCCTCATATTTTAACCAGAGAGAAACACATCTTCAAGACCTCTCATTAAATACCAGCTTCCAATTCACTTTGCGTAATGGAATTTTCCCACTTGGGAAGAATAAATTGAAGTTCCCCCCCAAAATGCATAATGTATGAACTTCAGAACAACATTAGTTTGCTGTGAACACCATCTGTTAAATACCTGCGTAAAATGGATGCCTCAGCCTTATTAAGAAACAATGCTATACTCCCAGCCATATGGATTTTGATTAACGGAAGTGCAGCATTTTAGCAAAGCTTTTCTCCTTGTGGAGGTCCGTGGGCTGGTGGTAGGATGCACTGGCTTTTGAGAAAGTCGTCATGAATGCCATTAGAAATTGTTTAAATTTAAAGGACAGAATAATCACGTGGCATTTTTAACACATGCAGAGTCTCAGTGTTGGCGGCACAGCAAAAACTCAATATCCCCAAAATTAAGGCTGTTCACTCACTCTGAACACAAGGCAACCCTAAGTCCAACCTGTGCCCGATCCCCACCTTGTCACCCAGCCCAGTCCAGTCATTCCTCGAACCCCTCTGGGGATGGGGACTCCACCACCTCCCTGGGCAGCCCCTTCCAATGCCTGACCATCCTTTCCATGAAGAAATTCTTCCTGATGTCCAATCTGAACCTCCCCTGGTACAGCTTGAAGCCAGTTCCTCTCATCCTGTCCCTTGTTCCCTGGGAGCAGAGCCCTACCCACCTCAGCTACATCCTCCTGTCAGGGAGTTGGAGAGAGCACGAAGGTCCCCCCTGAGTCTCTTTTTCTCCAGGCTGAGCCTCCCCAGCTCTGTCAGCCACTCCTCATAGGACTTTATTCTTTAGATCCTTCACCAACTCCTTTGCCCAAATGCATTGTTCCCCCAGTAAGATGGGGCTGGACACCATGGGAATGGCCACAGTCCCTGGGCAGAGCGAGCATCCCAGAGCATCACTGCTGGTCCCTTGGATCAGCATATGGAAGGGAGCTGAGCACAGGGCCTTCCCCCATTAAGAGTACCAGGGGCTGGGAAAAAACAGGAGTGGTGCAACCTCTCCAGCCCCAAAGTGGGATTTGGGAAACATTGAAGGATTTATGAAGTGCAGCATTACATCATTGGGTCAATAAGAGAGAGCACACGTGACTGCCAAAAATTACCATTCCCACTGCCTGTCCCAGCCATGGCCATCCCCTGCCCTGAATATTCAGATAATGGACACAAGCATTGACATGAACATGGGCATAGACATGGGCATGGCCACGGACACAGATACACTGCTGGCTCCATCAGGCTGAGCTCACCTTCCCCTTCTCCCTCAGCACAGGTGGGAACAGCTGCTCCTCACAGCTGTTATTTATGCAGAACTACCATCCCAATTATATTTGGATGTTGCTGGAATCACTCATGCCTCCCGATTAGTTTGTTTCCCGGGGAAATGTACAGTACAGATTAATTACTGAGCTGTTCTGGAGGACTGGTACTGTTAGCTCAGCCCCTGCTCAGCACTGTGGGATGCATGTCCATGGTCAGCCTGGGGTGGGCAGCCCCGAGGGACCCCTGTCCATGGCAGGGCACTCCGCGGCACCCTGAGCTCACTCTGGGGTTATCCCTGCTCTGGTGGGCACAAGCTGGCACACACCTGTAGCTGCTCATCAGGTGCTCCCTCAGCACCACTGAACACGGGGTATCTCTGCTCAAACTACAGCAAACCCAGTGCAATCCCTGCTCCTGCTCACAGCATCCCTATGGCAACACCGCCCCAACCCAGGGCGTAAGAGACAGAGAGAAACTCCAAACAGAAGGTAATTAACAGGAAAAAAGGGAAAAACACTTAAACACTGTTGACTTAATTATGGGGAAGTGCTCCTTCCGAGGAGCCCTTGAAGTGTGTGAGGCACTGCACCCTGCCTGCGTGGGCGATGCTCGCGGGGTCACCGCTCGCTCTGCATGTGACTCAAAGCAGGAGAGCTGGAAATATTCCCTGTGGCTTCCATGCTCTGCCAAAGGTCCCCACCTGCTTACGCAGGAGCTCCAGCTCCTGGGAGCTGGCTCCGGGCTCCGTGGGGGCCGCCACCAGCAGCTGCACGTCGGCGAGGAGGGCGCGGGTCCGGCGCAGGTCCCGCCGCAGCCGCTTCTCCACGTCGAAGTCACGGTGGCCAATCTGGGGAGGGGACAGAGGGTGTCCTGAGCCCTTCACCTTTATCAGAACCTTTCATCTCACCCCAGGGCATTCCCAACACAACGTAAGAATGTTTTGGTAATGCTGAGGTCATGATGCAAGAACACATTAAATATGTACGTATAAATATTACCATTTTCATAGAATCATAGAATCACAGAATCATGGAATAATTTAGGTTGGAAAAGACCTCCAGGATCATCGAGTCCAACCTTTGACCCATCACCACCTCATCAACTAGACCAGAGCGCTGACTGCCACATCCAGTCACTTCTCGAACACCTCCAGAGATGGTGACTCCATCACCTCTTTCAAATAAAAATAATTTAATAGTTAAACGAAAGGGAGCAAATAAATTTTGTGAACATTAGAACTAGCAGATTCCATCAAAATACCACATTTTTCTCCCCCAAAAAAGAGACGTTCTCTGAAAACATTTGCCCAGCCCTGGTTTCCACCAGCCACATCCCTGCCCAGTGACCATCCCTGTGGCCAGAGGGGCAGCCTGGCCACATGACTGCAGGAAGCACCATAAAAACCCCCACCCTCTATGCCCCCCCCCTCGAGCTGAGAGCAACCATGGTTACAGGGATAAAGGAATTAGAAAAACACCAAACAAACAGGGACATGGTTTCAGCTCTTGATTTCAGCCTAATTGAAGTATAAGAGCATTTTCCATTTAGGCTGTTTTCCACGGCTCTCGCTTCAAACCCCTTCTCCTATTTTCTATTTACTAGCTAAAATGAACTGCATAGATTTGACCTTGTAGCCCAGTTTAGAGCTGGCTGGAATTTGCTGGAACCAGAAATCATTGGCATCTCCATGTTCTTAATTAGTTTTCTGGGTTGGCTGGTTTTTTTCTCTTTTTAATGAACTGTCCTCTGCAAACCAGAGGGCGTTTGGTGCTGTGGCTGGAAGCAGCTGCCCCCTCCCACCGTTGCAGCCCAGGGTTTTAAGTGACAAAGGCAGGATTTCATTTAATAGCTCTGCCAAGGCTGCAGTTGTATCTCACACATACTACAGCAATTCCCAGCTGCACAGTTCCATCTCCCCTTCCCCTCACACTGTGACTGCCCTTGGGGGACTGGGGGATGCCGGGGCAGCACCTGGGGTCAGTCCTGGGGGGAGAAGGTGCCTTTCCTTGTGAGCTCCTGCTGCTTCCTCATCCATCTCAGTTCTCCACCAAATAAGCAAGACATGTTGGACAGTTATAATAATACCCTGCTTTGATGCAGCACGATTTATTGTGACAGTTCCCAAAACATCTTCTAAGCCAGGAGCCGGGGGGATGTTATGGATAAGCCTCATCAGACCACTTTGTGTCTACTTGAAATATACCCACCATTCCAGTGCTGCAAATCTCCCAGATTCATCCCGTTTAATGAACACATGTGACTGCCAGGGCTAGTGAAATGGTGAAATCCAGCTTGTGCCAATGGCCAGAGGACACAGTGCTTAATTACCGTGCCAGGGTGAGTGGCAATGGGACAAGGTTGTGTGAGGGTGGACAGGAAGCTTCGGATAGACCCTCCAGTCTGAGTTCTGGAGAGCCCTGGTGTGCAGCACTGCTGAGATGGTGACTGAACACACAGGGCTGGCGCCATCCTCAGCCCTGGCAGCACCAGGCCCCAGGAAAGGGCCAGCTGGGACCTCACTCAGTCACCAGAGCACTGTGATGGCCTCAGGGCCATGCCAAGGGATGCCCAAGCCAATAAATCTGCTCAAGGAGGCTGCATTCAGCCCCTCACCTGCTGGTTGAATGCAGAGCAGCTGGGTGTGCTATCCCATCACCTGCACCTCAATCGCTGCCACAGACAAATCAGAGAGGGAGAAAGGATTTGTTTAAAAAATGTGGCTGGGATAGAATTCCTCTGCAAAGAGCAGGATTGGATAAACTGCTTTTCTAGGCAGTTAGATGCACTCCAGTGTTAGATGTGGCTACTCTGACTCTCATGAAAACAACAGTAAAAAGCAGATGCCTCCCCCTGCTCAGAAATTCTCCCATACAAAAAGGAACAGTTCCCCTCCACAGGTCCTTAGTGGGACCACGTGGCTCCTGTGTGACCCTTGCAGTTCCAAAGCCCCCAGATCCCAATGCTGCTGCAGCACACACTGCTGCTCTGTTGGATGGCATTTGGGAGAGGTGGTGGACAGGAGCATCCTGGACAGCTGCACGTGCATCAACAACCAGGATATTGCTCCGTCTGCACTTGTGCATTCCCACTCCCATTTTTATTGGCAGTGTTTTTAGCCAGGACACGGCCCATGAAGCAGCCCCTGACACAGGCACCGTCCTCTTACCTGCTCACACAAGGTGCCAATGAGCCCTTCCAGGTCCTGCTTCTCGTGTAGCACCATCTGCTTCTCCTCATACTCCTGTTCCAGCTGCATCTCCAGCTGCCGGAGCTGTGTGTGTGAGAAATCCCAGCCATGCTCAGATCCCAGCCAGCCCTCAGAAGCCCCATGTCCCAGCAGGGCACAGTCACCACCACAGTGGGGACCTGGCACCCCCCAGGAGAGGGGTACATCGAGGTCTCCCACTCCACCCAGCACTGGGAACCAGGAATGGGTTGTGTCCCCTGGAGCACCCTGGCAGTGCAAGTGCAGAAGAGGGGAATTAGTCCAGGAGCCTGCAGGACTTTGGGAGATATAGACAGGATGGCTATTTGAGCCATGCTGCCTGTGAGACACACTCAGACATGGCCAAGGGCTGTCGCTGCAGTTCTGAAATTTGTGTTTGCACCCACTGACCTCATGGCCTTGTGGAAATAGTATTTTCTGTAAATTATCCCCAAACATGAAACACTGGAGTTGGTGCCCTTGGCATGACACTGGAGTTACTAGGAGCAGCGTGTCCATGTTCTGCATCAGACATGGCTCTTGCACACTGTCCCCAGCAGCCCCCCCAGTGTGGCAGGGACTCATGCCTGACCCAAACCCTGACCTGCACACCTGGGATGTGACCAAGGCTCATGTTGGGTTGGTGGTGGGAAGTCAGCACCTCGACACTTCCTGAGGAGGACAGACCCCTGGAATAGCTCCTCCTCTGCACTGAGCACACGGGGAGCTCTGAGGAGCACCCAGCATCATCCCCACACCCAGTGAGGACTTACCCTCTTCTGGCAGGACTGCCGCACGTCCTCCAGCTCCTCGTCCTTGTCCTCCAGCTCCTTCTGGTGGATCTGCTTCATCCGCTCGATCTCCAGCTCCAGCCTCTCGTGAAGCTGAAAGACCCAGTGGTAACACTCAGCCCCAAAGGGGTGGGGATGGTGTTGGTCTGGGCTCGATATGCCCAGTGGGGATGGACACCCCCGGCACACCCAGCCCCACAGTACCTGCTCCAGGTGATCGACAGCAGCCGTTTGTCGCTCCAGCTCCTTCCTCTGCTCAGCAGCACTGCCCTCCAGGTCCCAGAGCTGCTTCTTGAGTGCAGGTACAGCACTGGTGTCCGTGGCACCAGCAGTGCTGAGCTCCTGCACCCGGCTGGCCAGCACGGCCACTCGCTGTGCCAGGCTGGCCACCTCCGCCTCCTTCTGCTGCTCGGCCAGACAGAGCAGGGGGTCAGAGCCCAGACATAGTAGGGGGCCCTAGCACTCACACCCTGCTCTTAGAAACCACAGCATTCCCAACAGCATCATCCGAAACCCCTGGAGCAGCAGCAAGTAGTGGGCAGCCCCTTCCCCACACTGAGAACCCTATCTGCACCATGAGCCCCGAGCACACCTTTCCTTCTTGATCCTGAGCTCACCTTCCCACTCCTGTGGGTGTCCCCACTGTGGGCTCCCCACAGCCCCTGCTGCCTGAGGTGCTGGCAGCAGCCCTGCAGGCTCCACCCAACCCCACAGCCATGCCCCTGCCACTGTCAGGTCAATGATCTGAGGGTCTCAGTGGCACCTGGTGCAGCACCATCCCGTGGGACACAGACTGGCAGCTTCCCACACGTGGGATTGGGGGTAGGGGTGTGAGGAAGAGCACAAGTGACTTCAGTGACAATGGGGGTGGGCCTGGTTAGCTAAATCACGGGATGGGGATCACTTATACACAGCAACAGCCCTTCTTCTAGCAGAGGAGAAAGTTATTTAAACACATCAGGTGCCTCCCAGAACTGCGTTAAAAGAAATTGGAATCAAGTTTCCTGATTGCCTCTGCTCTAATTGCAATTGCTTTGCTTCCAAAGCTGTTCCCAAAACGGGGCATAACGCAGCAAAGTGGGATGACTCTTCTTACCTCCAAGCTCTGCTGAAGTTTACCCATCTCCCAGCGGATGCTGGTGTTCTCCTGGGACAACTTTTCACGGAGGCTCTTCTCAAAGGCAGACTGTCCCAAGGCCTGGGCTAACTGCAGGTCAAACCTGGAGGGGGAGCACCAGTTACCTCTCCCTAGGTCAGGCTGGAAAGTGCTTGGAGCAACATGGGCTAGTTGAAGGTGTCCCTTCCCATGGCAAGGGAGTGGCACGAGATGAGCTTTCAGGTCCCTTCCAACTCAAAACAGTCTCTGTGATTCCATGATAAACTCACACAGCAACAGGATGTAAAACTGGGTTGCACCCAGGTGTGGTGCAACCTCCAGCAGTCAAAACAGACAAAAACACCAGCCCTTCCGGGATCCTCTTACCCACCCTAACCATTCCCCTTCCCCGTCCCTCCTGCTCCAGCACTCCCCAGCCCTCCACGCACTCCCAGCAGCCTTACTTCTTCTGCCTCTTCTCCAGCTCGTGGCTGCGGCTCTGCTGGTCTCTCGCCAGCACCCGCGCGTCCCTCCAGCTCGCAGACAGGCGCCGGCACCGCCGCCCAGCGCTGCTGGGACACCCGCTTGGCCGCCTCGCACGCCGCCCGCGCCTCGCCGAGCTGCGGGGAGGGACGGCCCTGAGACCCCGCGGGACAGCATCCCGCAGGGGAGGCACCCCATGGACCCCGCGGTGCAGACGCGCCCCGCAGAGGAGGGACCCCCAGGGACCCCACTGCACACAAACCCCGGGTAAGATCCCCACCCGGCGCTCAGCCCCATTTAGGTCCCAGGGGATGGTCCGCCCCGAGATTTTTCACTAAATAAGGACAAACCGAGGTGCTCTGAACCCTCAGGATCAGGCAGCCCCCCCTCAAGCGCCTGCAGCATCCCAGCCCTCCTGCTGAGTCAGCGAAGCTGCCCCGGGGCAATGCCTGATCCCATTTCTCTACAAAAAGCAGTGTCTGGATGGAGGGAGAAGAATCCCCCAAGGATTCACATCGTGTTTGGGACACACACACACAGAGCTATTACACGTCAGGGAATGGAGTCATTAAGGAATGACTTTAAATAAGCAAAATCTTGCATTAATGAAGCTTGTAATTCCAAGCTAACTAAAAGCAAATGGGCTGCTTTGCTTTACTCCAGCTCCTAAGACTCAGCTGCTTTGCTTATTACTATTTAATGTACCATGAGCAATCTTCATTTCTTTGTTTCATCCATATAGGAAGTGACCTGACTCCCAGGCACCGCTCAGGAAGCACGTTGGTTTTTCAGGACAAAGCTCAGGAACTGCCAGCTCTTTACATCAGCAGCTCTTTGTGTGACAGATGGTGTGAGCACAGCCCTGTCCAGCTCCCTAACCCAGAACAGCACCAAGACTCACCACCGAGCCTCCCCACCCCGCAGCTCCCACCCTCTGCCCACGCTCACACTTGACCAAGGTGGAATTTTGCCATGTTCTGGTGCAAAAGTGATTTTTGAAGCTTGAAGGAAGTTTTGGGGCATTTATTCTCAAAGCCAGCAGAAAACAAGTGGTGTTCCCTGGTCAGTGGGAGCAGCAGCAACAAGCAGATGTGAAGCTGAGCCTCAGCCCCGCAAAGCTTTGCCTGCCCCAGGAGTAGGGAGAGAACAACTGGCTCTAGCAACAGCCCCACTCCCTGGCGTGACTTGGGGGTCCCTGTCCCCTCCTGGGCTGGCAGCACTTGCCTTTTGCTCGAGCCCTGTCCTGGTGCCCAGCTCGGACTCCAGCCGCTCCTCCAGCTGCACCAGCCGCTTCCGCAGGAACACGATCTCCGTCTGTGCGCAGTCAAACCGCACCTGCCACTCGTCCTCTGCCACAGAGAGAGACCCCGGGGGGCTGGTGGGTGCTTGGGCCTGACCAGCCCCAGTGGCTGTGCCAGGGGTGGATGCAAAAGGACACCACAGCTCCTGGGTAGCACCAACACCAGCACCGAGCTCATAGGGCACAGAGCTGCTTTGTGTGCCCAGGGCTGCCCCAAGCTACATGGAACATGTGCTCTGCCTTAGGCAGAGCATGTGTGCTCATCCTGTCACATCCCACCCCATCCTACCCCATCCCATTCCATGCCATCCCACTTGTGCCTTAGCAGCCTCCTCATCCCACCATACATACTTCAGACACACTCTGAGGTGCTGGGAGTGCTGAGCACTGCCAGGCAGTGCCAGGAGCACCCTGTGGCAGAATCCCTGCTGTCACCCCCAGCCCCATGCCAGAGACAGCACTGCGTGTGACCAAGCTGTCACTGCCAGATCCCACCAGATGAGCCATGTGGGATGATGGGCTGCCAAAATACACTGGGGTGCCAGGGGCAGGGGGAGTGTCACTGACTGGAGTGGCCAAACCTCTGCCCTCTGCTTTGTGGCTCTGCTGACCCCACGGATCAGGCTGGATGCCTGGAGCATGCATCACCTGCAGAGGGACATTCCTACCTCCTCCAGAGCCACTTATCTTCATTTCCCGCAGCTGGACCAGCTGTTGGGCCTCTTCCAGCTGCTTTTCCACTGACTCCAGTTTCTTCTGCACTTGGTCGTGTTTGCTCTGCGGAAACCAAAGGAGGAAGGGAGCAGGTCTACCTGGGTCTAGGGTCCAGCAAGGCTGTGCCAGGAGGAAGGCATTGCCACTGGCATGGCCCAGGGGCTCAGGGCTCTCATACCTGCAGCTCCTGCAGCTCACGGGCACCCCGGAGCCGCTCTGCCCGCTCCCCATCCAGGGCCTGGCAGATGACATCGCCCTTGTACCGCTCGTCCGACAGCTCTGTTGTCAGGTCGATGACCTGGGGGGATGGGGGGTCAGTCTGGGCATGGCTGTGCACACCGGATCAGTGGGGTCAGCCATCCAACATCAACCCCACAGTCTTGAGTGCACTCTGCCTGCCCTTTGGGGAGGGACCAGCACCACCAGTGGGAGCCCAGGATCCCATTTGGCAGCGTCCAGCTGCCTCTGCCAGGCTGCCTGTGCCACACTACCTGCACTGCGCTGCAGCCAGGGCTCATCAGATTTCTCCATTGTTCTATTTGATTACATTAAATTTCCTTTGAAACCAGAAGCAGGTGAATGAAGGGGAGAATTATTAATTCAGAGAATCAATTTCATTTTTCGCAGAGCAGAGGGGCACACGGTCTATCCTGCTCAGCTGGCCGAGCAAGGGGCTGCAGAGGGAGCAGGGCCACAGGAAAACACAAGATTCCAATGCTTCCTTTTCTGCATCTGACAGCATTCTAAGGCACTTCACATTTTGCAGGCAGCAGCTCCTTAGAGTATCTCACAAGTTTAACTCAGTAAGCAAACCCCACAGGTTTCCTGTCCCTGGGGAGTCGATGTTTTTTTGGGTCTGCCCTGAGGCATTCAACTTGATCAGCATTCCCAGCCCTTTACAGAGAGCTTAAACTAAACCATCTTTACTCCCTTCCCATTGAGAAGGAGATTCCAGGCCCTCGGGGCTGTTGGCACCCTTAACCAGAGCTGCAGCCTAGACCCCAGCTCAGCCACGCTGCAGCCCAGTGATCTGGGCAAGCCCAGGGTATTTATAGAAACTTTGGGAGCTTCTTCTCTCCACGATGCTTGGCAAGATCCCAGGCACAATCACACAAGAGCCCTTGCATCAGAGAGCAGAACCCACAAAGGACCAGCAGCTATCTGGGGATTATGGAATCCCAGAATGATTTGAATTGGAAAGTACCCCAAATATATCCAGTGCCAGCCCCTGCCATGGACAGGGACACCTCCTACTAGACCAGGTTGCTCCAAGCCCTGTCTGACACGGCCTCGAACACTTGCAGGGATGGGGCAGCCACAGCTTCTCTGGGCAACCTGCAGTGATGCCAGTCTGGAATGTTGCAGTCGGGCACCACAGCCCATCATGGTTCTGCTCAGAGAACCACTCCCAGATAAGGTCATTGCTGGCAGCCACCACTGCCCACCCCACTGCTGCCCACGGCTCCTCCAGCTGTGGTGGAACTGGTGCTCCTATTCATCCTGATACAGCTTCATTCCCAACCTGGCCAAGCAGGGCTGTGGCAGAGGCACTGGGGACTGTACCAGAGGTTTTTGGAGTTGTATCAGAGGTTCTTGAGGCTGTACCTTGCTCTCCAGCCTCTCTGCAGTCTGCCTGAGCTCACTGCATGCCTGCTCGGATTTTTCCAGCTTCCTTCTCAGCGCCGCCAGCTCCTCCTAGGGAAGATTGGGAAAAAAAACACACATGGAGAGTTCCAGCATCCTTGGTTTATTTATGAAAACCTTGTTTTCTGTTCAAAATAAGTGGAAGAGACATAGCTGCCTTATTAGTAAAATTTACCAGGCAATTTTGAAGGCTGCTCACTGCAAATTGCTGGGACTACAGCTCTTGACATGAATTCCATCGGAGGCAATGTCAGCTTGGGTGTGCATAGAGCACATTTTATGAGAAAGCAGCAAACCTCAAAAGCCTGGGTTGAACAGCCAGAGGCCTGTATTGTGCCCAGGGAGTGTCCCAGGGCCCTGGCAGGTATCACAGCGCAGTGCAAAGGCACAGTGTTGGCTGTGATTCCTTTCCAGGCAGCAGGAGCTGCTCCGTGCAGCCTTGTCCTGCTTTGATGTCCAACACTGAGCACAAGCAGAACGTGCAGAGTCGTGATAAAAACAGGGGTTAACGGGTGATGGGGCCTGATGGATCCCAGGTGGGTTTAGGCAGCTTTTATTTCAGCTGAACCAGCCTGAAAACATCTTGTTAAAACCTCACTCAGGCAACAGGGAGAACAGGACGCCAGGGAAGATTGACTAGGAATTTAGCACTGATCTGCCCCATCCCATCCCTCGGTACACACCTCTTTTGCACGGAGCTGCTCCTCCGCCAGGTTAACACTGAGCAAGGGCCGCACGTGGCTCAGCAACTGCCACCAGGGCCAGTGCCTGACTGCCTGGAAGACCACCAGGTTCTTCTGGATGCAGCGGATGGCGAGGCGCTGGATCTGCGGGGAGACACAGCAGCAGAGACTCTCACCCAGCCAGGAAGGACCAGGCTGGAGGGGGATGAGGTGGCAGAGGAGGTCAGGGGATGGCAGTGTGGCATCTCCAAGCTGCCCACAGGACAGGGCAAAGCGGGTACCCTTCAAAGGAGCTCAAAAGAGCTGTAATTTGGATGCTCTGGGCCATATCCCAGCAGCGCTGATCCGAGTGGGCACAGGTATCCCTAACCAACGGGATGGGTACCTTCAACCTCTTGAACTTCTGGCGGCTGAGGAAGCCCTTGCAAGCAGCCTGGAGCAGGGTCATCTTCTGGGCTATCAGCTTGTCACGTTGCTTCTCCAGTCTGGAGATGACCCCCGGCTTCAGGAACACCTGAGAGCAAGTACAGAGGTTACACACCCCCAGGACAGGGACTGAAACCTCTCCCTCCTCCTGTTTAACAGAAGCATCGACTGTCACAACGTGCAATTCCTCAAAACCCTTCCCTTTGGATGCTACCCGTTCCCTCTAGTGCAGGGATGGATGGATATCTCAGTGGCTTCTGACAGGTCAGACACAGCTATGCACGGGTAACACAGAGACATGCACAGGCAGTGCACAGATACACACAGACAATATAGAGATAAGCACAGGTAGCACACAGACACACACAGTAACACATAGCTGTGCACAAGTAAAACCAGCTACAAATAGGTAACAGCAGCAGTGCGTTAGGATAGCGAGCCACGTTGTTTTCGTTCACTGAACTGGTCACAAACACTGTGTAAATGGTAGAGATCTGCTGATGCCATTGAATTCAGCTCAGTATCAACCTCTGAGTGTTTAAGGTATCTCTGGGTCACTCTGTATCACTGGATACAGGTGCTCACAACTATCGCAGCCCATTTGCATAACACAGCTTTAATAACCCCTGAAGAACACGTGTGAGGCCAGGGGGTGCTCAAAGAGCTGCATTTTAAAGATGCCAAATTGAATCAAAGAACAATCCCAAGGAAACTCGCTCTCTCGAGCTAATGCCATGATTGCTCCACCACCTATTCAATTGCCTCATTAATGTCTGTATTAACTCCCCAACCCAGCAAGCTTCGAAGCCAGTACAAAATCAATGCTCAAAGCAACGGCAAAGCGAACTCCTCCACAACGAGATGTGACCGGGACTGCCATCGTGCTATTGATTAATAACAAGGGTTCCAGAGAAGAGATAATTGCAAACTGTGCTGTGCAGAATAAAAGAAAGTTATTTTGCTCCACAGAGCTGTTTCATGAATTCTTTCTTTACAGACTGCAGAGCTGAAGGCAAGCACTCACAGGAAATTAATTTTTCTTTGAGACCATTACATTTGAGTTCAAACACTGTTGCTGTGACAGCTGCCTGGCTTTGCAATGTGAACCCCAGTCCACTGAACTCATGAACTGTTCAAGCCCCGTTCCCTCCTATGACACATCAATGCCATGAGGGGCTGGATTTTGTTAATCAGGTACAGATTTTATCCAGGGTACTGCTTTCAGATACGAATTAGGAGCCTTCTGTGCTGATTGTTGGTGAGGCTCAGTTTCCCAGCCCACCTGGTGCCATGTCCAGCAGCGAAGGTGAAGCTTTCTTCCCAATTTGGGAAGCTGTGGGCAGCTGGCACGGGGCAGGCTGTGCCCCCCCACACCGAGAGCAATGAGGAAGCAGGGACTGGAGCCACCCTACCTGGCTGCGTCCTATGGCAATGCTCCTCTTCTCCAGATCCAGCGCCTGGAACAGCTCCTCTATAGCCTGTGGAGAAGGAGCACATCGTGGAATTGCTCAGGAAACATTTATACCCTGCCATGAGCCTGCTGAAATGGTGTACAGGGATCCCTGGTCCTCACGGGTGCCCAGTAAGGTGCATCCAGCTTATGGGCACCCTGTAAAGGTACTTCCAGCCCTGCTCTCCTTTCCTCTTCCCAATGCCAAAGCCCACCTTCCCAGTCATAAGTCCTGGTGTAAGGACTTTCTGTCCTGGAGGCTTTTGGTGGGATGAGGGGCAGAGATCTGCAGCTGCATGAAAGTTATTCCCCCTTTTGCTACCATGCCTGGTCTGGAAGGACCCCGATGCCTGGACAGCCCTGGGAGGAGGTGACACAGGGGACAGTGAGAGCCTGTCCCAGTTACAACCAGCTGCACTCAGTGGTCCCCTTCTGCTCACCTCACCAACAGCTTGTCCCATGAAGCTAAAGCAGGTGGAAAAGTACAGAACTTCCCCCGAGCCCACCAGCACAGCACAGAACCCTCACAGGGATTTAAGCAGGAGATTAGTCAAGGGGAGAAGCCTGAACTCAATTACTCTGAGCTTTGGACCGACACAGGAACATAACAGGCAGCAACACCAGACATTCCCCTGGGGCAGCAAACGCTGTCTGTCTGAATGGGTGGTAACAGAAATCCTCCGCTGATACTTCACTCCAGACAGCATCCTCTGGCAGCCTCACACTTCTCCTTCCCAAAGGACAAACCCATGGGATGACTATTTCACCATGGACCCAGGAATACCTTGTGCAGCAGAACTTCACTCCTGGTCTCACCAGCAGCCTTGCAGAGGTGGGATGGAGTACACCAGGGAATGGGGATATGAACCACCACAGGGCATGAAATCCCATGCTGGAGGCAAAGAAGTGCCAGCACTGTGGCTGTGCCCTGCTCCAGAGGCACTGCTGGGACTGGTGTAGGGCTGTGCAGCACGATACCACCCCATCCCCACCTCCATCCCCATTTGATCCCCATCCCACTGCATCCCCACTCCCTCTCCATCCCCCTCTCCATCTCATCCCAATCCCAGCACAAGCACAGGGCCAGTTGTTGCTGCACTGTCACCTCACTGCTGATGAGCATCTCCCCTGCTCCAGTGGTCAGGTTAATGCCTCTTCCCAGGAAGCAGTCCCCAGCCAACAAAACCTTGCAGCAGCAAGCTCCAGGGAGGATGGGATTTTCCAAATCCCCTGCTTACACCCTGCTGACAAGGCACCCTCTGCCTTCAACAGCATTTCAGAGCAATATTGACCTTTTCCAACTGTCAAACTTGTCTTATTAAATCCCGAGGTCTTAACTGCCTTTGCACACGCTGGCAGGCAGTTTGCACAACACAGCACGTGCCCAGCTTTAATTCTTCTCCTCTTAGCTCTTCCCAGCTCGCCCACAGCCTTATTCCAGGGGCTGGGATGGTTCTTCCATGGTTTTGCTACAAATTTATTAGGAAACAAATAAAACTGGTACATCCCCACCTTCCTTCCTGAGCTCTTTTGACTTTCAGGCATTGTGGGACAAGGTGAGCAGCCACCCTGGGCTGTAGGTGATGCCAAATACCCCAGGAGACCCCACGGACCCTGCTCCCTTGGGTTCCTGGGAATGCTGCCTGGCTTGTCCTCAGCCAGCCAGCTTTAAGGGATCCAGGAAGAGGGATGGAGTGCTGTCATGCTGGGCCACAGCAATGCAGAGATTCTGCCCTCAGTTTGTGCCCTGTCCTTCAAACCAGGACAAGCAGGAATCCTCAGCACACAGGATTGTCAAAGCCATTTCCCCTTAAGTATTAAAAAGACACAATAACAGACTGAGTTCTCCAAGTCCTCTCCATGGTGCAATAATGCTCATGAGCACAGCCCACTCCAGGAATTTACTGCCTTGGCAAAAACAGTCCTCAGGGGAGAGACTCTGGGATGCAGAGCTGAGCTCAGCTGCCCTGCCAGGCTACTGGAGGATCCATGTCCCTCCGTGCTTGGGCACCATGGGGAGGGTGAAGAGGAGCAGGAAGCAAAGCCATCCCCCAAATCCAGTGCTGCAGGATGCAGCCCCATGGACAGATCACTCCTGATCCTTGCTAAGGAGCTCTGAGAGCCCAGAGCCCAATCTGTGGGCTAGCCCAGAGACTCCCAGACACGATCACCAATGCTGGTGTGCTGCCCAGAGCTGTGCTGAATGGGGTTTTCTCCTTCTCCCAGTTCCTGAGGGCAGCCTTGTGTTTAGAATCATGGAATCATTTTGGTTGGAAAAGCTCTATAGGATCATCAAGTCCAACTGTTCCCACAGCACTGCCAAGGCCGTCACTAACCCATGTCCCCAAATGCCACATCCACACATCTGTTAAACCCCTCCAAGGATGGTGACTCTATCACTTCCCTGGGCAGCCTATTACAGGTCTTGACAGCTCTTCCAGCGACAGAATTTTTCCCAATATCCAATCAAAGAGCTCCAGGAGTTGCTCCTCATGACAAAGACAGCCCTGATGGCATTGGGGAGGGTTGAAATAGCTCTGGCATCAGCACAGCCCCATGTGGGGGTCTCAGCCTGTGTCCCCCAGCCAGCCCGGCACACACCTTGCTCTCATCTGGCACCTCGTAGGCAGAGGTGTGTTTCTTCATCACCTCCGGAGCCAGGACTTGGAAGCGCCTTCGGAACTGGGTGAGGAGCAGGCGATCCGTGTACCCTGGAGGCAGACAGACATGCTGGGGGCTGCACCACTCCTGGGGCACTGCCACTGGGACACTGGGGAGGGATCTGGTCGGACAGGGCTGTGAAGTGTGGCATGTCCTCCTGTGCAGGTCCCTTTCCCCATGACATTAACTGTGACTGTGGTTGATGCAGGTCCAGCCCAATGCATGGACGCATCCATGCTCCAAGGGGAGCACGGGAGAACCCCATTGGAGCTGCGGCCACCCAGGCAGGAGAGGGGTTGGGAACCCCTGCAAAAAGCAGCAATAAAAATTCGGGGTGTTTCTGAAATGGGTCTGGTAAGAAGCGGGCGATGGGCAGAGCCTGGAAGGGCTGAGGCAGGGGCAGGGTGGCAGTGGCGGGTGGGACGGGCACAGCCCGTGTGGCAGCGGCGGGGCCCGGACGTACCGACGCGGTGCAGGCGCAGGGCGTCCAGGAGCTGGGTCCCCTCCAGCTGGGTCCTCAGGGCCACCACGTCCAGCTGTGGGGCTGCATCGGGTGGTGCAGGGGGACGAGGGACTGGCCCTTCCGACCCCATTCCCGGGAGGAGGCAGTGGACAAAGTGCAGCTGAGACCGTCGGAGAAGGTTGGTGAGGGCGTCCTGTAGGGCAAACAGAGGTCAGTGGGGATGGAGGGGGACAAAGGGGCAGCACATGCTGGCAGTGGGAAATGCTCCCTGTGCACCTGCTGCAATGGGTCTGGGTAGGTGAAGGAGTCACCTCCAAGCCCTTAGGAAGCATATTAGGAACAGCTCTGGTCAGAGAGATGAACACAGGGGTGCTGGTCCTAAGACTCTTCTCTTATTTTCAGTTGATGAGATGCAAAAACTTACCAGGGTACATAGAATCATAGAATGCTTTGGGTTGGAAGGGACTTCAAAGATAATCATGGTTGAGGGACACTGGGTGTAGGGCTTGCCAGGGACAGAGACCCCAAAATTGGCTGGCCAGGGAGTCAGCAGAGCCTGAGCCTCATCTCCGAGAGAGAGTTTGGGCACCTAATTACAGCTGAGAGCAGCAGGAACTTGGCATGTGCCCAGCACTAAGGGGTAGTTTACTGTCTGAGTGCTTAAGAGGATTAAACTGCGGCACAGCAAGGTTCTGTGTAATCTGCTCATGATCTGTTTGCCTGTGATGCTCTCCCTGAGCGACAGCAGCGCTGAGGAAGCTCATGGTCACCCGTGGCCAGAGCAGCATCCCGGGTGAGACACAGCCACAGTGGTCACCCAGCTCCTGGGGCAGCAGGTGACTGATGGGGGGTGCAGGGCTCCTCCAGTAAGAAGGAGTGTGTCCAAGGCAGGGTCTCAGTGCAGGGTCACGATACTTCGTGCCATAAACCCCCCAACCCACAGCCACGAGGGTCCCGACAGCAGCACTCACCGCCTGCAGCTTGATCTGAGCACACACCGACCTCTTCCTCACAGCTGCGAAGCTGCTGGCGAAGGTCTTCCTCAGGCAGGTGTTGCGGTGCAGGGCGGCCTGGGATCGTCCCTCCAGCCCGGCCACGGCGCGGCAGGACAGCGGTGCCCGCGCGCGCGGCTGCACCAGCTCCCTCACGGCGGGGCTGCGGGGATGAGACATGGGATGGGGCACTGGGGTGGGAGACCTTGGCTTCCCAACCCCTTCTACAGGGATGCAACAGCCGGGGCCCCAAATTCAGATTTGTGCTGCTCTGTGGAGTGGAGAAGGGTGCTGAGACGCCCCTCACCCACTTTGCTCCTCTCTGGTCCGGGCACTGAGCTGTTCACTGCTGTAAAACCTCCTCTGAGTTGAAGCACAAAATGAAACAAGCCAGGAGAGTGCAAGCAGAAGGTTAAAATCCCCTGTGTGTGCAGACACCTGCAGCACCTCGGTTCCTTTTCAATTCCAATTTAGTTTTACAAGTTCCTAAAAGCAGTGGGAAAATCTGGGTAGTTGCTGCACAGGGAGCTGGTGATGTCTCATGGCTCTGACATGTGCTGGACCCCCAACAGGCCATGGCCTGGGACATGGACACCTTTCACTAGACCAGATTGCTCCAAACCCCATCCAACCCGGCCTTGAATACTTCCAGGGATGGGGCAGCCATAACTTCTTTTGGCAACCTGTGCCAGAGCCTCCGCACCCTCACAGGGAAGAATTTCTTCCCATCTAACCCTGCCCTCCGTCAGTGGAAAGCAATTCCCCCCCTTGTCCTGTGACACAGACACAATTCTGTGTCTCCCCCTCCATGACCAAAGCCAGGGCAGGTTTGCAATGTCCAGCCCCACCTTCATGGCAGGGTTATCCCCATCCCACTCCTGCGGGCACAGGGCTCACCACTGGCACTGCGAAACCTCCCTGGTACTTACACTGTGGAATGCTGCAGCACCTGGATGGCGTTCTGGGCTGAGAGGTTGAACTTGGCTTTGCTGACCCAGCCCGTGAGGTCGTAGCGCACGGGGTTGGTGCCCAGCTGGTGGGAGATCTCGAAGTGCAGCGCCTGCTCACACCGGCGCATGTGCCCGTCCCCTGCAACAGCGGCAGCAGCCCAGAGAAAGGTCAGATGTTTAATTGGCTGCATTTCTCAAATTTCCAAAGCCAAATGGCAATGCCAGAGGCTGGGCAGCCGAGCTGAGCCCAACTTACCCTCCTGGTCGGGTCCCTTCGTGGCGAAGTAGGAGCAGAGGCGGCTGAAGGCAGTGCTGTCCCCGGAGCCTGGGATCAGCACCTCCTCATCCAGGATCCACAGCAGCCCCCGGCGATCAGCCCCGGGGCTGCCTGGCAGCACCTGTGGCTGCTGAGGGAGACAGCCCTTGGTGCTGGGAAGGGGTAGGAGGGCTGTGGGCTCCAGTCACAGCCACGCCAGCCCACTCTCTCCAACCTGCTCCCACTGTCCAGCTGTGGCCATGAGACCCTCCTAGCCTGATCTATCTCTGTTCATCACCCTGAGCCCTACCCAGTGACAGTGCTCCAGAGGAGGCCATCATCCCGGCTCTGCAGCCAGGCTGGGAGGGGTGACAGGGAGCAGGGCTTGGCCAGGGAGGGTGCTTGTATTTTAAAAAGCCAAAAAATCTCCTGGTGGATGCTGTGCCCTTCCCTGCAACACTCCAGGCTGCTCTGGGACATTCCATAGGGTCCCTCTATGCCCTCTGAACCCACATTGCCCTGTGAAGGAGGATGCAGAGCTCCCATGGTGCCCACGGGGACAGGGTACCTGGGAGCAGCTCAGGTCGATGATGGACAGTGTGGCCAGTGGAGAGTGCTCTGGAAGATCAAAAGACACCTCAACATTTTCCTGGAAAACATCATTTAAAAGCTTGCTTCAGTCATGGTCTGGCATCTGGAAGCCAAGAGGAGATCCACTGCCAGGGGTGTGAAGGAAGGCAGGGATCCAGGGGAGCGGAGCCGCCACTGGAGCTGCCTCTGCTGTGACACAGAGGAATGGCCATGCCTGTCCCTGTGGGCAGGGCTATTGGGACCCCCTCACTCCATGGAATGGTGCTTTGGCTGTGTCAGACTGTGATAATAATTGATGTATTACAACTGATAATTATTTCTTAACAAGAAAGCAGCAAGAAAGCAATCAATTATTTAATTTGCAGCTTGCAGGTGTTGTTTTCCTCCCTCAGCCAAGGGCTGCAGGGCTCATCCCCCTTCCCAACAGCCCCAGCACCACATCTGGGAGGCCCCCAGAGGGGCAGGGGGAGCATGGCCTGAACTGGGGATGCTCAGCAAAAGCCATGGCTTCAGTGTCTCTCCATGGCAACATAGAGAGGATCTGCCAAGGAATATGGGTCTGCAGGCAGAGCAGAAAGCAGCAGGGGAGACCCAGTTTCTCTCTGCCAAAGGCATGTGCCACTGTCATCCCATGTGTGACCCAGCACTGGGAGTGAGCGATCCCAGGGCTCACAGAGCAGTCCTGGGGCTCACAGGGATGTGTCCTGCACTATCCTTAGCCAGCAGGAAAGCCCAGGCAAGAGGAGCCTGCGGAGCCCTCCAGCATTCCAGGCTCAGGCAATTACAGATTCATCACTAGTGAAGGGCACATCTATCCTTACTCGGCGCAGGTGATGTGTGAGTATTAAACCACGGGAATTCAACCATTTTCCCAGGGCTAGAGGCATTAAAGTAACTCCTGCAAGCCTAATAATAAGTTCATCTCTGCTTGTAGGTTTCTCAGCAGCTTATTTCTGCAGCAATTTATCATTTTCTTTTCTATTCTCTATTATTCATCATCTGAGGCAAAAGTCAGCTGTGCCAACAGAAGGGCACAGAGCCTCCTGAGCTGGAGCAAGTATATCATAGAATCCCAGAATGATTTGGGTTGGAAGAGGCCTTAAAAATCACCTAGTTCCAACGCCCCTGCCATGGGGGGTTCCACAAAGACACCAAGAGAGCCTGGCATCTCTGGCACGTCAGAAACAGCCAAGAGGATCCAGGACTGGGGTAGGAGGAAAAGAGAGACACAGCTCAAGCCTACAGTTCTGTACAGACTCCCCACTTCTGTGACACCCCTCCTGTTAAAGCTACTGAGTTATTCACTCACACCATGACAGGGCACAGGGATCCACTGGGCCAAAGGCAGCCCCGTCCCCAGGCACTGGGAAGTTGCTCCCCAGCTGCTCCCAGCCCTTGCTCCTCACCTCTCTGTACCTCTCCATCTCCAGAAGGAAGGTTTTCTCATAGAAGAGCCCCTGCAGCCGCTCCTGCACGTAGTTGTGGCACAGCTCTTCGAAGGTGGCCGCTCGCTCGGCCCGCTGGTGCCGCGGGTTCTGGAAGCCAGGGGTGTCCACCACGGCGATGGAAGCCATGGAGAGGTGCTGGGAGGAGAAGGACCTGGGAAAAGAATGACACACATCACTGGGATTTACCCACAGACAGCAGAAGTGATCCCAACCAGGTACTCATGGTGCCAGGTCTCCGTGCCAGGCTGCCTGTGCCGCAGGAGGGCAGGACACAGGAGGTCCCAAGTGCCAGTGTGCTCTCCCAGACAAAGATTTTCACACAACTTCCTATTTTTCCAGCAGGCAACAGTCACTTGCTTCATTCCTCTCTCCGGAGAGCCCCAGCAAAGATCCCTCCTCAGCAGCCCCTGGAGAAGGGGCTGCCACCCCCCAGCCCCCCAGTGCCCGGCAGTTCTGTACCTGTTGATCAGCGAGACGACAGCAGCAAAGAGCTCCTCGTAGAGCCCCGAGGCCATTCCCTCCACACACTCCACACCCGTCATCTTCGGCCCTGGCACAGGTGGAGGGAAGACCAGGCACAGACACGTCATTTCTTTCCAGCTGAGTTCAGCCAGCACAGAGCTGAGATGGTACTCATGATTGCAACCCACTCTGCTGCCCTCTCAGTTTGCCCCTTTTTATAGGCAGGGCTCTCACAGCGTTTAAGACAAATCACTTATCTAAATTCACCTGATCTTTGTGTGTCCCTAAGGAAAGACAGGCAGGGGCAGCTGGAAAACTGAGGGCAGCACAGTCAACGATTTAATTATTATTAACATACCTAAATGGGCCTCACTGCCTGAGAAGAACGAGGTGCATTGCCTCTCCACGCACACCCTCCACCAGCTCCCGGTGCAGCACCCCGCAATTCCCTATCCCCCAAAATAAAGGGAACAGGGATGCAGCATCCCAGTACCTGCTGGGCTCTCCTCAGCCAGGGGTGGCTGCCGGCCCCGAGCTGTCACCTGTGCCAGGATCTGCTTCAGGTGGTGTTTGAAGACGGCGGTGCTGAGCTCCTCCGGGTCACAGCCCAGCACCTCGGCGGCGCGGCTCGCGCTCTCAAACTTCATGAACTGCTTCCTGCCGACTGGGGAGGGGCACAGGGGCACAAGGGAGTCAGGCAGGGCCAGCACCAGCAGAGCTGGGTGCAGGCTCAATGTCTCCAGCAAACATCCCGCCTGTTCCCATGTGCATCTCCAAAATCAAAATTATTAAGGCCAAGTCCAGGGAGCAGATGAACCCTGCGACCCATCCAGGCTTCCACCAGCCAGGCATCACTGACACCGTGTGTTTCAAGAGTTTCAGTGGAGCAAACCAGCAGATGTGCTGATGGGAACTGATGGGATTACAAAGCAATCCCTTGAAATCCTGGATCACCTTTCTTGGCCCCAGCAGTGTTTGCTGTCCCGGCAGCCCAGGAGCAGCACTCCTCCCCACAGCAGTGGCAGAGCTCCACTTGGTACTTATATCCAGTGATAAGGACTCCAGCTTAATGATTAAAATCAATAGGGAAGTAATCTGCAGGATTAATCCTTTTACAAATCCAGGTGCTGTGGAGGCAGCTGGCCAGCATGTGCTCGGGAACATGGGGAATGAGCAGAAACAGGAGGAGGTAGGCAAAGTTGCCCAGAGACCTCAGGGTAGCACTTTTGGGTGGTGGATGAGAAGCCCGGGGGGTCACAGCTAAGATGGACCCTTAAAACACAGCTGGTGGCTGGTGGCAGGGGAGAGGCTTTGGGATGGAGAGCGAGAGGTGGCACATCCTGGGAAACCCATGGAGGACCTACTCTCAGCCAAGGGGATGCACAAAGCAGGGCTTGAGGGCTGGGTGCTGCTTCACAGCACACCCACAAGAGTCAACCCCCCTTTCCCTTCCCCTTTGATCCTTTCTCAGTATTTTCTATGCTGACTGAAGGACTCCAACATCAAGGGCTGTGCTGGAGCAGGCAGAGGAATTGCCTCAACACTCTCGGCTTTGATTTATTCTGTTTTCACTTGTTCTAATCTGAGCTGGCTGGACAGAGGCTGATTCCTGACAGACAAAAGATTTCTGCCTGCCAGTGAGCGGAGAGGCTGAGGAGCCAGGGCTGCACAGGCCTGCTGTGCCAGCCAGGCTCCCAGAGCTGGCATTCCACACTGGCCACTCCAGCACCCCGAGAAAAATGAGAGGCTCCACTCAGCCCCAGAGGAGCCCAGGCACCATTTCACACTTCATAGACTATAACCAGCAGCAGCATCACACAACCCTCTTGGGTGTAATGTGATGATGGAAAACTCACCAGCTTTAACACATAAAGGGAATTACTTTGGCCCATTTAATATTTAAGAGGAGCAGGAGGAAAACACAGGGTCAGCACCAGCCTTGCCCCGCTCACAGGGACCCCAGCTCAGCCTTTCCTGCAACAGCCTGTCTCTGCATTGCTCCATGCCTTGGTTTCCTGGATCTGAAACAGGGATGTTCCTTCTCCTGCCTCCCAGGGCATGATGCTCCCCTGGTACCACCACCCTCTGCAGGGTCTGGGGGAGCTCAGAGCCTTCCCCACCTGACCAGCAGGTTCCAGACCCCACCTCCTGTGTGGTTTCCTCCCTCTCAGGGGTTCAGGACCCTGGGTTTGCAGCAGCCTCACTGCAGTGACTGGGGGGGGTTGTTCTGACCACAACACAGACCTGCGGTAGCACCAGGAGGATTTGGTGACCTGCAGCTGCTGGAATCACATCACCTCCATTACAGGTGAGGGCTGGGAGCCCTCAGGAAGCCACAGGGCTTTATTTTTATATCAGCCAGCAAAAGGGACAGCTTGAGAGCGAGCTGAACGCCGACCCCTGCTGTGCCCCAAACCTCCCTCCCGCTTAAAGAGGCAGCGAATAAAGGAAAACAGGGGATATCCTGCAGCCCACAAAGGGACTGAAGCACTCAGGTGAATGGTACCCAGGATGCCCCGCTGGCCTCTGGCTTCCAGGCTGCTTTCCCACTAAAAGAGCTGCTCTAACACGTTTCAAAGGCAGCGGGAAGGGCTGACACCAGGATGGAGCAAAGCAGGCTTTTGAAATTCAACCTTTTCTTCTCGGTGTTTTTGTAGCTGCAAATGCATTTTCCACTCTCATCCAGGAAGAGGTGGTGCTGTTCCCTCCTGATTTATTCCTGAACAAACTGAATGTATGAGGAGAGAAGGGGAAAAGGTGCCTTTAACCCACCCTGGGGCCCATTTAACACGTGCCGGGGCCGCCGCGGGGGACGGGGATGGCTCCTGAATGCCGTAAAAAACCAGCACTGAGGTTCCCTTTGGTGAGATTTCAAGGAGAGGATTTTGAATACACAACATCAAAGGGCGTGAAAGGGGAAGGGAAGAGATGGCTATCCTGAGACAGGTTTAACCACATTAAAAGCCGGGTCGCCCCCACTGAGACTTCTGCTCCATCTGGCTTTGATCCATTTTTTATCCATATTTCCTTTCATTTCTCCCCTTTTGTTGACACACGATGGGGGAATCAATACCAGAGTGAGAGACACTGAGACATGCTCTGGTTGTTAATCCCACACCTGAGTGTGCCTGGGAGCCACAGCCCTGTCTGGACCCGTTGTTCCCATTCCTGTTCACGCTGAAAGAATTGCACAGTATTTGTTGGATACAGCGCTCAATTCCCTCCCAGACTTACAGGAGGCTCAGGACAGAATGTGCAGGAAGTCTGAGCAAAGCAGCTCAGCTTCCCCACCACCGTGACCATCCTTCCACCTGCCCTTGAGCTGAGCACTCCCCAAATGAGACGCGCCTCCAAAATTTGCTCTCCTGAAAACTCGCAGGCCAGAAGGGCCTTAATTTTTTTTTTGGCAAAAGCCTTCTCACACACATCAGCCTGAGACCAGGGGGTCATCTTTAGAAGTTGGAAGGGCATTAGGAGATGGAGATGGGGAAAGAGAACACCAGAGAGGAGAAAGAGAACTCTAAGTTATGCCAGCATCCATCCTTTTAAAACAATTAATAAATGATTAATGGCATAGATTACCATAAGATGTGTTATGACATGTTGCAGAGACATTTATAAATGTCTATGGCTTAGTTTATGGCAGCTTTTATGCAGCCCTCATAAACTGAAGTGTGTAAATCAATGTGGCTGCATCTAAAATGGGTTAGAGCACATCCTAAAATAATTTATAAGGGATAAGGCAATTTCTATTTGCCTGTATTAACAAAGTCTTTATAAATACAATCTTCATCCAGACTCAGCCTATTATAATTCAGTTACTGTGGCAGACACTCAAGAGATCATAAAATCAGTGCTACCTGAAGCTGTCCCTTTGCAGTGTCACTGGGGACAACGTGCAAAAGAACAAGTCACCCACCCTAGTCCTTCCCAAGGAGCTGGCACAAGGTGATGTCCTGCAGCCCTGTCCTATCCACATGCAGCTGGGGATCCCCTCCAGAAGCCCCAGCGGGACAGGGGACCAGCACCCCACATCACCCAGCCCCTCCATGGGTGACAAGGAGCTTGGAGCCACCAGAAATGGAACAGCCTTGGGATGAGCATCACCCCCGCACACCTCCCCATGTCCCACACCCCCCAGCACCAAACACCACCAGGACACGTCTCCTCCCCGCTCCAACCCCCAGCCCCGAGATGAGGTGTAAGGGATGGAGAGGCAGGAGCCCCCTCCCCTTTGCAGGAGCCCCCTCACCTTTGCAGGAGCCCCCTCACCTTTGCAGGCACCGGCGGCTCCCAGGTGGTAGATGCCGGCCAGGACGCGCCAGATGGCCGCCTGCTCCTCCGCGGTGATGCCCAGTGTGCCCATGGCAGCCCGGAGCTGGGCAAAGGCTGTTGAGGCTCTCTGCTTCTCCTCAGGCTGCAGGAGGGAAGACATGGGGGGGAACATCACCACCTCTGCCAGAGCATCATGGCATGGGTGGTACACGACAAAAGGGAGCATGGAAACCATCAGGCCAGCAAGGAAAAGGCAATAAGGGACCCTTGCAAACGTTTGGGCAGGTGGAGAAGTCCCCAACAGGTTCCTCAAGAGCCTGGTGTACATTGCCCTGTCATACGAGGACACGTAATTCCCACTTCGAGAGTGTCCACAGAGCAGCAGCTGGAGCTGTTTTATATCACAGAATCCCAGAGTGGTTTGGGTTGGAAGGGACCTTAAAGCTCAGCTCATCCCAACACCCTGCCATGGGCAGGGACATCTTCCACTAGACCAGGTTGCCCAAGGTTCCATCCAACCACATCCCCTCACTTCTCACCAAACACACCTGCCCACAGCTGTGCAGGTCCCAGCCACCAGCAGGACCTGCCATGTCCCACCTCCAGCACTCCTGCACTCCCTGAGCTGAAGTTGCTCTGTGCAGCCCTGGCGCTCCAGGCTCCAGCAGGCAGCATCCCACCTCGGCCAGGACCAGTGGGAAAACCCTCCATGCTGGGATGGGGAACCCACACAAATGGAGGGCTATGAAAAGAGAGTAAAACCCCATCTCTGAACCCAAATGTGCTGTATCAGCAGTGTGAGGACCTCACTGTGCCCTCCTTGGAGCTGCTGCTCCAGCAACTGATTCCCTTGGCTGCTGGACCGGCACAGGAGCTCCCTAATGAAGATGGAATATTGGATTCATTGATAGATGATGTAACTGTAAATTGCTGCAATTCATCCCAGCGCTTTGGCTCTGCAAAAGGCTCAGGCTAATGAGGGCTTGGAGCTGGGAATCAGCTGAGGAGCTTTTAGCCCCTAAAAATCACATTCTGGGCTCCCGAAAGGATACACTTGCTCCCGAGAGCTGCTGCTGCAGGGGAACATCAGGGCAGTGGACCCCAGAGCAGCAGAACCTCTTCCCAACCTGGCTGGGGCATTTCCAAAACCCAAGCACAGGTTCCAGGTAGAGCAGCCCCAGTCCCGACAGCTCCCCTGGGACTGTTAAAGGAGTGCTGAGGGCTGTTTGGGCAGACCCTTCCTCACATCCTGACATTCACTCCCTCCCTCCATGCTTCTAGTACAGAGGCATCATCACGAGTCACTCAGCACCCAAGGACCCCAAGATATCCTCTTACTGGGGGTGACAAAGGGAGTGCACTGCAGCATCCCACTGCAGGTGGACACAGGACTCCAGCATTTCTCTCTCCCTACCTTCGTGAATGGCTTGATCCCAAAGGAATTGCTCTCAGCCAGCTGGTGCAGATGCAGCATCGTCCTGGGAGTAGTTACAAAAAATGAGTCAAGCTCCTTCCTCACCTGCCCCAGTACCACCAATCCCCTGCCCTCCCCCTGGGAGCAGCTCTGGCACCCACAGAGCCCCTTTACAGCACCATCTGAGGGACCTGGGTGGGACAGGTCACCACAGAACTGCTCCATGCAGGGGGACGAGCTGGCACCTGACACACCAGGAGCCTTCACCCAGGGACACACAGCCTGGGGGGAACCAGAGTAAGAGGGAAAGGGATCCCTGTCTCACTTGTCACCTCAATTTCGGCTTTAGTGAAGAGGCAAAAAAGCGCCAGAAAATGCCCCTGTTTCATCAAAAATCTCTAATATAAGTGTATACAGACCCCTGCAGTGTCATTAACACAACAGTGTTAGTCACTGTTGTGACTTTCACAATCTCTTATCAGAGGGGTCTCAAAAATCCCACTAGATGGGGAGAATTTACATATATACAGTGGGGAGCCTCTGGGCAGAGGGTACCCACCAGCTGGACAGCCAGGGGGGAGTGGAGCCGCCTGGTGCCATGGGAGCCTCACACCCACCTCTCTGCCACATCCAGCCCTGCCAGCATCAGGGGGAACACGTTGAAGCTGCTCTCTCCATCAGGCTGCTGGGCAACACGGGCTCTCTCCAGCAGCAAGGTCTGGGGAGGGAACAGAGGGCACTGGAGATGGTAAGGTGCTACTGGGATCTGTCAAGGAGGGGTTGGATTTCTCCTTGCAGGGCCAAGGTTGGATTTGGAGGCTGCTCTTTCTGCCTAGGGCTGTGCAAGCAAATTGGGCCCCACGCATAGAGGGGCAACATTTCAGTCCATGAGTGCAGCACTCAAGGTCCCACCACACCTCCAGAGGTCTGAGCAGTGTGATGGCCCTGGCAAAGATACTGCAGGATCTGGATAAGTCATTGCCTGGGCTTGAAACAAGCTCAGATCAGCTCCAGCCTTGCCAAAATGTTCAGTGCCAGCGCTGACCCCAGAGCTGGGTGTGTGTGTCCCCCGCCAACTGTCCCATCCTCCCGTGAACATCCCAGGATGGTAATAGTGGCACATTCCCACTCCTGCACAAGGACAGCCCTGCCAGTGCCCAGGGCAGAGCAGGGGCAGCAGTGGGAAACCCTGGTGCTCCAGGTCTGTCCTCCCTCAGAGGAGGCCCGGGGGCATAGGCAGCTCTGATTAAAGAGCCTTTGATAAGAGCCCTGATGGTGATAAAAGCCCTCAGAGGTGTCAGCTTGAGGCGGCCGTGTGAGGTGCTGCTAATGAAACACTGAATTATACATTTCCTCATAAACATTTCATCCCAGCACTGCTCCGAGCTCCCTGCCAGGGAGGGGGGTGGGCTGACAGAGCTCCTGCTCAGGTGCCATTTAGGCACCTGTGGTCCAGGAGGAGCAGGGAGTGGAGCAGGGGGCAGAGCATCACTCCTTGCACCCAGCCTGGCCGGGAAGCACAGCACAGGAGTGGTTCGTCCCTACCTCGAGGACCCCCAGTTTCACCCACAGCCCTCCCATCTCACCAGGTGACAGATACCTGGAGATGAGCAGCGGTGATCTGGCCAGTGGCACTGAAATCCAGCGACAGGACCATGGAGAAGCGCGTGGAGCTGCTGTTCTGGCCAGTGGTCACTGACCCAAAGGCTGCCAGGACTGTGAACATTGCCTGGATCTTCTCCACTGCAAAACCAGCACCAGAGCCCCGCTGAGTCCTGCTGCATTCCTGGAGGAGGCATCTCCTCCTGGCTCACCTCTGCCTGCTCCTCCCAGGGGTCTGTCCCAGCACTCGGGAGCTGGCTGGGCATGGGGTCAGCATCCCACACCAGGGGAGCTGGTGCTTGCTGATAGGAAGGGGATGCGCTGTCCTGACCACACCTCCACCCTGGTCCGGGCCATTCGTCAGCCCTTTGCAGGAGCACCGTGTACCCAGAGAGCTCCGAAATCCAACCCTGCCCTCTAAAGCCACTGAGTGCTGAGCAGCACTTCCTCTCACGTCACCAGTAACCTGATCAGGTGGGAAAGTGCTGCCCCAAGCACGGCAATAATTCGAGTAATTCCCTCCTGGTGCTCATGCTGGTGTTTGTCAAAACAGCAAATCCCTTGGGTCTGCGATGGGGACCGTGGTGCTCACAGCCACACCGGCGACAGTGGCAATTGCAGCCACACCGGCCGCTCGGGAGGCACCCCAAGGAGCATGAATTAGGCCAGGAATGGGGAAACCCGAGGCCATTAGACGGAAACAGCATCACCTTTGTGTTTGGGTGCCCCCAGCCTGCGTAATCTCCATGTGTTTCCTCTGCCCAGCACCCAGCACTGTCTCTGTGGGGGCTGCCAGCAGCCCCCTGCCCTGTACCTGAGACTCTGCCGTCCACGCTGCCCGCCGTGCCCACCAGGTACTCCAGGGCACTCTGGCAGCACTTGGTCCTCCCGGCCCCGCTGTGCCCCAGGGGGATGATGGCCTGGTCCTGACGCTGCATCAGCAGGTTCCTGTAGGCTCTGTGTGCCAGCGAGGAGATGTGTGGGGGCAGGCTGTCCCGCTTCCCCCTGGGAGCCTGCGGGCAGGGAGAGAGTGGTAGAGCACAGCCCAAAACCAAACAGGTTTTTGTGGACAAAAACCTGAAGACATTCACACTCAGGGTGATGGGTTTCTCCCCACAGTGAAGAACCCCCCAAGACTGTGTCCCCAAGCATCTCTAGTCGTGAATGTTCTCAGAGCCCCTCCAGACCCGAGCATCCCTGGCCCTCAGGATCTTCAGAGCATCCCCCCTCCCCGAGCATCCCTGGTCCTGAGTGTCCTCAGTGCATCCCTCAGAGCACCCCTGATCTTGAGTGTCTCCAGAGCGTCCTTGGCCCGAGCGTTCCTGGTCCTGAGTGATCTCAGGGCATCCCCAGCCCTGAGCATCCTCAAAGCATCCCCGCCCCGAGCATTCCCGGTTCCGAGTGTCCCCAGAGCAACCCCCTGGTCCCAAGTGTCCCCAGAGCTCCCGCGCTGTGACGTCCCACGTGCCACCTGCCGGCAAACGCCACACCGGCGCCCTCCGCCACTGTCCCCACGGGGGTCAGGATGACGCTTCCCACGGGAGATCCGTGTTCGCACAGTTTCCCGCCCGCTCACCTGTCCCCGCGCCGCCCGGGCGGCGCGCGGGGCCGGCGCGATGGCACCGGCTGGGCCCGCGTTAGGTGGCAGGGCAGGCGGGCACGGAACCGCTGCCGGCAGTGTGTTCAGGCTACGCTGCACTCGTTCGCAGGCCTGATCAGCGCGGCCAGATCCTCGGCCTGATCCAGGCTGGGTGGGTTGGTCTGTGGGAGGAGAGCCAGAGACACCTCGAGCTCTGCTCTCATGGCACAGGCTGTGCCGGACCGCGCTGGCACCCCGACACCTGGGACCCAGCCAGCCTGGGGTGATGGCCTGAGAAGCATCATCGTGCCCAGGCACTGCCCTGCACCAGGGCTCCTGTTCCTGCACCAGCCCAAAATGGGGAGTGGGCTCACCCTCTGCACGCTGTCCTCGTCCACCTCGGTGACGGTGCCGTCCTCGTCCCGGCGCACCCTCACCCTCCCTGCTGGCAGCTCGGGTGTCCCCACATCTGGCTTCAGCTGCGTGGCTGCAATGAGAGGCTAATGAGGCTCTCCAGCCTGGCACAGCTGAGACAGGTCGGGGCAGAGCCCGCTGTGGCATGGGGAGATGCCAAGGGGTCAAATCCAACCATGGCTCCACTGGGGCATGGATGGGCACTGTACCAGCACAGCACCCAGTGCCCACCCTGCTCCCAACACATCTCAGCTCCAGTGCTGGAGAGCGAGGGCAGAGCAAGGCAAGTTACCGAGTGTGAACCCGTCCTGCTGGATGAGCCAGACCTTCTCCGCTTCGTACCAAACGTCCCTCGGAGCCTGCAGGGAGGATAGAGGGGAATTGGGCAAGAGTGGGAGGAAACTGAGCTGAACAAACTGCCTTTGCCCCCTGGACAGCAACACTTCCAGCCAGACCCCCTGGCCCTCTGCTTCCTGCCCGACCAGCCCCAGGTCTGCCTTCCCTCCAGCCCCCGGCTGAGCCCATGGGAATGGGAAGAGCTGCATGAAACCAGAAAATTACATCAGTGCCCCAAAACCCTGAGTAACATCCACGTTACCTGGTCCTTGTCTGTGCTTTCGCCCGATGCCTCTTTGCCCTGGTCCTCAATCATGCTCTTGGTCATCTCTTTGCTCTTTCCAAGTGTTTCTTTAGCCTCATCCTTGTCAGTGCTCTTGTCCATCCCTTTGCTCTCTCTCAGCATCTCTTCACCCTTTCTGAGCTCTTCCTTCACCTTCCTTACCTCCTTTCCCACATCTTTGGACTTCTCTTGGATTCCTCCCGGCTCCCCCTTGAGCTCCTCTGACTTGTTTGTGTTTTTTTCAGGTTTTTTGAATTCCTTTGGCTCCTTCTTGCTACCTCCAACATCTTTCTTCATCTTCTCCAGCTCTTTCTTGGCTGGAAACAGCTCCCTCTGGGCTCTCACCTTGGCTAGGGTCTCCTCGTGCCTTGGGGGTGTCCCCTTCTCCTTCTTGGTGCTCTTGGGGTCTGTCCCCTTGGATGAGTCCCCCTCCTTTGGTGGGACTTTGCTGCCACGCTGGGGGCCCTGGCTGGGGGCAGGGGCTGGAGCTGGGGGGCTGCCCCCTTGCTGGGTGTCCTTGGGGCTCTTCTCAGGGCACAACAGCTTTGCCACCTTGGGAACCTCCAGACGAGGGGTCTCTGCTGGTTTGGGAGGGATCTTCGTTGGTTTGGAGGAAGCCTCTGCTGGTTTTGGGGATGCTGTCTCTGGTTTGCGAGGGGTCTCTGCTGGTTTTGGGGACGTTTCTGCTGGTTTTGGGGATGTTTCTGCTGGTTTTGAGGATGCCACCACTGATTTGCGGGGGATCTCTGCTAGTTTTGGGGTTGTCTCTGCTGGTTTGAGGGCAGCCACTGCCAGGCTGGGTGCAGGGGATGGAGTTTTTCTGGGGATGGTCCCCGGTGCAGCTTTTTCAGGGGGCAGCTCCTTGCATGGGGGGGCTGTGACCCCCTTGCCCCCCTGCCCCTCTACCTTCAGCCCGTTCCGCAGTGGCTCCTCACTGGCCCCCCCTCCTCTGGCAGCTGGGGCGTCCCTGGCTCGGGCCTCACCGTCCTTCCCCACGGGCTGCCAAGCAAAGGAGAGGAGTTGAATCTGACAGGGACAGGGCAAAGAACCCAACCTCAGCCCAGCCCTGGGAGCTGCAACCCCACGTGGTTTGACCATGCCACGTACAGCCCTAGCCCTGTACGGAGCTCTAGCCCCAACCTGCTCTCTCTGGGCACAGCCAATGGCTGTGGGTGGCTTCTTGGACCTGGCTGCAAGGTGGCAATCAGTGGTGGCCTCCTCCTCCCCCTTGGCCACATCCCGACCCTCCACCCGCCACGTTCTGGGTCATTGCTTGGTGCTGTTCCTGGAGACGCCCCACGTGCTCCCCTTCCTGCACTCTTCACTGAACCAGAGAGCCTCACACTCTGCTTAATTACTCACCTTCCAATTAAGCAGGTCAAGAATGGCAAGTTGCATTAAGGAACTCTCCAGCATTAATTGCTCGAGGCTGGGAGCTGGGCAGGGTTGCAGCTTGCTGCAGCCACCACGCTGCAAGCCTGGGCCTCAATGTCCAGCCCAGCTCATGCAAAACACCCTCAGATTCCTGACTCTGGCCAGTGTCACAGGGCCACACAGCCCCTCAGCCCCCAAGGAACTTCTCTGAGCTGGAGACAGCTGGAGACACCCAGGGACACAGGGACAGTGGCCCAGCAGGACACCCTGGTGCAGTGTGGAGTTCACCACCACTCACCTCCTCCTTCCCGCTCGCCTTGCTCTCCTTCCTCTGTCTCGCTGCCTTGGCCTCCTTCTCGGTCTCCCTCACGAGCTGTTTGATGAACCCCCCAGGGATGACCGACAGGAGCAGGGGGGGTGTGGATGGGGGCGGCCCCCGGTCCTCGTCCCGTATCTGTTCACAGGAGCAGAGGTGGGTTACGGGGTGGGCACAGGGACAGGGCACGGCACAGCCCCGTGGGTGCATTAGTGGCAATGGAGCTGGGAACAGCACTCTGCTCTGCTCTGCCAGTGGCTGCAGGCATTGCCCAGGCTCCCAGCGAGGCCACAGGCCACCCGTGGGCACCAGGCTGGTTCGGGTATGCTGTGGCTAGCAGAAGCACTGAGTAGAAAAGCCCAGAGAGAAGCACCTGGATTTCCACAGCCACCGAGGGCTGGTGCAGCAGGAGCCCACGTGCACTGCCATCTCTGCCCCAGCACGGCCACAGGAGGATCTGTCCTGGCTGCAGTGAGTCAAGAAGCAGCTCCAGCGTCACCACGGCCACATGCAGCCCTGCAGGTCCATCCCTATGTGCCAGGCCCCAGGCCAAAACCAGCTCCACTTCCCACAGCTTTCCCAGCCACAGCCCTGCTCAGCAGCACCAGCACCAAACCCTGCGGCCTCAGCCAGGCTCAGACAGGCACCCTTGAGCATCCAACAGCATCCAACCTTGAGCATCCAACAGCAGCAAAATCACCCAAACCAAAACAATCAGGCTGTGAAGGAGCCTGGAGCCAGCAGAGTTGGACACAGCAGGAGCAAAGTGTGCAGGGAGCTGTGGGGATGCAACCCCAGAGGCTGCTGCAGTGCAACCCCCCCCAGGACTGAGCCCCCGGGAAGGCACGAGCACCCAGCCCCGAAACACCACCGGTGCCAGCCCGGACCGAGACTTTCCTTCTGCTCCCAGAGCGCCAGGCGCGAGGAGATGGCCATGGTGGCAGCGAGGCTGGACGGTGCTGTGGGGAGAGACGTGGTGACACGCCAGGCAGAGAGAGAGGAGAGAGTTAGCCAGAGGCTGCTGCTGGCCCCAGGGCTGTGCCACAAGCTATGCCGGGCCGGCAGCACAGTGACCTTGCTGGGGGTTGCCCAACCAGAGCTCACAGCACCGACTGGAGCGTGGCAGCTCGGGCACAAGGGGATGGGTGGTGCGGCAGTGCTGGAGAGTGCACTGCCACCAGCAGGCCGGCCCTCAAGCCCGGAGAGGGCGCAGGCAGCGTGGGGAGGTGGCAGCACAGAGGGTCGGTGGGTGGACCCCCCGGCTCAGGCCGGCGGCCGCGGGAGCCCGGCCGTGCCCCACCGCGGGCTGACCCCGGCTTTCACCTGTCGGGAATCATTCACGCCCCGAGAGCGCCGGGGCTCGCCCGGCCCTGCCGGCGCCCGCATCTCCTTGTACAGTAAAAAGAGCAGGAGCTCCGGAGCGGCCAGGAGCCGGCTCAGGAATGTCGCTTGCGTTCCCGGGCGGCAGCCCCCAGGGCCACGTGCCCTCCGCGACCGGCGCTGCCCCCCACCCTGTCCCCATCACCCAGGGCTCTTTGGCCCCGGGGAGAACCGGCCCCGAGCGGCGCCGGCAGAGCCCGGAAGGTGGCTGTGGCCGGGCACCGTCACCTCCTCGAGTGGACCCTCCGTCCTGCCCTGTACGTGGGGAAACCGAGCACGGAGGGGACCAAGCACAGAGCATGGCACCAACAAAGGCCGGGACCACCATCACCACCACTCTTCTGTCCCCATCCAGGTGCAGGATGTGGCCCCAGTTGTGTCGTGGTCATTTGGGTCTGGTCCCCGTTTGGGACTCGCTCCCACTGCCATCCCGGTAGGTGCCAAGAGCCGAGGCCACTGAGGGATCCCTGACCACCTCCTGCACAGGGCAGGGAGCACCGTCCCCGTCCCCAACCCCTCTCCCATCGCAGCCTCTCCCCAGCTACAGCTCGTGCCTGGAAAGCCGCCACCCGAAGCCCGGGGCTGCCTGCATCGCCATCCATATTCCCAAACTAATAAAATAACCTCCCGGCCGAGGGCCCCACGGCCCCGCGCAACCAGAGAGCCCCCGTCCCGGACCCCGACCGACCCCCCCCCCAGGGCCCCAGAGCCCTCGTTACCTGGCGGGGGCTGCGGGCGCGGGGGCTGTCGCCCTCGCCGGCACCGGGCTCCGCGAGAGAGCGACAAGCGGCGTGCGGGAGCGGCGGAGGGTCAGTCGCACGCCTCCCCCGCCCCGCCGCGGTGGCAGCTGAGGTGACAACACATGTCACTGCTAAAAAACCCGCGGCGGTGGCAACCGGGGCCGCGACTGGGGAGAGGCAGTGGCACAGCGGGGCTCCCCCGTTCCTTGGCCTCTGCACCGGCCGGGACACACGTGTGCCACCCGTGCCTTCCCTGGCACACGTGTCACCCGTGCCCTCCCTGACACGCTGTTTGTGCCTTCCCTGGTGCACACTTTTGCAACCCACAGAAGTGGGAGAACCTCTGTGGCTTGGCATGAGCCCACCCGGGGTGCTCTGCTGCTGCAGGAGTGGACCCCAGGGTGATCCCCAAGACCATGGCTCAGAGCTCCAGCACGGGGCTCCCCAGAGCACCCCAGTTCTCCCCACCAGTCCCCACCCTGAGATGGGGCTGAGCTGGAGAGGGACCTGAGAGAAGAGCTCAAAATAGCCCCTGGCACTAACACCAGCATGGTCAGCACCCAAACAAGGCAGGTGGGAGGGGGTCAGCAGAGTGGACATGTGGTGACCACACAGGACAGAGTGTGACCCCCAGTCAGGGTGCAGAGCCCTGGCTCAGGCCAAGTCCAGCTGCAGAAGTGTAACTCTCCCTCAGGCGCTTGACATCTGACCTGAAAAGGTCCACAGACATGCCCAGGGCATCAGCTGGAAAAGCTCTGTTAATGAGAAAGGAAATGGGATTGTCAGTCTGGACTCACCTGGCAGGACTGACCTGGCAGGAAACTAAGGGTTGCTCCAAGCATCTCACCAGCCCCAATTACACCCAGGAACGGCAGGAGGACACGCGGTTTTGAATGGTCTGTCACATGGTCCCGGATGGCAGTGCAGCCATGGGCAGCCTGTCTGCTCCTGGGGGTCCCTCCAGCACTGGTGGAAAGCCACCATTGGTCACCCATCACCCACCTCCCAGTCCCTGCCAGGGATCCCTGACACAGGGCTGAGGATCACCCCAGGGCCCTCCTGGCACAGCAAGCACCGTCCCACCATCAGGACACAACCAGCATGTCCCTAGGCAGGGGAAATGAGGATAAACACGGTGTGCAGGAATGGGGGTGAGCAAAGGGACTTACCTGTGTGCAGGGCAGTCGGGGTGATGGGGCACAGGGGTCAGTCCAGCAGTGCCCTGTGAGCAGCTGCCCAGTCTGGCACAGCCCGTCCCAGTCCAGCGGGAAGGGGCAGGTGACACTGAAAGAACCAGGCACCAGCACACACGCAAAGGACGGTTTTTATTGGGGTCTGGTCGTAGGAGAGCAGTTGTACTGACCAACACACAGAAGCAGCTTAGCTGTGCCAAAATAATCCGTTAAAAAAATACTGGCGGAAAGAACCAAGTGTGGCACATCCGCCACGACGGGCGAGGGCTGTAAACTCCGAGGACAGTCCGTGAGGAGCCCGAGGGACGTGCCACAGCTCACCCGGCACGGGGACCCTCCTCCCCACAATAAATATGGAAAGAGCCAAGTACATAAAACAAGGAATGATCTCATCGATACAATATCTAAAGTTATTTACAGATCCTGGCTTCGCTTACCATTAATTACACATTTTGGACAGGTTCTCTTTCGATCATTTCCCTCATCATGAGTAGCTGTTCGTGTGAATCTGCTCCTTTTTGTTTTGAAGGACCGAATGAGGCACTGCAAGTGCTCACAAATCCCCTCTCCAAGGATGCTCCTGCTTTATTCTGTTTTTCAGACTCATTTTTATGCGCCATCTCACCTGCTCTCTCCCTTCCTCCGAGGAGAAAATCCCTGCTACAGCCAGGAAAGTCTCTTCCCAGCCCGTACCTCACCCCAGTCCATCTCCTTTTCCAGTCTTGGAACACATTGTGCCAACCAAACCCGGACAAACCCTGACCCTGAACAACCACCTTCCTGCACCTGTCCCCCGGTTTTCTATCAAAGCCCTGCCTGGACACACCTCAGGCCAGCAACACCAGGCTCAGTGCTGTCCCCACTGTGTCCCCTTTTGGGGGGTGACACTAACGAGCCACAATAGCACCAGCACCAGCACAGTCTTACCCGTCATGGGGCTCTACCTCCCTCCAGGAGCAGCTCCAGCTCATGCCAAAATCCAGTGGGATCAGACAGGCATGAGAGGGTGAAATGGGAAAGAAGGCAGGGACTGCTCCAGGGTGAGGCAGGGATCCCTCCCCATGGCAGGAGCACAGCAGGGATCTCTCCTTGGCTCCAGGCAGCCCCTCAGCAAGGAGAGGGTTTCAGCAGCAGAAAAATGCCAGATTTCACCCCAGAGATGTCATGGGGATCAGCCCTGACCACTACAGACCTTCAGCTCCACCACACTGGCAATTAAAAGCATGTGCTGTAATACCTGGAGTATTCCTCAAACCACAGAGGCCATGCTCACAACTGGAATTCTTTTTAGGAAATGGGTTATCTGCTGAATTTGGAGCTATTTCTGTACCTCACCTGGGAAGGAGGTGCCGGGGTTGGCTCTCTACAGATGTACCCAGTGGCAGCAACTCTCACAGTGACACCAGGAGTGGTACCCCCAGCGAGGGGGTCCAGCATGGGGGTCACCCAAGGGATGGTCCCTGCAGGGTCTCGGAGTGCCTGCTCCCTTCCTGGGATGTGACACAGAGCAGGGTCCTGCCCTGGCCCTGATCCCCGACAGACACCACTGCTGCCTCAGCAGGCTCTGGCCTGTTTTTAAGGGTCGAGTGATACCCTCAAACACCAAATCCATCTCCAGTATGTAAATTTTGGTGACTGTGGCTGCCTGCAGCCCATCTCTGCCCTACACCTCAACTGGCCCCCACGCCAAGTTCCCCAGCTCCAGCACCGCTCTGGGCTCTCCCTCTGCTCACTCCTTACCCTCGGAATTAGAGCTGTGCACTTCCCTGAGCTGGTGGCTGAGCTGTATCAAACATTAAGCTGACTCCTTGCCTCAATTTAGGTCACTGATTCTCATTAACCTAGCACAGACTCATATGAATAAACACTTGCTCTTGGAAGGCTGAAAGAGAAGGGGGAAATTTAGAAATATCACATCAAGGGGTCGATCTGCAGGAGCTTTCCTGGTGCTTCTGCATTCATGAGCCACCTCAAGATAGTCCTGACAGAGCCCAGAGTCCCTGTGCCGGGAGACAAGGGTGAGCTGCACATCCTCAGGGAGACTATTCCCACTTTATCATGAAAAACAGAATAAAGCTGGCTGATCCTGCTTGAAAGGAATTGCCACTTCCATACGCATACGGAGCAGAAATTCTGTGGAATGTCAGAAGTTGGAGAAACATGTATTTAATAAATAATATAAAATGCTTTTTCTGTTAAAATAGAATTCTCGGGTTTATACCTACAGAGCATAGCAACCTTTACATAAACAAAATAAAGCTGAGTCTGTGGTGATTAGTTTAACACAAAATAAAAATACAATTTAACAATAGTATTAAAACAGCCAATGTTCCATCCACACAATATGTACACCATGGAATAGAAATCAACAGGAAACAAAAGTAGATTATCTTGAAACTCCTCAGACATTTGGATATACATCTTTTCTCTGTATATTTTAGATATTTTCCTTTTTTTTTTTACAATATTAAAATTAATACTATGCTTTGTCAAAATACGCTTTTCAGGTTTTTTTCTTTAATTTGTAGAACTGACTCATTCCTTATATTAATCAACACAACTAGAATTATTTACTGTCTACTGTACACTTCAAATAGTCCTTCCTCCAGGGATATTCTGGGTGTGAACACCTCAGAGCTGAAGGAGCCGTGTCACTGCCACGTGCTGAGAGGGGCACGGAGACACCCGTGTGCCAACGGCTGTGGGACATGGGAATAAGGAACCTGGTCCTAAAGCTGATCAGCTGCCAGGGAAAGAGCAACTCAGAGCTCCAGGGATTTCACTCTTCATGAGCTGATTTACTGTAAACCCAAGGAATGTCAGTGCCGAGGCACCACAGTGCCGGGGCTCGGTCCTGCTCGGGGGGCAACATCAAGCCCTGAGCAGCTCTCCTGGGCACAACAGTGTCCACTTGGACAGGATCACAACCAAAACAGGTCTGTTTTAACACAAAAAAACAGTGTTTCCATCACCTACACACTGCGCTGCACACACCTGATTTATATCAAAACCAAACCCAACCTCATAATCCAATTTCCATTTTTTCCCCCTTGACAGAAGTGGGAAAAGGAAAACTTCCACTGGGTTTCTAAAGGGGAGGTGCTGAATCATGGAATCATGGAATATCCTGAGTTGGAAGGGACTCACAAGGATCATCGAAGTCCAACTCCTGGCCCTGCTCAGGATAACCCCAAGAATTTGAGGAAAATTTGAATGTGACTAAGCTGAGGTCTATCCCTGGAGCTGCTCTCCCTACCTGCCAGGCTTCCCAGCTACACTTTCAGCTATTTTTAGCCTGCTCCAAGTTTTTTTGAAGCCTAATGGGGGGTGGGAGAGCATACCAGGAATGTCAATCCAAGTTGGCTCCACTCCAGCATTACTCCAGCTTATCTCACAGCAACAGTTTGGGAAGAACCTGTGAGCCTGTGGTTACAGGCTGTGCTGGACCAGGGACAAGAACAAGACATAAAGCTCAACACAACTGACAGGAGAAGTTTTTACACTTGGAGAAGTGGACAACCAACACTTGGGTGAAGGATTGAAAAAAAATCATAAATGTTCCTTTAACAGGTAAATGAATTTGCAAAACAGTTACCAAATAAAGCTGAGTAACAAAAATTTATACCTGTAATGACGAGACACCTGATCTGACCCGGCGTCCAAAGGAGCACCTGACTCAGTCAGGAGACACCAGCCAAGCTCATCCCTGCTCCAAGTGGCTCCTCGCTCTGCCTGCAGCAGGAATAACTGTGGCTTTGCTTCTCCTGCACTTAAATTTCTACTCATAGAAACCTGATTTTGGCCAGAATTCACTGTATCCCTATTACTCAAGTGAGACATTAATTTACAGCAACTCCCACATATTAAAAAAGCACAGGGAGCAGGGGTGCAACTCCTCAAAATGCCCCAGGACCCCCAGCCCAGTTCTCTCCCATCCCATCACTCCTGCTGGCTTTCCAGGATCTGGCCGTACTGCATTTGCCAGCTACAAGGAATAATCAGGATGTGATCCCTGCAGCCCTGGAGACACATGAATGTGTCAGGGGGTGTTTAATATGGCCCTATCCAGGTGTAATTCTCCATTTTGGAATATCAGAAACGATTCCTGCGCACACTTAAATCTTCAGTCCAGCTGATGCTTTTTTAAAGGACTTTCAGATAATTTGTTTAAAAGTCTGTTTAATCATTCACTCAGATGAGTGAACACTGTGGATGCCTGAAGCTCTAATTTATTTACTTCCCTGAACATTAACAAAAATACAACTCCTACAAATATGGTCAAAATGCAGAACAGACAAGGCCGTGCCTGATGCTCTCCATGTTCAATGAGGGTTTTACACACACAGATGAAGACTCTCACGTAAAATGACACCATCAGGAACCTTTGTCCAAGATAAAAACTTCAGGGACTCTGGTACCTACACCAGGAAGGAGCAGTTTGGGGTAGTATCCAGGATTTTGGCTGGAAGGGTGGAATTCCAGCTCTCCCTCTGCACCAGCAGATCCAGTCCCTTTCACCAGAACCCCAGTTGTTACGAGGGTCCCAACAGGAGTCACTATGTAGTTTGTCACTACAATAATCTCTCCTTCTCTCCTAAGAGCAGTTACATATAAGTCAAGTAAAGCTCCTATAAACTGTCAATAAACCAGTTGACTAAAGAAAACCAAATCTGTTACTGCCCCACTCTCACCGGAGATGGAGAGCTGACTGAGGGCGGACTGGGGTGAGGCAGTAAGGACTGTGATAAGAAGGATAGTCTGGGGCCATCCCAACTCCAAAATACAAGTAATTTCCTAAGTCAATACACAGCCTTCGTTTCATATCCAATCTCTGGTTTTGAGGTACGATTTCCCAATTGCTGCCCTGTCCCTCCCCTCCTCACTGACACCAGTGCCCGCAATCTGCTGAGCAGAGACTGCCAACAAGGAGTGAGAGTAAAAACCAGTCATGGAAAGTAACTGAAGGAGAAGAATGGAACTGACCGTGGACTAAGAAAGTACAAACAAGTTACACAAGAACCGTGAGCAGCGTTTAACACAATCTGAGGGGTTTTTCTAAATCAAGAAGAAAAATAAGAGCATCACATGATATTGTAGGGAGAGCTGAACAACACCCAGTGGCATGAGACATTTCCTATTCCAAACATTGTTAAATACCACACATAAGAGTCATAGAATCATTTAGGTTGGAAAAGACCTCCAAGATCTTTGAATCCAACCTTTGACCGACTACCTTTGACACTGCTCCTTACAGAGGAGCTGAGATGCTCAGTGACACTTATCAGCAGGAATGACAGAGGCTGGTACCCTTTACACGAAATAATTTGGAAAATAAATGGGAAAAAAAATCATTGAAAGTAATCACTGACTCGTAGATGGTATTTTCCAGAATGTTTTTCCTTTGATGAAGCCCCTGATGGTCAGAGAGAGTTTGCATGGGCTCTGCAGACAACCCAGCCCCACTTCTAGAAGCAAATACAGCCAACTTTATTACTTTTCTACAAGGAAAGAGGTCTGGAACCCTGTGGTTGTCTGACAGCAACACACACTTGCACACTTGGCAGATGGGGGAAGCTGTCAGGGCAATTTCTGCTCTCATTTACCAGACACAATTCCCTTTGTCTTAAGGGACTATGAGAGTTGTACCTACATAGCTGGGAAGCAAATCTTCTCAAAGGTGTTCACTGAATCAGAAAAAAAGCTTAAATTCAGCCCTGACCTCTCTCTTACGAACAATCACAACACCCAGGGCAAGGCTGACTTGATGAGCTTGAAGCTGCCAGACAGTTCAGGATTAGATCTTGACTTCAGCAAGAGTTCAGCACCACAGGACTGATGCCTCAAGTAGAATTAATATAAACCGGGCATTTGATCAGCTCCTTCTGTCAGTACCACACTCAGTTTTCTCAGACTGTTTACAATGTGGACAGTTTGAACTCTTTAGCAGAGAAAAATCAAAGATCCTTTCACAAGCTGAGCTGTGTGATATGTGCACGAACCTCCTGGGCCAAGCTACAGAGAAAACTGGGATATCTATGCTATGAGAACACACCTGTGTACAACAGAGAAGGATCCACGAGTCCCAGAACTGGAGTGATCCGGAATACGTACCGAGGTACCCAGACATTTGAACCCAGCACATGCACTAGAATGCATTGGATTTGAATAGTTTCTTTTTAATTTTTAAAAAGTGCAGTTGACCTGAAATGGAAAAGAACTGTCTTTATGTTCACTGTAAACTTGTCAAAAGGAATCTGCTCTTTAAAAACTGTGCTAAAATAGTCAATTTATACAACAGAGCACTAGATGAAGCTACCATAAATTCCTCTTCACCAATTATTACTCTATTGTGTCAGTTATAGTACTGCATATACGTAGAAGAAGCAAAACGGTGGTAGCTACTATTAGTGAGTACAACAAACCAAGGGAATAATTCGAGTTCAACGCTCCCATGAAGTAGCAATAACATTTAAACCACAGGACAGTTAGAATTCAGTACTTTGAAGTGCATAAGAGTCACACTGTTGATCATCAGCAGTATGGAGAAAGGTTATTATAGAGTCAGCAGTAATGGTTGGAAAGGACATGGCAACACGACAGAGTGAGGGTCATCCAACAGGGCGGCAGCTCCGGGTCTGTCGGTGTCACCATGGAGTGTCACCCCAGCCAGCAGCACCTGCGCCAGCCCCAGGCCTGGTGCCACCAAACGAGGGGATCGCAGGGAAAACAGCCTCTTCCTTCCATCAGTAGTTCCAGAGTAACGGAGCACATCCAGGTCCCCGCCGGGAGTGGGGACACGTGGGAGCAAGGAGCAGCCTCTACGCTTGGTGACTTCCACCGCTGCAGGAGCAGGAATCCACCCGCCACCCTTCCAGTCTTCACAGCCTCCACAGACAGAGTTCTGACATGATCCCACGCTGTAAACATCTAATTCCTCCTCTTCTAAGCACATCCCGTGTCCAGGATTGCACAAAGTCATTCATAAGGGTTCTGGGACACTCTGCATGTTCACCAAGTAGCTCTCCCTGCGTGAACGTGGTTCGTGTCTCCTACAGCCCGTTGCTGTTCCTGTGGCTGAGCGGTGGCTTCGAGAGCTCTACAACCGTGGAGCGAGATTTATTGAGAAACTTTGGAGCCCGGCGCAGCAACCTCTGGGCCTCAGTGAAAGCTTCTGTCAGCTCTTTTTTCCACTGAACAAATTCGGGGTCACTCTGAAAGAGACACAGAAGCAGTTTGGCACTTCATCGTAACCGGCCAACAGCGTCTTCTGTCTTACACAGCACCTTAAGGAGGTTATTTTAATTTTCTGAAGGAACAAGCAGCTTTGGGTATTGCCCATGTGCAGCCCTCGGCTTCTCCATCGCCCCACTGAAGGCTGGACACAACGTTTTGAGGACTCCTGCACTTCCCCCTGGCAAACACACGAGCTACAGCAACTCCCTGCAGTGACACATGAGACAACAAGGCCCTCGGAGCCCACGGAGGTTGAGTAGTTTTGAAGTTTTTAGCTATTTAATAAACTGAACTCGTTTTGGCCCAAATACCATTGAAATCCATGACAGGAACTGGCACAGTTGCAGGTTTCCTGCTTCCAAAACTCTAGTGTGATAAACACTTCAGCTCTGCTTCACAAAGGGCCTTAGTTAACATGTAAGAGGAAGACCTGAAAACTTGTCAGTCGTTTATCATATGCAGAACACTCTGATTAAGTTATCAAAAAAACAAGTGTCTTACCTCACACTGTAGGACAAACTGTTTTCCTCCTTTAATTCTCAGTAAGATGCATTTCTTATCTTTAATTTGTGTTTCTTCAACAGATACTATTTGTTCCATTGTCAGCAGGTTTTGCTGCAGCATTTGCAAAAGAGCAGAGAATTAATTGAAAAAAACCCCCGTTGCCCATCAAATAAAAGTCACTCTCTCATTTTTCTAGACTCCCCACATGAATTAAGTTATGAACATTAAGATTCATTACACAAACATTTATTTCTGAAGGTTGGGTCACGAACTAAAGATAGATTATAAGGTAAGAGACATTTACAAGGGGCTTGGTTGCTTCAACAGAGACAACGGAATATCAGCTCTGAAAGCCAGTAATGACAGCATGAAATAAGAATCTACAAATAGGTGTGTCTGCAAACAGAATATTCATTATTTTCCCTCCAGAGTTGCATATAATTTGATACATTTTCCAAGTATTACTGCTGCTAAAAATAAAAGCCAATCTTACTATTTCTAAGAGCTAAAAGGGAATATTTCAGCACTAAATACTTCCAAAGTGAACATACACAGCAGTGTGCAGGAAAGCTTTCCCTACAGACTGCAGAGGACACAATGTCTTAAAATTCCAAACCCTTCTTTAACTAAATACACAAAATATCTGCCCTGCACATGAGCACAGCTGGGCTACACTACAGTCACTATAGCATTTTCTTGGAAACAAAATGCTATAGCATTGACACCTTACCAGTTTGTGTTTTTTTGTATAAACAGTCCAGAGGTCCTAAATGAAAAACAACACCATCAACTACCAAATTCCTTTAAAAACATAACAAAACAGAGTAAACAGGTTTCTCAAGTCAACTTTATGTCTCCTCCGTGCAGTGTAGCTACCGATTAACTACAGCGATGCTGGAGATAAGTTACTCAAATCCACAGGGTATTTACTGGGATAAACCATTTCCACAGGAGGAACACCTGGGCACGAGTCCTCGGATGTTCCTGCACCTCCACCTGCATTCCAGTGCTGCTCCCAGTGTAGCCTCACTTACCCGGGACTCTCCTTCTCCTCGCCACTCAAGCCGGTTTGGGAAGAGGTAAAAGTAACGACGCTGCCACTGAGTCAGGAAGGGGTTCCCCAATTTCAGCATGTATCCATGCATTATACAGTCCTTCCCCAGGGCATAATCTAAAACAAGAGAGAACATCAGCAAAGCAAACCAAGGTGCAACCTAAAAGCATTCTGCAGGGAGCTGGTGGAGAAGGGACGGAGTCCTGGGCACGGGGCACTCAGTGTGCACTCAGCAGGTTGAAATGCTGCTTGTGTGTGCACACACAGCCCCAGTTCTGCCTTAATTATATGGGCTGATGCACCTGCAGTGGAGTAACCAAGAACACACTTGGTTCTTAAAAAAGTATCTCAACAAAGAATGTTAAAAGAACTGGATATTGCTCTCCAAAGCCTGGGGGGTTGATGCAAATCGCAGGCTGCAGTTTGCTGTACAGGACCTCCAGGGGCCCTTCTCAGCTCCTGATCATGAAATCAAACCCCACACACTGTGAGGGTGGGAAGGCCCTGGCACAGGTTGTCCAGAGAAGCTGTGGCTGCCTCATCCCTGGAATTGTTCAAGGTCAGGTTGGATGGGGCTTGGAAACAACCTGGTCTAGTGGAAGGTGTCCCTGCCCATGGCAGGGGGTGGAACGAGATGATCTTTAAGGTCCCTTCCAACCCAGACCATTCCATGATCTATGATTCTATGATACTCTTTCCAAAGTGTGATGTCATCAGTCAGCATTTCAAAACATTAACAAACATCTTAAGCAACACGACAGTGACTAAACGAATTCTAAAGATTCCCAGTGAATGACAGTCACGGGAGTGTGTGGTGTGGAACTCCAAGCACAGGAATTACTATCTAGGAGCAAAAGATGAGAGAAGTGTAAGGACAGATTACCTTCCTCGTGGCCAAGCTGCTTATTTTTAGCCCTTTTTCTGGCCTCAATTTTATCTGTGTCTGCATTTACTGCATCATAAACAGTTTCTGCTACTTCTTGCTGCCAACGCTCCGATATTACCAGAGGGAAGTTCTTATATAACTCCTGGTCACTATCAAGCAACTTGCAAGAGAAAAACAACATAAAAACCCAACATTTTAGTAACTTTCACTATTCTTATCCCCAACAGTTAATAATTATCCATACAACAAAATTATTTAAAAAGCTGTATTGAGCTCAAACCTTCACAAAACAAACAGATGCAAGCAAGAGAAGCACAGACACTAATCTAGGCAAAGATACTAATTTATGTGCAGATAACAGGCCACCTGCTCAAAACTTGTTTGGTTTGATAGCTCTAGCTAGCTCCTCACTCAACATTGTCCCATGATGTTCTCTAGACTTCACATTTAAATAATTACTCAAATACAAGCAGCAGTATTCTTAACTTTGTTGCATAAAAATTTCCTCAGCACAAGAATTCCATGAATAAATGAAAAGATACCTTTTCCACAGCAATGCTTTCCATGCTTCCACAGTTGGGTTTTACATTCTTAATAATTATTCTACAAAATTCCTACAGCACCCAAGTAAGGAGGAAAAGCCACAGGAACCCACTGTTGGCTCTCCAGCTGGTAATCCCAAAGCTCACGTGTTCTTCTTGGGGTCACAGGACGCTCTGCAGGATAAATATAATCCCCAAGGGCCACGGAGCACAGCAAGGTGTTCAAACTGGTGTCCTCGGGCAGAGAGGGCTCCTGACACCTCACTGGCAGCTCTGGCTCCACTGACTCAGAGGCAGGAATTACTTAGTCCCCTAAAAAGGCCTGTGACACTCCAGGGAGGCTGGACCTGACATCTCTCACTGACTCATCCCTAAAAGTAAATTTATCCTATAGGCAGACTGAACTATTAAATCCTGAGATTAAACTGGAGGTGCTGTGGCAGTGACCTGGGTATATGATTCACATCCAGTAACATGAATCCTCAATAATGCATATTATTGAGCATATCTGATCCACTCAATAACCAGAAAGACCAACTGGTTTCTCCTTGCAAAACATTCCTCTGGATTCTGGCATTCCAGAATTGCAGAAGACTGGAATCCTGCTAGACTAACACTGAAGACGTGGAGTTTTCTGGAATAAAGAACCTCCTGGGCTCTCTGCATTTCTCTTTAAACACAAAAAATATTTTCAGTGCCAACTTCTGTCACCACAGCAGGTGACACTGACAGACGAGCTCCTTTTCAGGCTCTGTGAGTACTCAGTGTGGCTTTTTGCTTACAAAGTTTAGAGCAATTAGTTTCTCTCCTGACTCACTTCTGTAATAACAAGAATAAGGTCTGATCTACTGTAGAAATGTCTGATGAAAAGAATGAAGAGGACAGACCCAAGAAAAGCACTGACTCACTTGCTGTCCCAAAGTCCCAGAGAAGCTCCAGAGAGGGAAGATATTCACAGGGGGGTCACACCACCCTCATGTGAGTCCTAAAGGGGTCAGCAGTTTCAACTTCTTTTTTTTTTTATTTATATTTTTCCATTAGATTTTTGAAAATACCAGAACCTGAAAGTTTCTTTTAGCACTTTTCTAACTTAATAAATTGCTAACATCAATACAGTTTGTCATTTTTAAGAGTTTTCCACTGCACTCTCTGACCACTAAACTATTAAAATAAGGTTTAGTTCAATTTATCCCAGCTATCAGAAACTAATCACAATTTTTAAATCTATAAACCATCAGGTGTTCTTGAAAACATGAGGCTTTTCCAATTGCCTTCTGACCGTTTGAAATATTTGGTTTGTCATAAAAAAATGCCAGAGCTCAGGGAGCATTTGGACAACGCTCTCAGGGACATGGGATTGTTGGGTGTCCTGTGCAGGGCCAGGAGTTGGACTTTGATGATCCCTGTGGGTCTCTTCCCACAAGGGTATTCCATGATCCTACGACACTTCTGACAGGAAGGTAGATTTCAGTCAATTTAAAAACCTAAGGACTTGGCAAACAACAACCCAGGGAACCAGCCCAAGGTATCTCTTTGGTACCAGCATGGACTGAGTTTCCCAGCCTGAAGGAATTCCTTGCACATCCAGCAGCCCCGAAGCAAAGGAATGCCATGCACACATGGAAAGTCAAGCACAGCAGTCCCAGTGCTACCCTCCACCTCTCACTGGAAGCTGAGTACCTTAATGCCTTTAGTGTCCTCTTCATCAAATGACCCGATATCGAAAGCATCTGCTGCATTCACTTCTCCCCGGGGAGGAATCAGTGGAGGAGGGTACTAGAAATGAAAGCAGCATAATTAAAGACAACATAATGGACGTCATTTAACTCTATTCTGTAAGTTGTACACAGACTTTTTATTTTTTTGCACAAATGATACATGGCTGTGCAAGAGCGTGTCCCTTGAAATTAAACTTCTGTCCCAAAGTTGCTGCCACTCTTTAACAGAAGCTCCTTCAAAAATATGGGGAAAAAACTCTTCAGTTTAGAGACAGTTAAGCTGAAGAAACCATGCAGCCATTTAACACTGAAAAAATAATAATTCACTACTGAGATCTGTAGTGATGAATATTCAGCAGCTTTCATCAACATCCCTCCACATATTTGTGCCAGCGAGCACATGTGCTAGGGATTGGGATCCTGAAGTTTTCTGTCCATTACCTGTTTGGGCTTATTTTCCTGTTACTGTTAATCAAGTAAGCTAAAATTACTGTCTTCATCCTTTACCTTCTGTAAATAGACTTGCTGCCAATCAATGCCTTTGAAGAAAGGATGTTCTTTTACTTCTTGTGCGCTGTAAAATAAAAATGACTGAAGTCAACAAATGGCTTTTCAAATGCATTCAAGAAATACAAAGCCTTCAAAGGTCACATTTCTATAACTTGAAAACATCAGGGAAATGCTCTTTTTTGCAAGGAAAAAAATAAAAATTCTCAAGTAAACAACAGGAGAAAAGATTTTCATGTGGAAACACTCAGAATAGTGCTGCAGGGCTGGCAGGGAAGCACTCCTGATGGCAGCCCATCATTTCAAACAGCAAAGGATATTCCTCTGCTGTCAGATCCCAAACGCTGACCTGTGTCAGATCCCATACACTGAGCTGTGTCACATCCCAAACACTACTTGTATGTAACCAGATTAGTCCACACCATTTCACACTACACAAATTTTATGGGAAAATGAGCCACTACTCTTGATAGGTCCCAAGGAAAAGCAATCTCAGGTCATTATCAAAGAAGGTTCCAAGACAAAAACCCTCTGAATCTCCCACTGGAACTGGAGCCAGCCCCAGGCTCAGGGCCATCAGTTACCTGTCATCACACATCCCCAAAGGTTTCTCAACAGTTGTTTACTTCTCTCCTTGTTTACTCTCCCAGTCTCACATTGGCTTCTTAAACAGTTGATAACAACAATCTCATGAACACCTACAATGAGGTGAGCTTGGCAGGAGCAAGGAGTGTTTTGTAGTCAAGAAACCAACAAAAAAAAAAAAAAAGCCTTTTCCTTAGAACCATGAAATGACACAGGTAGCACCAGCAATATTCACAGCTTCTTTCCTTTGGGACTGGGTTTTTTTTTTCTGTGTAATATGCTCCTATCATTACAGATAAAATGTAAGCAATAAATTTTCCTATCAGTTTGTCTGAGTCAAGTCATATGATTTCATGCCAAAACAGATTAGGCAAAACCAGAAAAACAACCCAGGGATGAGAAGTAGGAACACCACCCAATGTAAGTATGACTGCAGGGAACTCGGGGGAAGGCTTTAAGGACAGAAATTGTCCAAAAAACGTGTCCAAACCAAAGGAAGCTGAAATGTAATTCCATGCAGCAGCACTTTTTAATGTTCTCTTTCCAAAATTAAAATCCTCACAACAGGAAGCAGATTTTTACTTGAAATGAATTCACTCATTGACAGAGAAGTGGAAATTTTTCAAGGCAGTGGTCCAAGGAGAAGACAACACCTACCTTCTTCCTTGGCATCCAAGTCTCTTGCTCACATCCCGCTGCAGGAGCCCTTCCAGAAGGGACTTCAGTTCAGGAGAAAATGAGTCTGGGAGCTCCACATTCTATGAGGAAAGGAAGTACAAAGAGATATTTCTCGATGGAGGTCGTGTGATCTGATTTCTTTTCTTGGAGAGTGTTTGTAAACAACTCTCCCATGTGCAAATACAGCCATGTACAGGTGTGTAGTTCCAGTTTTTAGGGGAAATAAGAGTTTAATAACATGGGGAGTGTAACTGTGCCCAGGCCTTACCACGGTGAGCGTCATCCGGTCGATCTCATGCTTATCTTTGGTTTTGTGCTGCCTGAAAGGACTGTGCCTGTGGAAACAAAAAAACCACACTAATAAATGTCAAGTCACAGAATATTTCAGCTGTGGCAAACCCAGGAAAGCGTGCAGCATCCTGTTAGCCCCATCCTTCCCCCTCATAAATCCTGTCCTGCAGGACAATCTGTCCAGTTACTCCACAGGAAGGTGGGAAGGAGGTTGGGTGATTCTCAGACTCAGTGATCTGTCCTTAAAGATGTGTTTCAAATGCCTCACCAAGTAAGTCTGTCTTCCAAATACCTGAAGAGTTTCACCTAACAAGGAAACCCCAAGCAGTCATCACACAAAGGGGTTTAAAAACACGGATTTATATATGGAAACTGAACTCATCACTCCTCTACAAGGGAGAATGAAGTAAAACCTTCAAGTAAGCAGATGAAGGAGAGGGTAATCACAAATCCCACAGCATCAGCTACTGGGAAGACATTTGATGCTATCTGGTACATTATTATTATTCCCTTTCCTGCTTTAAAATTCTGGTTTGAGTTTGACTTTTCCTTTAAGCTATAGAAGACCGTGAAACATTAGAGATTTTTCACACAGTCCTTCATCAACAGCATGAAAGAAAGAAGCAGCATCGTAGTATGAGATTTTTTAATTAGATTTATGAGGGGATGATATTTTTCAAAATCAAAACTTATCAATTACATTAATTAGCTATTCTAAAGCCTTTTGTCTTGCCACATGGCAGTGTGTACTAACATGTTTCAACTGGAGACCTGTTACTCCAGAGTTATATTCCTTTTATCCTCAAAAATGTTCTGATGAATGGATCTGATGGACAAACCAGGACTTCCATTTGTCTGTTTCCAGGCATGACAGGTAAGAATAAATGGCTCCCACACAGCCTCCTGTACTCTGACAGTGAGGCTCCGAGTAGATCAGGGCAGCAAATGATTCACTGGGGACTTATGGGCAGATTTTGTGCCAGACTAAATTTACTAAACACCAAGAAAAGGCACCCTGTGCCCAACCCTTGTTTTGGGATGTGTTTTAATTGGTTTCAGAACAGATGAGGAAGGATAATTCACAGTGAATAATGCTCTGGCTTCTGGCCGACCACCGATACCACCCCACACATCTCTGTCAGGGAGAACCACAGCCCAAAAGACTGAGATCTCCCTGAGCCAGCCTGAGTGCCTGTGGGAAATGGGATCATTTATCCCTGTGCAGTGGGTTTGCCACACAGCTTCGATCCTGAGAGGGAAGGGCCATGTCACAGTCAGCTGGATGCCCTAATCCTGTGCCCAACTGACTCTGAAGCAAAGGTCTCCAAGACAGGATGAGGAGTCCACAGTGATTCTCTCCAACTCCCTGACAGGAGGGTGGAGCCGGGAGGAGGTCGGGCTCTGCTCCCAGGGAACAAGGGACAGGATGAGAGACAAGATCTCAGGCTGTGCCATGGGAGGTTCAGGTTGGACATCAGGAGGAATTTTCTCATGGAAAGGTGGGCAGGCTTTGGAAGGGGCTGCCAGGGAGGTGGTGGACTCCCCACCCTTGGAAGTGTCCAAGAAACAACTGGACATGGCACTCAGTGCTCTGGGCTGGGGGACAAGGTGGGGATAGGTCACGGGTTGGACTTGATAATCTTGGAGGACTTTTCCAACCCCATTCTGGAATTCAGTGTGTGACAGATGGTCTCCTCCCTCCTCCCAGCAAACCCAACCCACCGTGTCCTGCTTCCTACAGAATTCTTCAATTAATATTCAACAGAGCACTGCTCCCAGCTACACTGTCTGTACTTTGAAATAGATGTTTTTGGCAATTTAAACACATTTATTTGCACACTTTTCTAGTCTATTTTGTGCACAATTAATGTTAAATTCATACAGCTCGAGAGTTCAATTCACGAGTTTCACACTGACCTTCCTTTGTACAGTGTCTGCACAGGGATAAGAACTATAATTAATTATGTGTGAGGACACAGGATGATCTAATGACCAATCTTTACACAGAAGTACTGCGAAAAGCTTAAAAGATTTCTTCTGGTTTGCCATTAACACTGAAGATGCCATTTCCAACAAGCACTTGCCCATCAGTGCTTGTTCACTGCTCAGATAAATCCTGTGGTATTAATCAATTCTACGCACATAAGTTTAATAAGAAGGTAATTGCTAGTAAAGCTGTAATTATCATGTACCTTTGGACACTGATAAGGTAACAGGACAGATTCAGCACATGGAAGGATTCAAACTTTGTACCTGACCAAAACTCTGAAGGAGGGAAGGCTGAGTATTCCATAAAAAGGGAACAGCACAGCCAAGAGTTTCACCACAACAGCAGGTCTTAGGCATAAAATGAAGCCCATAATTTAACAGGGCTGCTCAGAGCACTTGAGCAGTGAGTAACATCACAGCATTTAAAATACTATCAGCTGCCAAGAGATGAGTAAACTGCTGTCAGTAGCAGTCAAAGAGCAGATAGAGCATCTGCCTTCCTCATGTCCCACACCTGCACCTGCTACAGGACACAGGGTTGGGTTTGGTTTGGTTTGCAAGAGAAAAGTCTGGTTTAGTCTCACGTGCAGACGTGCTCTAAGCTGCAGAGAGGGAAGTCAGGTATCATTTCAGGTAATCTGTAACACATCACGTATTAGCATTTGAAGGGACAGACGATGAGCAGGCCCAGGCTCAAAAGGGAAAGAAGAAGAGCCTTCACTCACCCCCTCAGCAGTTTGAACAACATGCAGCCCAGGGAGAACCAGTCGGCACTGCTGTCGTAAGCTGTGCCCTTCTGGAGCACCTCGGGGGCCATGTATCCGTGGGTACCTCTGCAGAGCAGAAAGGGGCAAAAGCTTCATTACAACCAACACCATCATTAAAAAAGCAAAACATTAAAAATCAGTGCTTTCTCAATAAGACAGTCTAATTTAAAAAGAATTCATTTTAACCATGAGTTTATTTTGCTTTCAGTGGGTTTCCTATGTCTCCTTTCACCTACGCTTGGGTGACCACAGGACCCCTCCTCCCAAACTCACCACCTGGGCACCACTAGAAGAAGCCACCAGGTATTGCTTTTACCCTTGACACAATCAAAACATAAGAACTTTTTTCAAGAAGCTACTGAATTGCAAATCTTTTGAGGTGTGACAGGCTGGAGCTTTCCTTTTTGCATAAATTATGAGACTAAATCAGGGCAAATGAGGACCTAAGAATAAAACATGTCAGGTAAGATGTGAATCTACACACAACCCCAGGAAGTCAGATCCCAGTTAAGACCTAATGCCAAGAGGCAGAATGGAATCAAATCTACCTTCAGTTCCACAAAGATCCAGAAAGACACAATAAGTCCTGTTTTTTAGTCAGTTTTGGAATATTTAATTATCCATTTAGGACAATTAAAACAATCTGGTACTTTAACTCAGTCAGGTTCTTCTCTGAGCAGTGAATCATTCCAAAATAATGTGTCATCTCCCAGCCATGCCTACACATCAGCTGCTACAACTGTGCAGGAAAACAGGGAGAGGAGACTAAAAAACCCCATTAGAGCCTCCAGCTTAGCAAGTCTGGGCCACACATGTGTCATTTTATTCCTTCAGGCAAAGTTAAATTATAAAGACAAATTCAGGACGTATTTAGCACTACCTGTACATGCAGCAGAGCTCCCAGACACAATACTTACACACTGGCATGTGGCTTCTTTTTGGAGAAATCACAAGCCAGCCCAAGGTCTGATATCCTCACGTGCCCGTGTTCGTCCAACAGGATATTTGCAGGCTGGAAATCAGACACAGGAAGGTGACTGCTTGGAATCCTCCATCTGACAGAACTGCAAATTCTCAGAACACAGTAACTCAAACATCAATACTCTCTGGTAATTGGTAATTACCTTTTTTTATTTAACATCAATACACCAGACACTTTCTAGGTAAAATCTACATTCTCACAGAGCACTACCATCAACTCCACAGGTTGTGAAATACTGAATAACAGAAGAGAAAAACCAGGCACGGTTTGAAACACAAAGCACATAATAAATGAATAAATCTATTTTGGCTTCAAGTCCTAGTTGGTTTTGGTTCTTTCACAGTTGGGTCTGTGTGTGGCTCTTACACCTTTTATTTGCAATCTCTGTGCAGACTTTTGTCCCCTTTTATTGCCATTTGGCTCAGGGACACCTCTCTGGGAACTGTCCTCAACTTCCCAACTGTCAGTGAAACACCCCCAGCAACTGTCCTCCTGTTAGTCCCCCATTACACACACAGAGGCCTCTTTCAGGGCTCCCAGAAATACAGTGTATTCTCTAAATTATTCCTGTAACCGAGCAGGGGAGATAAGTAACACTGCACGGGATTATTGTGATCCCAAGGAAGCCTCTCTCAGCCTGGTTAAACTGGATAATGGTATGGATTAGAAAGATTTTGAAAAGTTATTACAAAAATCAGGCAGATAAAAGAAATAATCCTCCCCAGAAAAGGTTTCAGGTGAGATAATCCATTGTTGTCAGTGTGCCTGGACTATTTACTGCCTATGTGATGCAGTCACTAACCATTACCTTCAGGTCTCTGTACACCACGAAGCGATTGTGCATGTGTTCTAAGCCCAGGATGATTTCAGTAGCATAAAACCTCATTTCTTTTTCAGAAAACACTCCATGCTGGGAGAGGTGGTAGTGCAAATCTCCTCCTATAACGAGAAGAATGGAGATGCAATTAAATAAACAGTAAAATCTTGCCCTGCAGGCAGACAGGGGGGGAACAGCACAGCATTTTTAGGTTCTTATCACCTGTGGAGCAGACAGACCCAGTTCTGCCCTCTGCAAGTCCTATAGTGACAGAATAGCTGAGAAAGTTAATAAATAAATCTGACCTACCTGAAACTGCATTTTAAAAATACATTTACTTCATATACAGTTGCACTCGGTGACTAATCCAGCAACTTAAAGTCTTTTTGCAAAGGATTTCCACAGCAAGTAAAAGGCACTAACACACATTGGTTTGTGGAGAACTGAATAGATCAGCACATAGAGCAGCCCAGGTTTGAGGGACCAAGCATCTCAGCAAACCTCCTGCCAAAATTTCTGTAACATCATCATCATCTGCTTAAGTCTTGCTTACCATTCATGAGGTCCAGAATGAAGCAGAGTTTGTCAGGGGTGTGGAAGGCATAGGTCATACACACTATAAAAGGACAGTCCTGGAAGGGAAAAGCAAAGAGGTCACCACGGATAATGAGCAAAGTGTGACTTGGAGAAGCTAAAAATACACGTCATATTTTTCCTGTGATATTTGCCAACATTCAGAGGTTCTATCCTCACCCAGACAGGAAATGCAGCTCCAGTGGTAACCCCTGGCTGAGGTCCCCTGCCCAGGTGACAGTGAAGGCAATCTGCCACCGCCGCTGCCCTCGGCTCCCCAGCAGAGGACTGAAGGGACATGAACACACCAGGCAGGAAGCTGGGACTCTGGAGCATGTGCAATGCGCGGGAAGCAGCAACCGCAACATTCAGATTGTGCAAAGCCCACAGTACAAGGTCAGTGGGTGCAGATTTGGGAGGTCACAAGGTTGGTCAGGGTAGATTTGGGAGGTCACTGAAGAGGGAGGTCATAGTCAGGGACAGGGATGGATGACACCCCCACCTCCTGATGCACCTTAACCTCAATTCACCCGATGTTCAAGACAAGCAGCCATAGAAATATGACTGGAAAATCACCTATTTATTCCAAAGGTCTACCCAGCATGTTGGTACCTCCATAATGCACATGCATTCAAAGCCACCATGGCAGCAGGCTGGCAGAGTTTCCTCTTCGTTGTGCCTGTGCTGGATGCAAGTGGCTAATTCACAGAAATATGGAACCGTTTAGGTTGGAGAAGCCTCTAAGATCATCGAGTCCAACCATTCCCCCAGCACTGCAAGGCCAACACTAAACTATGTCCCCAAGTGCCACATCCATATGTCTGTTAATACACTCAGGGATGGTGACCCCACCACTGCCCTGGGAAGCCCATTTCAGGGCTGGACAACCCTTTCCATGAAGAATGGTCACTGCCCTGGTCCTGCTGGCCACACTACTGCTGGTACAAGCCAGGATGTTCTTGGCTAACTAACAGGCAGTGGCTATTACCTCATCAACCTCTTCAAAGCCATAAAAAACAGAATCACAGAATCCCAGAATGGTTTGGGTTGGAAGGGACCTTAAAGCTCATCTTTTTCCAACCCCCTGCCATGGGCAGGGACACCTTCCACTAGAAGGACGTGGTATGAAGGGCTGTTTGGTGAGTCTGCAATGAACCCTTCAGGAATGGCCAGGCTGCCTGACCAGGCTGGGCTGCACCATCCCACGTCCAACCCTAAGGCACGGAGGCCAACAGGAAGACGATCCAAGATGAGTTGAACTGCTGACGAGCCAGGACACCCTGCAGGAAGCACGAGCATGACCTAACGTGACTTAAACAATGTGTTTAAGTATGATAGTAGTATTGATAGTGAAAGCTCTGGGAATCTCTAACAGGAACTGGTTTCCTTCCCAATTTAGAAACAGCAAAACACGGCGGCCTTGGGCAGCGCGGGGGCCGCGGGCCTGGCTCGGGGCCGGCCTGGGGAGCAGGAAAGGGAGGGACAGCAGCACTGTCCCACCAGCCAGACAGTTCAGTTGGTTCATCCTTCCATGAGGTTGAAATACAGAGCTCTATATGCTCGACTGCAATCCCAGAGATCCCCACAGTGCCTGGACACATCCTGCCCTCACACTCAAACCCAACTGTATGTTACTTTTAATTCTTCAAACACTAACCCCTAACACCCCTCTGCAGAACTGACGCCTGCAGAAGGTAGGGATGTGTGTGAAACACCTGCAGAACATCCACGAAAAACTCCAGATTCACAAATGGGCCTAAAAATAAGGAGCCTGTAGGCAAGGCAGTAGCATCTCACACGAGATACCACCTCTGGTTATGAACTGGGGATACTGTAGGTATCACTAAACTTCACAACAACAGCTTTAGTAGAGTTATTAACTTAATTTTCTGTATCAACTGAGTAGTTCAGAAGTGTCCCCAAGCATGATTCCTAAAATCTCAGAGCAACCTAATTACCCAGAAGGATTTAGTGCTAGAATTTAACCACCATACATAGACAAATAAAAGGGTTTTACTACACCAGAACATAACATGCTTCTGTTTTTATGGATTTTAAAAATAAAAGTTATCTGGAAGTGTAAATGCAATGCATAACTCATTTTTATGCAAGCATTCCTAATTTAATCACTACCTTCTCCCTGTAACAGAGAGGAAAAACTGTACTGCAGTACTTTTCTGATATAAAACCACTGCAAAAGAGTATTTTCCAGCATAAAAATTAAAAAAACCCTATAGTTATATTTTTAAATGACACATAAAGCAATAAATCCAATTTCCCAGGAGAGCAATACTTTGCTACAGTCAAGTTTCTGCTCTGATGAAAATAAGTAACAGTATGACATTAATGTGTGAACTAAGATCAGTTTGGAAAGAGTTCCTTAAATCCAAACAATCCTGGATTGAGCCCAGAAAACTGCTTAAGTCAAATTTCTGATAATAAATCACGTGGAAGGAAAAAAATATTACAATAACTATAAAAAACCTGTAGAAATGTGATATTTTAAAGACATTAGCACGTTAACAAGTGCTCTAGAAGGAAACCTTTGGTTCTGACCCTTCCTAGAAAGACAAGCATCCAGCTCTGGAGCACAAAATGACATCTCAAGAGCTGGATGAGGCAGCTGAACTGCCGCATTTTTTTAGAAGGAAAGAACTGGGAGCCACAGCAGAGAGGAGCCACAGCCCTGCATAGCCCCTGGTCTTGCAACAAACAGTTGGAATGATCCTCTCCTACCTCCAGGAAAGGATTTATGGAATAACCACTTCCTTCCTCAAAGAGCACCTTGGGGCTGGCTGGTTTCATAAGGTCCATCAGCAGCAACAGTCTTGGTGATTTCCATGTTCCATTTTTTGAAGAGAAATTAGGCAAATATTGGCTATTACAGAAAATAAGTGTTTGGGTTTTTTTTAACAGAAAATAATATTTTTTCCTTACTCTGCCACCAAGCAAGGATTTCACAATATACTTCCAGCCTGAACATCTCTGTGGGAGGGGAAGATGGGGCCTGTGTCTTGCAGAAGAGGAAACGCAAACCTCAGCGACAGTTTGTCCATGTCACACCCACAGTGACAAAGCACAGACACCAACGGAGACCCGAGTTCCACAGAGTCCAGTTTGGGGTTATCAGGCCCATCCAGGCAGTTTCAGGAGCTCTGCAGAGGTGCCTGTTGCACTTGTGAGTTCACTGGCCACGAAAAGCTGTTCTCACCACACAGCCACAACAGACTCGAACATGGGAGCTCCTGACTTCAGGACTGGTTGTGGATGCCAAAATTTTAGGTGGATTAACAGCACTGATTACACAACCAGATGTGTAATCGGCACAGCTGTTATTGTGCCTTTTGCAGAGACATCTGGGTTCCCAGTTAAATGACTAATTTACTGTGATGAACTTTCCAGTTCCATGTTGTTCCGGGCAGCACATAACTCCTGTCCCTGGGCACGGCACGCGCCACTCCAACCTCACAGCTCCTGTTCAGGAACTAAAGGAATTCTCTTATTCCATCACTTTCAGACCTATTTCATCCTGCATATTCCAAGTGCTCCAGCCTCTCCTGCCCAGGTGTACCCAACCTGAATGGGCAGCACTTCGTACAAAATTTCTAACTCTTCCAAATTTCTGAGAATCTAAAAGAAACTACACTCTAATGACCTGATAATCCTTAAGGAAAGAAACCAATGGTTCCTCTTGCTGCTCCACTGCTCAATGCCTCCTGTGTGCTGGCCTGTAAGAAAGCTGCCTTCACCTGCAGTAGCTTGTGAACGATTTCTTCCCTCATTAGACATGAAAATTCACATTCAGTGCTGGAGCCACAAAATCACAAATTAAAGTTAATGGGACAATTATTACTCATTTGCCTCAATTTCTTTCCAGTCTACTATAGACCCTCTCCCCCATCTCTCAGGACTCCTGACACTCCTGGACAATCCACAGTTTATCTCTGGTGAAAACAGGTAACTTGATTAAAAGTCTAACTGATAAATCATAGATCCCAGAAGGGTTTGGGTGGGAAGGGACCTTAAAGATCATCTCATTCCACCCCCTACCATGGGCAGGGACACCTTCCACTATCCCAGGATGCTCCAAGCCCTATCCAACCTGGCCTGTAACACTTGCAGAGATGGGGCAGCCCCAGCTTCTTGGGGCAACCTGTGCTACAGCCTCATCACTTTCACAGGGGAGAATTCCTTCCTAATATTCCACCTAATCCTGCCCTCTGTCACTGGGAAGCCATCCCCCCTTGTCCTGTCACTCCAGGCCCTTGTCCAAAGTCCCTCCCAGCTCTCCTGAAGCGCCTTTAGGCACTGGAAGGGGCCTTGGGTTAGTGGTGACCTTGGCAGTGCTGGGATAATGGCTGGACTCAATGATCCTAAAGGTCTTTCCCATCTTTTATGATTCTCTTATCTCTGCAAGATACAGACCTGAGAACAAAGCCCAGGATTTGCCATTTTGGAATCCAAAGCAGGAATCCTCACATTCCAGGTACTTATGCTCTTTGCACACCTGTTGTACAAGACTAGAACAAACCAACACACAATTCTGTGCCCATAGGGAATGGGGATGTGTTTCTACAGAGTTGCACACTGAGTGTTTAGTTCATACACCACGACATGAGGAAAAGGAACCTTTCCAGCAGCATCTCCCGTAGCCATGGTGACATGAGCAGCTGCCAGGTTTGTGCAATGAGGGCAGAGCACTCCAAGGGCTCTAAGACCTCCAATCCTGCCTAGAATTCCTTTGAGCCCAACACACTATAGCCACCATGGAGCATCTCCAGGTCCCAGGGCTGGGGGAGCCAATGCCAGGGGGCAGGTGGCTTTTTACACACACTAGCGATGAGTTCAATTTTAAATAGACTTTAATTTTAATTAATTCAATTTTTAAACAGATTAGATGGGCAGCCTGGCTTGGTACACCTTGAGAGGTACTCAGCTAAAGTACATAAAAAACCAAAAGGAAAACTTGGATAATATCAGAGTCACAGGAAAGGGAGGATGAACAGGTAACTGGAGTTGTCTCTGCAATAGCACCTTAGGTTCTGCATCACTACTACAAAACTATAGGGGAAAAAAAGCATTTTTTCACAAGACAGAATCTTGTTTTGGAAAAGTTTCAAATAGAAATACTTGAAAAAGGAATATTTTAAAAAATCAGGAGGAGGGGAGAATGAATTACCTAAGAAATGGGCACCCCCTCAAGCCTCTGTAGCCGAGAGGCTCATTCTGCAGCACCCAAACTGACAAGCAAGTTTGTTTTTTCCTTCTCATTTCAGACACACTGTTAAATCAGGGGGAGGCTCAGGTGGGGGTTAATTTTTGCATGTCACACAACTGAATTGATGGAATATGCATTATATGTAACAGCTTTTATATTATATGGAAGAAAGAATAACAAGTCAGTGATACTTACTCCCGTACTGACAAGAGACAGCATAATTCTTTCATTTAAGGCTAATGTTTCTCCTTGCTTCATCTTGATTCTCTTCTTATCTAAACATTTCATTGCATACCTGAAAATAACAACCATTCAGAAAAAGCACCACAAAACTCCTCTATCAGTATTATTCACCAGCAGTGAGGCTATGCACATCTACAGGATCCTGTAAGTAAGCTCCATGAAAGACTTAAAACCTAAGACTAAAAAATAATTTCAGGCTAAACACAAAATCTCCAAACTCTCCCAGAATTAACACATTTCCAGCAGAAGCCTCCTAAGAGAGAAATGTGCTTCAACAAGTAATTCTGTGTCCGAACCACCACAGTGGGATAGGAATTACATATCGTACATTTATTTTTTAATACCTACAAACAAGGATCTGCCATAGGAATTAAATAACAGACTCTGTTATGGTTCCATTTCATTCCAGCAGTTTCAGCTCTACCAGGAAAGCAATATCTTGAACACACGCTGAGTTTTATATATATAATTTTTTTAAGTTTTCTTTCTACTCAGAAAAAGGTCAGATACACACAAGAAAGCTTTTTTAATCTTCTACCATCTGTGCTACACAAATTAATAAAATTGTGCTCAAAAAGAATGTTACCCTAACAACCATCAACCACAGGAGGATATGATGTAGGCTGGAGATTTTTCCAAGATGTTGGGTGAGTCCACTAATAGACAACAGTGAGAAGGACACATGTGTTCCAGCACAGAAGATTCCTAGACGTGGGCACCCATGGATTTTTAGGAAAACACCATGTTACAGCATTGCACCAGCACTCAGTCCCTGCCTCACTGTGCCTGCCCCATCCAGACCCAGGACCTCACCTTGGGCCCAGCTCCCTAAACCAGCCACATCATTCCTGCCATGCACATGGTGGGAGTGAGGGGAGTGAGAGTGAACACACTGGAACTGTGAGTTTCCATCCTGGGAATATATTCATGGCACGTGCTCTTGCTGTGGAGGCTGTGAAGGGTGACTATAAATAACCCCTGACACGCTGCCCTGCCCTGCTCTGGTGTCCCTGATCAGAGAGTGACTCAAGGCTGACGGAAATCATGGAACTCCAGAATGGTTTGGGTTGGGAGGGACCTTAAAGCCCATCTAGTGCCACTCTTTGCCATGGGCAGGGACACCTTCCACTAGACCAGGTTGCTCCAAGTCCCATCCGACCCGGACTTGGACACTTCCAGGGATGGGGCAGCCACAGCTTCTTTGGGCAACCTATTCCAAATCAAGTCTCTCGCTGGTCCTGCTGTCCCTCCCCCTGGAATGCTGGCTGCATCCTACTTTTGGTGCCTCTTTGGACATCCTTGCAGGGGTGATGGTGACATGACAGGAGCCTCAGGTGTGTCTGTGGTTAGTGGAACACTGCTGGTGTTACCTGGGAGGGAGGGGTGGTTCCCACGCTCCTTTCAGGCAGTAAGTGCAGCAGAGGCAGCATCTACACTGGACAGGATCTGGATTAGGGATGGGTAAACAGGTTTGGATTAAGAAAGAACTAAACCAAACCTCTACCCAGAGGTTGAACCTAATCTAAAGTTTTACTTCAAATTTGAAAAAAAAGGTTGGTTTTCCCACATTTCCCTCTATTTATATCTGATAAAATCTGTCCTTTGCTTCACTCTTCCTGCTCTTTTCACTTCCCTAGGTTTATCAACCTCCTGTCAGAGCCAAACTCAGGCATGAAGACAGCTGGGACTCTGAAAACTGCCTCTTTGGGGATGCCTGCTTAGTGTGCCTCAAGCTAAATAAAATGTTTATTTTTGTACATGGACAAATTAACTAATTGTACATGGACAAAAAAGCACCAAGGTAAGAATAAAGCCAGTGTTGTTAGTAAGAGCATCAATATAATACTTGAAGTCACTGCAAAAATACTGAGTATGACAGCAACATTAAGATGTCTCCCACTTGCTACAGCTCAGAGGTTTATTATTATCAGGAGTGCCAAGCACACACAACTGCCAGAGAAGCCAGCTGGAACCAGAGACATGGCACCTCAAACATGCCATGCTCTCTTGGAAGAGAAATGTTTAAGGATGGTCCCTGGATTAAAAGTGTTAGGAGAAAAGCAAGATGAAAGGGGCAGGATGTGGTGTAAATAAATAAATGGATAGATAGATACTGAGAACAATTTGTTAAATCCATGCCCAGATGTTCAAATCAGAACATAATGGGACAAGGATGCCTGGAAATTGAAATCTGATGATCAGGAGAAGCATGGGAATGGTAAGACCACAAAAAGAATAGAAAAACCATCCAGGGTTGATCCTGGAGTTCCCACAGAGAGCTCTGTGAAACACAGATTCAACACTGGAACTATATGCTTCCAAATGTCAGCAAGGATCACTGCTTTCGCCATAGGTCAGGGAAGACACTGATGCAATTCCCCAAATCTGGAATAGCACACTTGGAATCTGCCCTGGCACAGCTCAGGTTTCCCAGCACTGATAGCAGGTCCCTGCAGCCCCTCCAGCCCCACGTCAGCACCGGGGATGTGACAGGCTGAACCTTCTGCAGATGACACCTGACCCACCACCAGGGATTCCTGGGAACATCCCTCTGCACTGCCAGCCTCTGATCCAGGGAATTCTTTAAGCACACACTTAATTGTAACATGCAGTTTCCATTGATTTTGACAGGACATTTCAGTGCAGGATGTGCCCAAGAGCTCTGGGAGACTGACCCGCTGCATGGCACAGAACGGGACCAAAGAGCAAACTGAACCTAAAGATGAGTCAGAAATCAGAACCTCTTGGGATAAAACTTAACTACAAAGACCTTTACAGTAACATGACACTGCTTTCCAGTGATTTCCTAAGAAATGACTGGAAGGATTTCCTTAATAGTTCAGAGTTACCTCTGCAATACAGTGTGTGATACTCACATTTTTCCAGTGTCTGCTTTTCTGCAGCCGTAGACTTCACCAAACCCCCCTCTTCCTATTATTCTATGTACACTAAAATCATTCATGGTCAGCTGCAAGTGGGGGAAAAAAAAAAAACCAAACAGAACAAAACTTTCATTTTTCAGCATTAAAAACATTACTGTAAAAACATCTAAATGTGTTGAGACACTCAACTACTGTAATTCATCAGCATTTATTGTGTTGGAAAAGGAGCCTCTTTTTGTTTATATTTCAATGTATTTGCAAGCATTACAGCGTGAAGTAGGAACAAGGGGAATGAGGCCGTTGTTCCCAAAAAACTGCCAGTCTCATTCAGGGCTATTTTCACAGCCCAAGCTGTCATGGAGCAGTACAGAGGGACAAAGGCAGAGGCCAAGGGAAGGGGTCCAAAGGGTGCTGAGGCCATGGCAGGACTGCAGTGGAGTTGGAGAGTGACTGGAGCTGCTAAAGAGCAGCAATTCTGGCAGTTCAGCTCCTTCAGCCATCAGAGAAATCCAAATTCTATTAAGTGAGGACAGGCAGAAGGGATGTCCAGACAGGAATAGTCAAGGCTGTGTCTAAGAATAGCAGAGCAGTGACATCCACCACCCTCCTTAATAAGGCCTTTGCAGAGAAGGATTCAAAACTGAACATTCTCTTTCCTGTACCAGCCTTTGACAAGATAAATATACTTGTAAGTACTTACATGAATATTTAGCTCTACGTTTTTCCATTGACAAAATCTAGTAAACTTGTCACTGTAAAAAAAAAAAAAAAAGTTTAGAAGTTGTCTGAGACTATTGTGTAAAGTATTACAGGAAATGTCAAGACTCTGATATTTAAAATCTAGTCTGAGCTAGGGTGTGGGGTGGTATTTAATAAATGACAGCCTTCCTTTCACCAACTGTAATCTTACCCCCACCAAGAAAAACAATTCCTAGGCAGAGCACATTTTGTATTTTACATCCTTGTAAGAGAAAGAGAGCAGATAACCTTATCCCTGTAAGTGCTCAGTGTGTCCCCACATCTCTCTTGCAGATGGTTTTTAATTTTTAAACAACTACGTTTGGAACTAACAAACATTTAAATTACATCAAGAGAAAGATAATTATAAGAAAACAGAAGCAGCTCGATTTATGTTAATGAACCTCCATATACTCCAAGGAACATTTTAAACTCATCTTATCTTAAAATAGGAAAAACATCAGTAATACCACAGACTCTTGGAAAAAAAAAAAAGCTGCTTATTTCTACATGAATAATTAAGTATTTATTTTCAGAGTAAGAAATAACAGTTTTATGGAGGCATTCTTACAATTATCACAGAATAGCATTAAACCAGTTTATAGAGTGGATTTGGGTGTTGCTGGGTGAGAGCTGAGCTTTCCAGACCCTGTCCACAGGAGCAGCTCTGTTCAGGTTAGAAGGGCTGCTCTACTGAGCCAGGTCTGTGCCTGGAATTCTTTATTACACCTTTTCTGCTTAATTTCAGGTTCCCAGTCATGAACCACAACAACTGGGCCTCCAATCCCACACCAGAAATGGTCACTCATAGAATGTCCCCCCAAGAACCCAGTTCTGCTTTTTTAAACCTTTGAGCCCCAACTCCAGCACGTTATTGCTGTTATTGAGAAATCCATTATCTTTACAACTGTTCCACTCATACATCCTGACATTAATCAGGATATCACACAAGGCTGGTTACTTGCAAAGTTTGCTGATAAACTCCATTTAATTAACAGGGCATTATTAGACATCTCTGGCCTGATTTTACAGCAGTACTGAAGGGATTTGGTTTCCCACTACGTCACATAATACAATGACAGTTCAGGTAATATGTCATGTTCATACCTTTCCATAAATTTTTGAAATATTTTTCCTCGGAGACTATCACAAATTTCTTCTATATATGGCTAAAAAGGGTGAAGAAACACAATTAGTATTTAAGCAGACAATAAATGGCTTTTGCAATCCCATCCATTACACAGAACTCTTGACAGCCCCACAGAGCTCCAGCCCATTCTGTGTTTTCCTTAAGAAGCCTCAACGAAACATTTAAGCTTTATTTGGCTTCCAGAAACTGAGCAGGTGCCCTGAAGTCAAAAATAAAATATCGTCATGAGCTGGAAAACCTTCAAGGTTTACCTTGGGAGGGGGCAGGGGGGCAAAAGTTCTCATCTCAAATGTATTTAAACAATAAACTGTCACCCCTGTGGAAACCGAACTTCGCAGAGCTGCTCTCTCATCTTTGTGGTGCTTCTCTCCTCTCTGTCCTTGCTAAGAGACCAGTACCTTCAATTCACAAGTGACTTTTCCAAGGGAAATCCCTTCCCTGGATGTGAGATAGCCCCCAGCGACCTCTACTTTCCCCCAGCTGAGACGTCACCCAGCTCTGCAGGTACCAGTTTGTCATTTCTCCTCATTGCAACAGCCAGAGCAGCTCACAAGCAGCAAGAGAGATCAGGCAGGGGCAACCTCCACATTTTTGCAACACATGAAAATACATCAGATTGAGAGAAAAGACATTTAAGCTTACAAACACCCCCATGACTGATAAGACAATTTCTCCAGTTTAGTCTATCCTGACAGGATGAGCATCTTCCTGATGTAAAGTGATTTACTCTAAATCATTTAATGGCTTAAAATTACAGAACTATAAAAACTCCTCTGTTCCTATACCAAGGTATAGTTTGCTTTTATAAATGTGCTTAAAAATACTATAGATAAGAAGAGTAATTTGTAATTTTGACTTAGAAAAGCATTTCAATCCCACTAGTACAGCTCAGAATACATACCAATCCCATTTATTCTGTCTCCTAAAATAATATGTACAAAGTCACTGTCAGAGAACTGAAGCTGAACATTCACACTGTGAAAGCTCACCTGAAAAAGGCTGGCTGGCACTTGTTTCTTGGCTAAATGTGTTTGCACATGATCTACAGCTTGTTTTGAGAAAGGCTTTTGGAAGAGAAAAAGAAAGATTTCAAACAGTTGGAGATGTCAGGAGTTTCATTTCAGGTCACAGCACTGTTGTTCTTTTCCTCATATGGAAAACCACCGACCCCAGAATGAAACAATACGGCCTCCCCCAGGTATATCACAGTGAATATTGGTGTGAAACATGCAGAATGATCCAGTAATATAATTATTCTAAAGCAGGAAGGCAGGAGAAGGGAAGATGAGGAGGAGGGTGAGATAATGCTCCTTTTAGAAAACCATAAAAAATCCCATTTACAGGGACAGCTCTAGAGCCAGAAGCAGACATGGACTTTTTACTAATAAAATAATGTGGTTTTGATGAAAAAAATGCTTAAACCCTTCACCCAAGGAACCAATCCACCAGGACACACCACCTTGTAAATTCTTCTTTCAAATAAGAGTAAATGAAACTGTTAAAGACACATCAATGGGCCAAAATTTCAGCTGGAGAAAATGCGTATTTTCAGTGACTTTAACCAAGCTGCATCTGCCACAACGTGGCACACACACACCTGGCACTCATCTAATCTTATTTTAAAACAGAGATTTCCTTTGAAGAAATATAAATGAGATAAATCTCCTGATACTTCCTTTGTGTACCACTAATAAACAGTTCAATAAAAATGGGCTCATCCTGCCAATCTTTACACCTCAGTACTGCAATTAAAAAAACAAAAGCAACAAGCTGAACTCAGCCAAAGCCAGAGCTGGGATTTCAAACAGAAATCCAGAGCTCTGCAAGTATTTGTAACGATTCCTTCAGCAACTGTGAGTGAAACAGCAGATCTGTTGCATGATCCCTGCTGCCAGGGTACCCTGGGCAGGGGGAACTGGGAGGATACACACGTGGGAACAGGACAGCAGCTCCTTCATGATGTAGGTGTCGTAGATCTGCCGGCTGCGGGACAGCCGCTCCTCCTCTGAGTCCAGCTTCTCGTACTCCTTGATCTGCAGAAAGGGGACAGGGAGCATCAGACAACTTCTAATGATTTTTCAGTCATTTGGCAAAAAAAAAAAAAAAAGCTTTATTTTGGTTTATTATTTTCTTAATTAACACTTAAAGGAAAACCACCTGCAACACCACAGTTACAGCTGATTTGAGACTTCCCTTCTAGCTTGGAATTTTCCAGCCCTGGCACAGCTGCCCAGGGAATGGTGGAGTCACCATCCCTGGAGGGATTTAACAGATATGTGGATGTGGCACTTGGGGGACATGGTCAGTGGTGGCCTTGGCAGTGCTGAGGGAACAGCTGGACTCAATGGTCTGAGAGGGCTTTTCCAACCCAAACAATTCCCTGATTCTATGATCACAGCACAGTGGGTACAATGTCCAAGAACAAATATATAAGGCACATTCCAAAATGTTCACATAGTTCAGCTACATGGTGAATTTGAACCCTAAAGGTGGCTAAAACACAGTTTCACAAAATATATCAAGTTTCCTCAGGTGTGCCGCAGGAGATCAGTGTGTTCCAGGTGAAACAACAGAAATCCCTCATGGTTCATTTACAGAACAAAACCTAACAACCAGTTCCAGAACAAAAAGTTCACCAAGTCCAAGAGCCCTTTGGAGCATATTTAGGGAAAGAGTTCTTCCAGGACTGACAGAACATAAGAACCATGCAAGATCTTTAGGGACAGGACGCAGCTCTGACTTGCTGGACGCTCCCAGCATTGCCATCTGAGGTTCTGGGATCCAAACAAATGGCATTGTGCAGGCTCCACACCACAGAATCCCAGAAACATTTAGGTTGGAAAAGACATCCAAGATCATCCAGTACAGTTACTGAGAGACAAACTGGGACCAACCTATCTTTGAAGGTGGAACATTAATTAAACTCAGTATCTTCCTGGCCGTACTCCTCTTGTTTGCTGATACGATAAGGCCCCAGTTCCACCCCGATTTGCCATCTGTGCTTCTTCCCCCTTGATACCAACTTATAATTAAAGTGATTCAAAATGTCTTTGCTCAAGAAACACTTTTAATTAAGGCAATGACACAAAATAATTAGAAGTATAGGAAGAAGCCTGATCTATATCTGATCGTCTTCCTTGAACACAAGCTCCTGCCCCTCAGTATTTGGTTGTTAAAGCTCTCAACTCTGCACCCAGTGCTGAGGGCTCTCATGGCAGCCCCCCAGCTATGCTGGACCCAGTCACCATTTCCCACCTCCCCTTACAGTGGGATTCTTAATGAAGAAACCCTTTGTTTTGTAAAGGTTTGGAGAGCGGGACAGCAGGTAACAAATGTCCTCACCAGTGATCTCCCATCCTGGCTGGGAGAACGTCTCCCCAGAGGCTGCCTGACACAGCTCATCACACAGGTGATGAGATCAGACACCTCTCTGTGATCACACCCCTGACATCGTCAGGAGCAAATTTTACATGTTTATTAAAGACAATGTTACAAAAAATCCACAGCAGGAAGAGCTGAGAGTGTCCCACTTCTAACACACCCTGTCCCTGCCAGCACAGCTTCCACTCCTGATCTGGAGAGAAGGGAATGTCATCAGATACCCTGGCAACCTGCAGCTCTTCTCTGGAAAAGGAGCTGACGAAGGATCTCCTCAAAAACTGGAATCAGAATTCATTTGTTTTCAAGCACCTAGAAGCACTTTTTTTTTTTTCTTCTCCTTTTTTTTCCCGTTTCCTTTCCCCCTTTTTTTTTAAAATTCCTTTTCTTTTCCTTTTGAAACCGATCAGGATGAATCACTTATCCCGTTAAATGCCTGATCGTGACTCCAGCTGCAGTGATATGAAATCCCTGGAGTACGGAGCTCTTCTGCATCCAGCAATTTTTAATGTAGCAATGCACTCAAATTATTCTACGTGTAATAAATGCAGCAAGTAAATCAAATATATAAAAAAAGGAAAAGCTCCTGGATCCGGTATGTCACAGAGGAAAACACAATGAGCCTCTCTTTAAATATCCTTAATGGGATTTTTCCAGAAGTACATGACAAAGCACTGAAATTCTTTTGAGGCAACACTTTGCTAATAACCTAAAAATATAATTTTGAATTGTTTCAGAGATAAAGAGGGAGCTAAAAATATCTTGCTAAACAATCTGGTACAACAGGCCTTTTTGGATTACTTATGACAGTGACATCGTCAGTGCATAAAAAGATGGAAATGATAGGAAAAGATCCACTATTGACAGTAGGTATCTTATCTGAGTGGGGGACAGTGTATCACTGAGGACTGATCTGCAAACTGATCCCAGCCATTTGTGCTTGGAGCCCACTGGCACAAAAACATTTAAATGATCGGCTCAGAGTAACGGCAGACAGAGCTATCCCAGGGAGCAGCTCTAATTAACCCTGAGCAATCAGGCATGTGCATGTCTGCACTGAAACCAGCACCTGGGAGGGGATTAACTGTGGGTTTAGTGTCACAAATGGAACAGGGAGTGAATGAATGGAGGGATGGGGCTCAGGCCGTGCAGCAGAGGTGGCTGGGGAAGGACACGGCATGTTCCTTGGAATTATTGGTCCTTTGGGATGTGCCCTGGGCATGGTGCCTGTCAGCTCCTTCACTGAGTATCTCATGACAAGGGAGTACAACTCATGGATCTAAAGCCACCTCTTGTGTCCCCCGTTGGAGGATCCTCTTACCCCTGTGCAGCTCTGCCACAGCAACTCCCAAAACATCTCACAGAATCACAGGATATGCTGAGTTGGAAGGGACTCACAAAGATCATCAAGTCCAACTTCTGGCCCTGCACAGGACCATCCCCAAGAGTATCATCCAAACGCTTCTGGAACTCTGTCAGGCTTGGTGCTGTGACCACTTCCCTGAGGAGCCTGTTCCAGCAGCAGCTTTCTTCCTATCTCCCTCCCACCATGCCATGACACCCCAGCTGCACTCTGTTGGCTTTTCTACAGGTAAAAGGACGTTAGGGAAAGGCCTGAAGGGTTTGAGAGTGTCATCCCAACTCCGACAACTCTCCCAGCTCCTTTCCTACCAGCCCATGCAGCTGCTCAAAAAAAATGGGCAAATCCCATCTATGCTACTTGAAATACTTTTTAAGAGCCCTATACCAAATCAGCAAGTTGATTAAATATTCACACTGCTACACATGGACCCCCTCCTTCCCTCTCAGCATTCCCTGCCCGAGGAGGAGCAGGACAGCCTTCCTCAGCCTTGCTCCCTGCAGAGTCCCAAACCTCCCTCACTGGCCACTCACCTCTTCATAAAACTTCAGCTGGGGGACAGCTTCATCAATCTCATTCATGCAATAGTCTTTAAAGAGCAAAAATCCTGGAAAGAAAAACAGAAAGATCAGAAAAACTGTCTCATTACGATGATGACTTGTAAAAAGGCACACAAAACCACCCAGGTACCATCATGGGCTGTAAATACCTGTGTGAGCATCCCCACTTGCCAAGGTTTAGGATGTTGATTACCAGGCAGCTCTTCATTCCCATCACAAAGGGATCCCAAGCCTACCTCACCTCCCACAGGTGTATTAAGCCCATTCCCACTCCTACGTGCTGAGGATTTTATGAGGCACTTCCATAACACCAAAATATCCCATTCCTCTTCACAGACCACATTTTCTTCCTTTTTTTCCCCCCACTGAAAATAAGACATTATTCATGTTTGGGGTTTTCTGGAATAGATTTACCTAAATTTTATTGATAAAACGCAGCCTCTTTTGCATTCCCATTTCAGAATTACCGGTTCATGTTACCTCTAATGGGGTTTTATTGCACAATAAATTACACCAGAGTTTTTACAATTCCTTTGCAAGTAATTTAGAGCCTGACCCCAGCAGCCAGATGATGAGGATCTTCCATTATGAGCATTTTAATGCAGTCACAACCTTCATCCCATGGAAGCACCATCTTTCCATGCCTCTGAGCTGGCACCTGCTACCCTGGTACTTCACACAGGGATCTGTGTCACAGGGGTGGGCTGAGAACTGGGTGAAGTCACAAACGTCCCCATCACTGCCAAAACCCACCAAACCCTCCCAAAGTTGCCCATCTCCCCATCCAGACCGTGCCCCTCCACTGAGCACACCCCTCCTTGCCAGCCTGCGTGGCATGGACCTGGTTTTGAGGACAAAACGTGCCACTTAGGGACCTGAAACAAATTCCTTATTTCACACATGATGGAACCAGCGGCGGCACGGAGCAGAATCCTGCTGAATGGACTGAACTTTCCTTGGACAATGAACCAAAGAAGATTGCAGCCGGGTAATTAAGAGACTGAAGAGTGGCACAGACAGCGCTGAATGCACTGAAAGAAAAATCCCTGGCGTGGTCCCAGCTCCTGGCCGGGGACCAAAAAAACCCACAAACAACAAAAAAAAACACAACAACAAACCACAAAGACAACTGTGGGAGGAGTGTGAAAATATACCAACACACATTTCCAACAATGCCACGCCAAACATTCCAGCCCTGCTTAGTATTTTCCAAACTTATTTAATTTAATTATGGCAGAGAAAGAAAAGGTTCCCAAGCCCAGGGCACGGGGAACAATCGGAGGCTTATGCTGCCGTGGGATACACTCTGCTCCTCCCTGGGGCCCTTTGGCACTGCAGTGCCATGTAAAAAAGCAGATATTCCCAAAATTTACAGGCTGAGAGAACTGGGAATGTTCAGCCTGGAGAAGAGAAGGATGTGTGGAGATGTCACAGCACCTTTCAGTATCAGACGGGGCCTACGAGGAAGTGGGAGAGGTACTCTGCATCAGGAACTGGACTGACAGGACAAGGTTTCAGTGAAAGGGGGGAAATTTAGGTGAGATACAGGGAAGAAATTCTTCCCTGTGAGGGTGGTGAGACCCTGGCACAGGGTGCCCAGAGAAGCTGTGGCTGCCCCATCCCTGGAAGTGTCCAAGGTCAGGTTGGACAGGGCTTGGAGCAACCTGGGCTAGTGGAAGGTGTCCCTGCCCGTGGCAGGGGGTTGAGCTAAATGAGCTTTCAGGTCCCTTCCCACCCAAACCATTCTGTGATTCAAACAAATCCGATTAGAGCTTAATGTTCTCCGGACTGGAATTGTTTCTGTTTCGACCTCCCATTCTGTCAACAGATCCCGCACTTCCCTTGCAGCACAAAGGAAATCTCCTTTACTGCTGCTCTTGGATTGAGTGAAAAATGATCAGCCAGAAACTGCAGCTCTCGGATAATGGCAAAACGAAGTGACAGATGCAGCATTGAGTAAGTGACAGGAGTTTTAAGAAGTTCAGGGAGAACTGACGAAGAGCACAATAAGCACAGTTAACGACACACAGAAAAATAAGCCCAGGAACAGAAAGCAGGAATTAATAAAATGATAGCGTTAAGTAACAGCTAAAAAGAACCAGCAATTATTTATGAAATAAAGATGCTGACAGCTTTGGCTTTAAAGATTCCTTCTGCTATAACTATATAATTTCTGCAACAACCAGATCACTGGTTGTTAAGGGAAAAGAAAAATATTTTTTCAAAGCTTTCTCTGGTAACAAAGTGATGGATGATATCAATAATACATACACAGTGCAAGGTAGCACCCAGCTCCCAGCCTCCTCCTTCCCAGCCTCTGGACAACTATTTTTCCCATTATCTTGGTACAGACAATCTTAGGCTAAATTTGCCAAATGCCACAAATTGCACTAAGACTAATTACCAGGTAAAATGTCTTTAAAGGAGGGGTAAAGGCCACTCTTGAGGTTTGCAGCTCAGTCTTCAGCAGATGCTCACGAGCAGGTAGGGAGGGGAGTGAGGAGAGCAGATCCAGGTGAGACACCTCACCTGTAACCCAGTATTCCCAGAGCTGATCTCCAACCAGACGAGGTCCTTTTTCACAAGCTTATTTAAAGCCACCTGTTTGCTAGCAGAGCCTTTTAAAAAAATAAATAAAATCCCCAATGTAGAGCCCTATTCTTACAGTTTTAATAAAGAAACACTGCCCTTTCAGAGAATCCCAGAATTGTTGGAGTTGGAAGGGACCTCTGGAGATCATTCAGTCCAACCCCCCTGCCAAGGCAGGGACACCTGGAGCAGGCAACATAGGAATGTGTCCAGGTGGGTTTGGAATGTCTCCAGAGAGGAGACTCCATAGCCTCCCTGGGCAGCTGTTCCAGGGCTCTGCCACCCTCCATGGACAGTAGTTCTTCCTCAGGTTGGGGTGGAATTTCTTGTTTTAGTTTATGGCCATTGCTCCTTGTCCTGTCACTGGCACCACTGAACAGAGTCTGGCACCATCCTCACACCCCTTGGAGATATTTCTATGGAGATATTGATGGGAACCCCTCTCAGTCTCCTCCAGACTAACCAGTCCCAGCTCCCACAGTCTCCTCATAAGGGAGATGCTCCAGACCCCAAATCATTTTCATGGTCTCCACTGGACACTCTCTAGCAGCTCCTTGTCTTTCTTAAACTGTGGAGACCAGAACTGAATCCAACACTGCAGATGTGGCCTCACCAGGGCCACTGGCTGGGATTAAAGCTACCTTCTCAATTCACAGTTCCCTGGCATTTTCCTGCCCTGCTCCCAGTGCCATGGCAGCAGGATTGCCTGGTCAGCAGGATGGGCAGGCATGCAGCCCCTGTCAGCTGGGAATGGCTCTGCCAACATCCCCCAGGACAGCAGCCAGGAGAGCCAGCACTGCATCTGCCTCCTCCAGCAGTCTAAAGGTCGCCTGCATCCACAACACCACCTCTCCATCTCCACCAGAATACCAATTAGCTGAGAGCATGGAATAATAAACAAGATAAAATAATAATGAGGAACTCCATCATAAAACACTTGGAGAAAATGACTTATCTAGTTCGAGCTGGAATTTTATGAGTATCTGATTCACATAACCTGTTAACAGGAGTAAATAAAAATCTTATTAAAGCAAACAGGAGTGACTAGGTGAGAGAGCAGAGCTAAAAATAGCCACATTTAGCCCCAATACAAGTGTTCACAATGTCACTGATTGAAAGGAAGCTGCATCTATTTACAGCAGGCCTGAACGTGGTCCAAAATGCTGATGTAGACTCTTTCTAGTAGGCAAAATAGCAAATTAGAGAACAAAAATACCAAGCTGTTTCCAAATCCTAACGAAACGTGCTGTGTATAAATACGGAATCACGACAAACAAAGAAGTAGTGACATCTGCACCAGAGACGGGCTCGTTTCCCGGCACTGCAGCCAAAGGCTCCGGCTCCAGGCAGGAAAAGTTTCAGCACAAGCCAATCAGGAATGTGGCTGGTGCTCTGCAAAGTGTGCAACACAGGGCTTGTCCCTGCTCCGGGTGCTTAAAGGTCTCTGACCCAAGTCCCTCAAAGACCTCTCCTGATCCTACAGGGCTGAAGTAACAGACCCCTCAGTACCAGTAACAGGTCTGGGTCATAGACACAAACATTAGGGGTAGAGGTCTACTATTAAATCATGTGAAAACTGTAATTCCAGCCAGGCTGCAGCTGTCACAGAACACCCAATCAAGTTCAGATCCTGCCCCGTACTGAACACATACTCAGCTACCACAGCACAGGGTTTTTAACACCACCTAAGTGCTCCAGAACAGAGAGAACCTTCAATTTCCTTCTTTAGGAACAAAGAGACTTGCTATTACCAGGGCAAACTGCATAGGAATTGTGCTTTGGCAAGGACCAAAGCCACAAAAATCCTCACAGCCCAGAAGGCACCACAGATTCCACTACTTTTCTTTCCCTAATCTATTCTTTGCTAATAGAGCCTAATGTTCATTCACTCTACATTAAAAATAATACATCATAACAGACTGAAACATATTCCTGTGCATACAAAGCAGGATGGAACAAACTGTATTTCATGAGAGGATATGCATCCAATGGTGAGGGAGCACAGAACAATTTCCCCAGAACAGAATCAAATTGAGCTCAAAATTAGTCTGCAAGTTGCCAGGTAGCTTGTTTAATGACGTCTAGAAATCATTATATGAAAATAAGCTTTGGCTAAAAGGTTTTAAGTGTTGTCAAAGAAAATCCTTATTTTCAGGCATATTTTCCAATAGTTTTTCACCCAAGGAAATCATTAACACTTGTTCAAGCTTGGGCAGCCCTCTTCCCATATTGCCAGACCTGTGAATGCCTTAAAGTCCTGCAGGGAGAGGAGCAGGAGAGCTGAACTGCTTTTCCAGCATGGATGTTTGGGACACAGTGGAGGAGTATGCACAAATTCTGTGTCAAACCTCAAAGGCCTGATTGAACATGCAGATTCCAGTCAACTAAAGTCAAGTATCAAAGGCATTCAACATATCAAAGGTGAAAGAAAAATTAGGGTTATATATAAGAAAAAGATGGTCTAATAGCACTAAAAAAAGGTATATAAAAACATTTTAACTTTTAAGGACCACTAAAGACAGAACTGAAGCATTTCATTTCAATCAATCAGTTATTGCAAAGCACATGATTAAATTCCTCCAGTAAAGCTAATTAAGGAATACACAGCAGTTGAGCTCTCCTTCTTTCTTCACTTGTAAATAGAAGAAACTCCCACCCCTTTGCAACTAGTATTAGCAGCTCCAGCAAGCTATTAGCAAGCTAACAAGCGGGAGCAGCTTAAAAACGTCATGGTGGTGGACTGTTATTTGTTGTCTCTGTTCTTTCCCCACGTCACAAGGATATTCAGACCCTTCAAAGGACGTGACAGCTGTTATTTTCTTGATCAGTATTTTTCCATTACACACCATTTTAAAATTACTTACATAACACAAGCCAATATCCCTTTATTGTTGAAAAAATCACACTTTTCCTTCCGACATGCTCCAAGCTATGAACTTCACTGTTGCCAATTACTGCACACTACACTGGGAGCTGCAGTTCTGCTCTTCTGAAAGGGCCCAGATCCATGAGTGGCTTTTGGTGGGGAGCAAGGCAATGGGATCATTTGATGAAGACATGGAGTAATTCCACAGCAGAAAGGTGGTCTCAAACCCCTGATGCCAGTATTTGCCTTAGGAAGTTCTGCTCAGTATCTGAACCACGTAAAGAGCCAAACTGTTCTGCCAGAGCATCAAGGAACTGTTGTACTGTGGTCAAAATCAAAACACAAAGCCAGTAGTATTCAGTTAGTAAATACACACAGCACTTAGGTAAAGAGGAGCAAAACCACTAAAACAACAGTGACAGAGTCCAGTTGATTTTCCTGCAGGAATTTCTGAGCCTTCCTCTAGTTCATTTTGGCACTCTCAGAAAGCTGCTGTGAGCTGGAGGCTCAGAAACAGATGGTTCTGCTGCTCTTCACACTCCTTCCCCTTTTAATCACAGAAATTATGGGCAGAAGTATCGAGAAACATTCAGAAACTGGTGTGCAGACTTCTGACCCCACCTATCCAATCTCCACAGACACACATACACCTGCAAGAGCAGGTTATTACAGCACTGTCGGGGAAGGGGGCCAGGACAGAGGGAACCAGCTGCCCTCCAAGGGTCCTGCTCTGCTCCCCTCTGGAGCCTGGGGATTCAGAGGCCTGACAGTGTCCATCCCTCACCTCCTGACAGTGCACCAAGTGATGTTCTTCTCCAGCCAGACCTTGCAAACCCAGACCAATTCCCCGGGGAGTTGCCATGTGTATTATCCATGCTCTTTTATAGGACAGATATTGGTATGGAACAATAGCAGCATTTGAAAATGAATCCATGGGATAACTGATAGCCAGAGGTCTCCAGCTCCTCTGCCCTGTGCCTGCCTGACCACTCCATCCCTTAAAAGCACTGCTGAAAGTGAGAACACTTAATAGCTCCAGTAATTTAGATTCTACTGACTCTGCTGCTGGTTCCTGAGCTGTTCTCCTGTTACTGATGAGTTATCCCACTGAGAGGAATAAGCAGTACTGGCAGGCCCAGAGAATCTGCTCTATTAGTAATACAGAGCTATGCAGGTAAATCTCATTAAAGTTGTTATTATGCCATGATACAGACATGGAAAACCAATATTTCCCTATTTCACAGTGGTGTTCAGATGCTTAATTAGTCTGTGAACTGTTTCAAGACACACTGATAAAATCTCCATGGGAGTGCAACCGTTTCAGATTGACTGAGGAATTGCTGGGTGGGAAGAGATGGAAATCAGGATTGTGGATGAACAGTGATGGTGTACAAGGAGAATATTCCACCAGAAAGGGACTGAGAAGGCTCATGTGAGTACAAGTGGATAGAAAGCACTACCTTTGGCACAGGATTAATCAAAGAAGCTCCTGAACTGGAAAGGACCCACAAGGATCACTGAGTCCAGCTCCTGGTCCTACACAGACACCCCAACAATCCCACCCTGTTCCTGAGAGCGTTGTCCAAATGCTCCTGGAGCTCTGTCAGCCTTGGGGCCATGACCATTCCCCGGGGAGCCTGTTCAGTGCCTGACCACCCTCTGGTTGAAGAACCTTTTCCTGAGATCCAACCTGACCCTCCCCTGACACAGCTTAAAGCCGTGGCAAACAGAGCTGGGAGAAGAGGCTGGAGAGCCACCACTGCAGGAGACCGAGGGCTTGGCTCTGCAGCTGTGGGAGGACTGAACCAACCACCCAGGGCCCATCTGATCCTAAAGGAATGAGTTTACCTTCAAGCTTCCTGGGGCAAACCAAACACACCTATGACATGTGCACAGCGGGGCCGCTGCAGGTGGTGCAGGGCTGCCTGGGGTGTGTGTGTGTTTGCTGGAAGCTTCACTGGAAACATCCAAGAGAAATGTCATTCAAATAATTTATAACTTGTTCTCTCTATATATAGTGATATTTGTTAATATTCTCTTCTTCTCTCCTATGATACTGATTCAGTTCAAAATTTCCAGTCTGCCTGGAATTCTTGACAATTTAACCCCAGAACTGTGTAACTGCACTGCTCTGCTGAGATAAAGACCTTTTTCTCCATGCCTTAAATCTTCCAAGAACTACACTGCATATAAATGCAAATATACCAGCATATGTAAATTATCCATTATGTGACGTTCCAGATGATAGGATATATATTTTTCCTATTTTAAAGCTTAGATTTAATCTGCAGCTCCCCTGGGAAATCACATAACTGAGCATCTTCAACCCCCCACAAAGGCAGGCAGGGGATCAGGCTGCAGCCCAACAAAGAAATGCTCAATTATTTATCATCAGAAGAAAAACCCAGATGAATACATGCATTTTGATAGTGACTTTGGATACTCTTTGTCCCTGACATCAAGACAGACAACTCCAATGCACATAAAATCTACAGTGGGAGTTCCATCAACATCCCTCTAAACAATCTCCGATGTAATTCATGCCAAGCACCACTTTATTTTACCACAAAATAAGAGGGTTTTGAAAGAAATGTAGCTTCCAGTAACACTGAAATTATGACATAAAAAACAGATCATAAATCTAACACTAATTTGGTGAAAAACATTGCAAACAGCAGAAGGGGCAGAGTTTTAGAAGGCTCTGACTGTGGATTTTCTCTCTTTCACTGTTCCATCCCGTTTGATACAAGCAGAGAGAATGGTGTAAGGAGCAGCTCCTCTGTGAGATGTCTCACATTAATGGTTTCTGTTTCGGTTTACAGTCACACAGTTTCCAACATCTACTTGTGGTTTGGGTTCTGTGTTGTTTTCCACTGATCACAGAACTGTGCAAGGACAGCACGGCTTCAACAGATCCCTGAGAGCCTCCTGCAGACTGTTCACAACCCAAGCTCCAGTCTCAACTTGTATTGAAAATAAGAAATAACACAAGAAAGAAGATTGGTCTTTAAACAGCATTTTAAATGTCATTTTTTGTTCATAAAGCAACTTCCTAATTTTGGTGGTGTCTACTTCTGTGTGGTGGCTGCCAAGTCAGAACCGGAACCCCAGAGAAAAACCACTTGAACAAACAACCTGGCTCCTTGATTTTACAGAAAACCCACCAAGTAATGATTTTCCCTGCTATATGGCTGCACATTATCTAACATCAAAGTACCAGAATAAAGCAAAATTATAGCAGTGCTACAAGTCTCATGACACAGCTAAGAAAAGTCATCACTGCTCTCTTCACAGCCAAAAACTCAGGTGCTGTTCTTTACTCCCGACCAAGTTTTATTGCCTTCATTGTTATTTCCTCAGAGGACTATTTAATTAGTCCAGAATGCCAACAGCACATAGATCTTCTGCTTAAATTAAACAATAGCTTAAATAATGCTCTAGGGAGGCACTTTTCCCAGCCTGTTATTTTTAGGCAGCTCGGGGAGTGCAGTGCACTGCCACACTGCCAGCACAAAGAGGAAGAGCAAGAATGTTTTTCTCAACAGATTTTAACTCCTTTCTAATGATTAGCACCAAAGCTCTGAAATAATGAAATGAGTCCACAACTAGAGAAACAAGCAACAGAAACCATGATTCATTGCCCCAAAAAACACCTCTGTTGCTGCTCACACCCTAGTTTTGGGTTGGTTTTTTTTTTTTTTTTAAACAGAAAATTGTCCCTGACCAAGCTGGAGGAAACAGCAGCCAGAAGGGTCAGGAGCACGTTTCCCTCGAGCTGAGGCAGAAAAGTCCCTGTGCAGAAGGATCTACAAAATAGAGCAAACGCTCTGGAAGCTCAGCTGAAGAGCTCAGGACCCACAGGGTGTGTGCTGAGGGGAGGAGGATGACAGGAGCAGAGCAGGAGCCTCCAAACCCCTCACCAGCTACATGTGGGTAGGAGGCAGCAGTGGTGCAGATGGCAAAATGCTCACCCCGGCTGGGAAGGCCTCCAGCTTGGAGCCTGCTGGTTGAGGAGGATATGAAAGACAGTGAAATGAATCACCCAAGAAAGATCATCCCTCACTATGCAAAAGTGGATGGTAAATAGAGGAAAAAAAAAGTTTGCAACTCGTTACACGACACCTACAAGTTGGTTTAATTAGTTCTTCTACAAGTGATGAAAATAAAGATCCAGCTTCAGGAAGGAAAAAAAATGCAAGTTATTTCCTAGGCAAGGTGAAAAACTTACACTTCAGCAAGACCAGCTGCTGAAACTGCTAAAAGATGTCCTGTTCTCATCCTTCCCAAGACCCAAACCCAACGGTTCTGCAAAGAGATGAGAAACTGAGAGGGGTGTAGACAAACCACCATATCTCACCAGCTTCAAGAGATGAGAGCAGCCTATTTGCCTTCAGGAGGGAACCAAACAGTCATCAGAGAAGCCAAGGCTGAACCGAAGCAGGACATGAAGCTGTAGGATGCTTTAGCATCACATCCCAGGATTTCTAATCCAGCTTTATTCCCTCAGGAATTCCCTCACAGGTAGATGCAGTTTGCCTGAAAGCCCAGCGTCAGACACAAGAGTCACTGAACTATAAGTGGCAGCAAGTTTGCTCCAAAGCATTTAAGAACCAACAATCCTATTCTGAAGCAACATTATGACCTAACTGACTCCCTTTAATGCCCCCAGTCACCCTGGTTGCAGCAGACCCTGATCTGCCCTGCAGCCACACTCCTGACAGCTCATTTCCCACCTGCCCTCTGAGAGCAGGGGCTCTCTAAGGGTGCCCACCCTGCAGGACAAGGGAGCACGAGAAGGACTCCATGTGCAATCTTAATGCAGTTATGGAGTACATTCCACACATAAATTATGGATATTGGGATACCAGAATCTCAGAATGGTTTGGGTTGGAAGGAACTTTAAAGCTCATCTCATTCCACCCCCCTGCCATGGGCAAGGACACTGTCCACTAGACCACCTCGCTCCAAGCCTTCTCCAACCTGGCCTTGGACACTTCCAAAACTATCTCAAAACGTCTCTTTTTCTAAAGAAACTGATAATCTGGTGTTGTAGCAAACAGGATGTGGTAAGAAGAAAACCAGCTAAGGTGGTTACGCACTCGGCTTCGAGACACGCTGTACTTCCCCAAGAGGCTTCTGCTGGTGGAGGAAGCAGCTTCTGCAGGAACAGCCGGCTGTGCTGGGCTGGCAGTGCTGCCAGAGCTCTCGTCTGGGTGCTCCAACGAGCTTCATGTCCTCTGACTCATCGGGCCATTCTTAGAGAGTTCAAGATCATTCTGGAGCATCGCTCCAGCAAACAGCAGTGCCAGCGTCAAGAGATGAGGGCAGCTTATTTGCCTTCATGAGGGAAAAGATGTAAATAGAGAACAGATGTTTGTTTATGCAAATATGATTAAGCCTTCAGGCCATTGTCCCCCCTGATGAGTTTCCTGCTCTTAATCTGATCCTAAAGGTTTTGGTTTCCAAGCCCAAGCTGCCTGTGCAGTTGCACACCTGAAGGAAGTGGCAGGGAGGAAATTTAGGTCAAGCTTTGACAGTGGGACCTGGAAAGCATTGACTCTAAAAGGATTTTAGGGCTCATTAAAGATAAATACTTGCAGATGATAAGACCAGCACCATAATTAGACACATCCATAGGGAAACATCCACAGGAACACTCTGCATGACATCAGAGTCCTTGTATCAGACAGCTGATCAAAGCCTGGGTTTACATTTGAAAGGATACTGAAAACTAAAGAAAAAACAGTGACCTGGAGCTGTGAGGAAGAATTTGTCTGGGGGGAAAAAAAGCTTAACAGTCCTCATCTACAGCACTTGCCAAGCTAAAACCAAGTAGCACGACGCAGTTTTATAGTCAGTATGAGAGGATACAGCAGTGCATACTGGATGGCTCCTCAGCTGAGGAAATAACGGCCCCGAGGAGCTGGCAGGAAGGGATGAACCAGCAGAATCACAGCTCAGAGATTCACTGCACTCGGGTTCATTTAGACTCCACCCCACACCTGCACACCCAGGACCTGCCCTACCTGTGGTCTGGCCACATCCCCGCTGTACAAACAGACAACAAGCAGAACAAAAAAGTGATTAGACTTTTAATTACCTCCCCATATTTCTTTTCACCAGCCTTTTGCATAATGCTTGCCTAAAACTGCAGGTACTTTACCACAAGCAATTATGCTAATGTCTGGAAACAGAGCTAATTGAATGGCAAAGAACAGGCTAGAAAATGCAATAAAATTTAAATGAACAACCACAGTAAGGAAATAGAATATTTTTCAGTGCAATGCCAAGTCTGCTGTTAAAAACAGTCGTGCTTAGCTTTAATCTTTTTTTTAATTCCATTCTAAATCCTACTTCAGTTTCAGAAATAACTGAAACTCCAGCAAAGCGGTAACAGAACTGCTCCTGCTTTCCAGGTTATCCAGGACAAGTCCTGCTCTGACAGTATCAGGGGAGAGGAGGAGAAAACCCCTCCTCTCTGCACAGCTCTAGCTCTGCAGCTCAACATCTGGGCAAGAAACTAATATGTTAATGAAACTCCAGGCTCTAAAATTCCAGGTTCAATGGCTACTACAAACATGAGGGAAAGAAAGGAAAGATCTAGTCCTCCCAAACTTCCAGCTACCTAATAATAATTGCTGTAACTTATCAAAATAACTGCAACAGTCCTGTTTTTCAGAACCAACTGGTAATGAAAAGCATTCAATTACATAAATATAAATATCTATTACATAGAAGTCGGCCTGTTGGACTTCTTTTTTTTCTTTAGAGAGAAAAAAAAAGGACTTCTTCATTTCACTGTCCCCAAACATGCTCAGTTGAAGCCAGGCTGTGTTTGGTTGCTTAAAATTCCGCTTATTTTGCAAGTGCCATGCTACAGCAAAATATTAATGATTCAGCACAGGCATCTGAACTGAAGCACACACTGAGGTGTCAGTGCAAGCAAATGAGGTATCTGTGCATTTATGTGGTAAAATTTTTGGCCACAATACAAAGTCATAGTTTCATGCACACATAACAGACCACACATCAGCCCAAAGATGCCCCCGTGTCACCACCTTTCCTAGGAAACCAGGTACAGCAGCACTGTGTTCACTGCAGTCTCAGTGCATTTCAGACAGGAATAAAACCATTGACCTCCTTGAGTCTTCCCAGCCTACTCCTCATTTTGCAAGACAGGAGCAGCTGTGCTGTCCCAGCCAACCCACTCCGCAGATCTGCTGGACAAAGATTTCACAAGCCCCTCATGAGATCCATTCCCTGCTTTACTACCCACCCTGCTACTAAAACAGGTTTTTTTTGTATCCAGATTTTTTTTTACTTGAGACATTAAGCCTCTGGAAAATGGACTAACCTCATCATTTCTGCAACAGCTTCTCTGGGTTTGAATAATGTTCAACCTCACTTCTCCCTTTTGCCACCCACATCACACCCTATTTCAATACTTCCCTGTAGGTCACATTTAACAGACTGCTCAGCAAAGTCTGCTCATTCCCACTGCTCTTTCCTGGATTCTCCCCAGCAGGTCCATGTATATTTTGTAATCCAGTGCCAGAATGGACAGAACATTCTGCCAGAAGAGGATTATTTCACATGCCTCACTGGCTACAACACTGATTTTATATTTAGTTGTGTGATACAGCTGAGCCAACACAACCCAGGGCTCGTGTCACAGCCAAGTCACTGAAACACGTCCACCCACCCCGAGGTTCTGCACCCTGTGTTTGTGTGATTGCTCCAGCACAGCTGGGGAGGGCACTGCTGGATCTGACTGTGGAGCACTGCAATTTTCCCCTTCTGTGGTTTACGGAGAGTTTGTAACTCTGCCCTTGTCCTCGGTGTGGTCACAGCACGTCAGCAGGACACAGAGGTTCTTGAGCCCTGCACTCACAGTTAACTAAAACACTGATCTCTGACGTTCCTGTGCAAACTCCCTGGATCCAGCCTTCCATGGAATACTGATCAACTGCTCCGCAAGTCCACTTTCCCAAAGTTTCACCCCCAGCACAAAGTGGTTTCACCCAGGCCACATCTCCCCTCGTTGTGAGCAAGAACATGACGTCAGAGGGTCAAGACAATACATCTGGGATCTTTCCTACTCCTGCTCCCTTATGAACAGACTCATTACCTCTGTGGAGGAAAAAAAGTTTAACTGATGTGACACATTATATTGTTGACAAGCCCATACCAAGTAATATAATTTTCTCTTTGATGTTTCCAAATAATTTAATTATTTTCCCTGTAGTTTTCCAGAACCTGAAGTTGACAGATTGCCTTGCTTCGTCTTCTTCCCTTTCACAACACTGTGTTTTATTGAAGACCTTTGTTTTACTAAGTCCTGTTCCATGGTTCTTCAGACCATCTACAGCACTGATTTCTCAGCAGTCATGACAGAGAAATGTAAAAACCAAACCAATCTTTAAAATATTCACGAGTAACATTTGATTGCAATAGGACTTACCAATTTTCTGATGAAAGATCTTGTCAAAGGTTAATTCACCCCTTTCCTCGAGGTATTTCTGCATAACACTGCGGATACTGAAGGAAAAAAAAGAAGGAAAAAAAAGAAGAGTTACTTGAAATTGCTTTTTTTAAACCAGACCTTTACCATACTTTGAAGAAAAGGATCAATGAAATGAAATATCCACGTAAAAGACTGGACAAGCTGGATGAATGAGCTGAGGGCAATGAGGTTCAACAAGGTGAAGTGCTGGGTCCTGCCCTTGGGTCACAACAACCCCACTCAACACTCCAGGCTGGGGATAGAGAGGCTGGAGAGCTGCTCATCAGAAAAGGACCCGAGGATGTGCCCAGGTGGGCAAAAGGCCAGTGGCACCTGGCCTGTACCATCCATGGTGTGGCAGCAGGACCAGGGCAGTGCCCATCCCTGTGCTGGCACTGCTGAGGCACCTCCAGTGCTGGGGACAGTTCTGGGCCCCTCAGGACAAGAAACACACTGAGGGGCTGGAGTGTGTCCAGGGAAGGGAACAGAGCTGGGGAAGGGTCTGGAGCACTAGGAAAGGCTGAGGGAGCTGGGGGAGCTCAGCCTGGAAAAAAGGAGGCTCAGGGGGGACCTTCTGGCTCTCTCCAACTCCCTGACAGGAGGTGGGAGCCAGGTGGGAGTCAGGCTCTGCTCCCAGGGAACAAGGGACAGGATGAGATAAAACAGCCTCAAGCTGTGCCAGAGGAGGTTCAGGTTGGATATCAGGGAAAATTCCTTCCTCTAAAGGGCTCTCCAGCCTTGGTACAGGCTGCCCAGGACAGGGACCATGTCAGGTCTGGGCCTTGGGATGATCTCTGGGGTCACAGCACTTCCCAGGGGGCATCCTGGTCACCACTTTGATTCTTTATTCCTGCATCAGGTTTTAGCTCCCATAAAACAAACTTACAAGTCATTCCGAGCTGCCTCAGGCTTTAACACTGGAGCTGCCAGGGATCAGCAGAAAATGAGCCAACAGCAGCTCCATTAGGCACCTCACTTGGCTGCAGTGCACTTAACATCTACTTTGCCTAATTTATAATGTCACAATCTCTCATTTAAACCACATTAACAAAGATTTCCTTTATTTGTCGAGTAACCTCAATATTCATTGTAATATAATGCCTATAAAAATTTCATATGGGCAACAATACAAGTACATAAATTTTAAAAATCAATGCAGGCCGGCCGTGCTGGGCCTTGATAAAACAACTCTATTGTCACAGTATCAAGTCAAAATTCCACTGGACTTTCTCTGTTTCCAATTTTAAAACTGATATTTTCATAGATACCATGTATTATTATAAAAATAACCTTGTACAAAATACTGATGCTCTAAACCATTAAATATCACTCCTATTTCTGTAGTAGCAAGACTGAGCACCTAATCCTTGTAAAATGCAGACTCTGAACTATTTCATGTGGGATAAAAATGAACAGGTCGGTTCTTGCAGACAAATTTTAACATTTTCAGAAGAGCAACTGAATTTCTGTGGTTATTTCTCATCCATTTTTTTTCTAAGGCCTCTTCTTTAACAAATAATCGTGCAGTCATGGTGAGCAGCAGAGCCCTGCTGATCTCAGAGACCATCCCCTCTCTTGTGCTCACACAGACCCCATCACCTGAGCCTCTGAGAAACCTCACAATTATTAACAAATATCTCATCCATTGAGGGAGGAAAGTATCCACACTCCTTCTCAAATGAGGGCCGGAGGCACGAGGAATTACTTGAACAGAAAAAAGTCTATAATAAAAGCCAAGAACTTTGCTGGAAGGCCCTAAACCCCCATCCAGGAAACTATCCTATTAATAGTTTTACTGTATATCTCCAAGGCCCACATGGAACACAGATCTATGAACACTGTGATCCAAAGCGAGAACTCTGGAGGCCAACCACCACATCAAGTTAGACAAGAACTGGGAGGGCTAAACACTGTTAATCAGGTTTGAGATGATAAATTATTCAGTGACGAACTTGCTGTTTATTTGTTCTTTAAGAACTGGGTCTGCTCTCTGTGTATTTTAACAACCTAAACAAAATACTGATTTCAAACGAAGAGGGAGCAGTAAATAGAGATCACAGAATCCCAGGCTGATTCAGGTTGGAAGGGACCTTAAAGCTCATCTCATTCCACCCGCTGCTGGGGCAAGGACACCTTCCACTGGAACAGGTTGCTCCAAGCCCCATCCAACCCGGCCTTGAACACTTACAGGGATGGGGCAGTCACAGCTTCTCTGAGCAATTGTGCCAGGGCCTCTCCACCCACAAAGGCAGGAATTTTTCCCTAATATCTAATCTAAGTCTTTTTCCAACCATAGCTTCCCACTGTCCTGCTTACAGAAGGACCCTCTTGTAGATAAACAAGCTTGGTCTGAGTCACCAAAGGCCCCCAGGTTCCCCCTCCTCATCCTCCTGGCTGCCCCGAGCCATCAGCACTGCCATCACAACCAGCACTGTCCTGTTCCCACTGACCACCAGACCATTAGTAACAGAATAAGCCTTTTTCATAATAACGACATCAAGAAAGCTTTCCTCTGCTCCAACAAGTGCACTGCAAGAAATTACATCAACAGATCTAGACAATGGGAGAAGACAATGAAAATTTAACGTGTGACTGAAGTGTCCAGGAAAACACTGATTGTGTAACGAGCAAATCTCTCCAGCACCTCTCCTCCTCTCCCGACATCTCGCACTTCTGGTCTGATGGATAACGTGTCAAAGGAACAAAATGTTTTTTGCAGCTACAGAATCTGAACAAATCTGTAAAATGATCACAGGCTACAGGAGTCCACACTGCATTCCAGCTCCTCAACAACACTCTCATCCCTTTAAAATCATTTCTCCTTATCCATATGAATAATAGGAATAAATTACATGGAGTGGATTATGACTACCCAGAATAATCACCTCCTAATTCTCACATGGAAGTTAAAAGGTAAAAATCCCATTGAGTTCAAAGAAACGAAGCAGAGTCTGTGTATCCTTCACAAGGATGGAATATTTTAAAATGGACCTTAGCACATTCCACAAACAGGAAGGTTCCCTCTCTGCTTTTGTCTATCGACTCATTAGTTGCCCTACACATAAACAATCTGGGACTAAAAGCTGCATTTCACAGAAACACAGCCATTTCTGAAAAGCCTTCCCCGGCCAGAGATGCCGTCAGCGCAAACCATGCACTAATGCGAGAAGTGGCCGCTTTCACACGAGTTCATCTCGGTTCACAGCATGATCTACCTTAATAGCAGCACTCAAAATGGGCAGAAACAAAAGTTGGCTAAAAATGAAATCCAGGGAGACTTCAGAAACAAAAGTATATCCGACTGGACTGCAGCAAAGCCTCTTGAAAAAATACGAAACGGTAAAAAATTCAGACGTTCCGTTTGCGGTCCACAGGCCCCGAGTCAACTGAAATACTAGGAAAAGTATATTTAGGGAAAATCAAAAATCAGGCTTAAAATGTTGTTAGAAATGCAACTTGGACTCTGGGTACCTCTTCCTGGGTACCTTTTCTTTCATGGAAAGGGTGGTCAGGCATTGGAAGGGGCTACACAGGGAGGTGGTGGAGTCCCCATCCCTGGAGGTGTTCAAGGACGACTGGACGTGGCACTCAGTGCTCTGGGCTGGGGGACAACGTGGGGATCAGCACAGGTTGGACTCGATGATCTTGGAGGTCTTTTCCAACCTCAATGATTCTGCCATTCCATGACTTGCTGATTTAACTGGGCCCACATTAAGCAGGTACCTGGAGCACAGCAAAGCCCCAGGGCCAGATGCCCAGCAGTGCCCACCCCACAGCTGGTCAGAGACAACTCTCGTAGCTGTGACACAGTAAAGAGGTTTTAGGAGAGGGGATTTTTTGCAAATGAGACAAGTATCTTGATCCTTAGCAATGCCAACAGTCCCCACGTAGCACTGGTGCCAGGAGTGTGGGCAGCTGAGTGCTCCTGCATCTCTCACAGCCCCTGGGTGAAGCTGCCCTCAGAGATTGAGCTGAACAAACGCCCCAGGGCTTGCGGAGCAGGTCAGAGCACGCTGCCTGCCCAGAGCAGGCAGGAGGATGACTATCTGCATCACCATCAAACCATGAACTCTACAAGCAGCACAGGTCACTCCAACCTGGTCAGCTCCTCCGCCTCCCCAGAAAAGGGATTTATGTCAAGCACAAGCTGAAAAGTCTGTTAAAAGGAGCTTCAGGCTCCATCTTGAAGCTCTAGATACTCCAGCCAGCATCCTGGTCTTTCAGACTTGATCAAAGAACGCCGCTGAAAAGCAACCTTCAAGGTTAAAATCCATCCTGTAATTAAACAGCTCTTGCTGCCTGTGACAGCCTGGCAGGGCACAGGCAGCAGCCGCAGTGCCAAGGTCGGTACAGGCGGAAAATGTCTCCTCCAAGACATGTCTGAAAAACTAAGAAGAAAACACATTATCTTCTTTCCAACACAGAAAAGGACACGTGCACAGCAAGAGCATCTGCAATCCTCTCAGATGAGATACAGCAGCAGTAGCAAACCAGGAGGTCCCTTGGAAAGGAGCTCACCCAGAGCCAGGACTTGTCCTTGGCTGCAACCAGAGCCAGTGCCAACAACAATCACTCTTGTTGTTGCCCTGTAACAGATCAGGAATAGTCTGTGGCTCCAAGGATAAGCATGGCACTCAAGAGAAATTAAACTTCTGCTGGGAGTACAAGTGTGTCTGCCACAGCAGAACCCACAGGATGGCAACCAGAGCCTGAGGAACAGCCCATTGGGCAGCCCCAGTTCAGACAGGCAGCAGGAGCATGACCAGAATGGATGTGGGAATATGGAGAAAATAGGAGTTACAGAGGAGAAGAAAACAAACAGCACTTGTTTTGGTATTTCCAAGACAGATAGGGAGGGACTTTTTCCACATAGTGACAGGACAAGGGGAATGGCTTCAAATTGAGAGTACATTTAAATTATATATCAGAAAAAATTTCTTCCCTGTGAGAGGTGTAAGGCCCTGGCACAGGCTACCAGAGAAGCTGTGGCTGCCCCATTCCTGGAAGTGTTCAAGGCCAGGCTGGACAGGGTTTGGAGCAACCTGTTCTAGTGGAAGATGTCCCTGCCCACAGCAGGGATTTGGAATGAGATGACCTTTAAGGTCCCTTTCAACCCAAACCAGTCTACAACTCTATAAAAGTTCTGCTATTCATTTTACATGAATCCTGTCCCTGAAGGTTTGTTACAGGAGTTCTTCTGAAAGTACCTCACACCTTGGAAGGGGAAAGGGCAAAGAATGAGGTGACAAGATGTATCCATATACATACTCCTACTATTGGAACTAAGTCAAGAAGCTACTTACTACTGGATCTTAAAGGAGTTTTTAATTATTTATCAGCAAAGCACATGATTTTTTCTTACAAATCAATAAGAGTTCAGATTTGTGGGATGTTATCTGTTGTACAGGTGCACATATACACACCACAGCTTGAGAAAAGAATGTCTGGTCTTGTTGCCAGCATTGAAGAACCAGGGTTGCATTAAGAATGAGCAGTTACAGCCACTAATACATTCATGTATAGGCTGAAACAGAAACAAGAGAACGGAAATACAAAACAAGAATGAAACAGCAGCTTTACAGAGACTGAGGGGAGCAGAGTTCAGAAATTAACTCTATCAACATTTCCTGTATCGTTGCAGGCAGGTCATAAACTTTATCTGCTCAGATCCCCAGTCTGTAAAATAAAGCTGGATTTATTTTCTCCCTCCTTTGTCGTCAGAGCAGGTACCATCCCTCTGCCACGTGTGGCTCCTGTCTCCAACGGCACACTAAGCTCCTGATGGCTCCTGGCATGTCCAAAAACTACTCAAACGCTAATAATTATTTCAGGAAAATGCCAGATATTCAGCAATTCCACGGCCACTGCTGTGTCTGCCAAGCTTTCGCAGTGCCTGCCCTCTGCACTCCCAGCATCCCTTCTCCACATCACCCAGTCACCTTCACTTATTCCTGTGTCAGAGGTAATAAACAGTGAGCACTCACAAAACATTGAACCCATTTCATTCTGCTTCCTCTCAGATTGCACCCAGCTCAAAGTTCAGCAGAAGTCAATACTTCTCCAAAACAGCTTGGTTCTCAGTTGCTGTAAAAGCTATTTTACATGTTGTCACTTTGGTTCTGGCAGTTCATCAGGTAAATTCCCAGCACAGAAAATCAGAAAGGACCATCAGACCATTTAACCTGATACATTTATCTATTACTTGTAAAATCACAGAATCACACTCAGTCTTGGAAGTCTTTCCCAACCTAAATCTTTCTGTGATTCTGTGATTAATTAGTTCAAATGCTCATTCTACTCTCATTCTCACCAGCTGACAAAGCAGTAATGAGTGAACCCAAACTCTGATTTCTCTCCATAAACATGGCACACCATGTGCCTACCACCCCTTCCACGGGACAGAATAGGGCTCTGCCATTTTCTGTCCCAAGTTCACCCATTTCTGCCCCATTTTCTGCCCTCATACCCCCCTGAAGTTCACACCAAGCCCCCTGCCAGCTCATTTCATTGCAATGAACTAATGCTCTTAGAACTGACGTGGATGATTAACAATAAATTTCACCCCAGAGCCCTGTGTGATGGAAGGGATTAAAGCTCAGCAACACCTGTCCACACCCCCCTCTGGTCCCTGCGTCAGGAGACGAAGCAGCTTCACTTATGCAAATTATATTAATGGAGAAGTTTACAAGGAGGGAGCCAAAAGCAGTAGCTGCGTAGCTACAACTTCACAACACTCACCAGCCTCATGTTCCTTGAGGATCACTGGCATTATCAGTGCTGAAATCTGAAACTAATATAAAAGCTTCTAAGTACATGAATTTTCCAGGAGTAATTGCACCAAATTGCAGTGTCAAGGACTTGCCCTTCCACCAGATTGCTGCTGCTGAGAAATTACAAGAAAGAGAAATCAGAGCAAAATCACATCTCCTCGCTCCGACTGCAATTAAGTCATTCACCAATCATAAATCACTTTTTTTTTTTAAACAAATACAAAATTACTGAAGACGTGCCAATTTTTTTAATCTCTTCCGATCTCAAATGTTTAGAACTTTCTTTAAAAGTAGCGTGCAAGTATAAACGTTGACTGAGAGACCAAGAACTACGGCCAACGCTGACAATCACCTCTGATTTATTTATTCATTTATAGGCTCAGGATGAAATTTTACAGAGACTTTAAAAGTTTATTTGCACTATCCAAATCCATCGTAAAGTTGCTAAAATTGGACCAAAGATCCTGCCCCAAAGGCCTTTGAACCGAAAGCATGACAGGGTCAACAAGCACTGGCAGAATGGCCCACAGCCATTACAGCCAAAAGTAGGTTGTTTTTTTCTGTTTGTACAAGTGCATTTAAAAGGCTTAGCAATGCAAGACTGACCAAAAGGGAAAACTGGGATGAAACATTTGGCCCAAGAATCAGATCTTTCAAAGCTCTTTTAAACAACAAGTTAAAACTACAGGAATGCTCCTGTATTTTTTCTCCCCCAGAGAAAACCAGCCCTTCTGAAAGGCCACACGTCCCTCCAGAGCCCCACATCCCAACTCCATGGCAGTGATCCTCCCAAAACACAACCATGCCCTGCCCATGGCACAGCCAGGCTTCTTTCACCAGACACTTGAAACCTCAAGAGTAAAACATTCGCCCACGTTTTATCTTCTTTTAATTGAATTATGGGATTGTTCAGGTTGAAAAAGCCCTCTGAGACCATGAAGTCCAACCATTCCCCAGCACTGCAAGGGCCACCACTAACCCCTGTCCCCAGGTGCCGCATCTGCACAGCTTTTAAATCCCTCCAAGGAATGGAGACTCCACCACTGCCCTGGGCAGCTGGCATCAGGGCTGGACAACCCTTTAAAGGAAGGAATTTTCCCAATATCCAATTTAAACACCCCCTGACACAACTTGAAGCCATTTCCTCTGGGCACCAACTGGATCTAACTCCATTCACCACCGCTCACTGGACCCACCATCACTCTTTTCCATTTAAAGCTCAGTTTAACCCAGACTCCTGTTTCCCAGAGCTCATTTTTCCTGCTGAAACTGAGGCAGAAACACAACAAACAACAGCAGCCAAGTCACATCCACGGAGCCGTCACGTGGAGGCTCGTTCTGCACTCAGCCCCTTGGGACAGGGGTGTCTTTCCCCCAAGGTCTGAAGCACTGAGGATTTTACTGGAATCCCCAGAGTTTTTTAATTTTCCAGGATGCAGAAGCTGTGGGAGCTCTTTTCTCTTGTGCACCTTGAGCAGAGGTAGCAGCTCCCCGCGGGTGACACGCACCCATCCGTTCCCAGCTCCTGCTCCAACCCCATTCCCAGCTCCGTTCCCCAGAGGCCCCGGGGCTGCAGGAGGTCGTTGTGCAGCTGGTGCCCGTCTGCTGCACATGCTGGACTGAATCTCTGCGGCGTTTAATGATGGCTTTGATCTGAGCAGCTCCACCAGATCCCGAGAAATCCGCCCTTTCCCCGGTTCCTTTCTCAATAGGACATGACACATGCTGACAGGACAAATTCCTGGCACACTGCAAGGGGACTGGGGGGGTTCTGTGTGGAAGCAGTTCCTTCAAAAACTCTCAAAAATTGTTATTTATTTATGAAAGGTATATTTATATAGGTGTTTACTCAGTACTGGAATGATTTCTTTTTTTTAGATAAGCATGGGGTGAAGTTCCTTCTGTGGAAAACAGCTGTATTTTCTAAGCTAGAAACTGCTGCTTTTACATCAATTTAGTTCAATTAAATTATGTTATTTGGTTTATGCACCTGGACCTGACGGCTCCTGATAGGCTTTTTAGTAATTTTATTAATTACAAAAAAAAATAAAGCTATTATTGATAAGAAGATTAAACCAGGCCATTCCACATGATTTCACCAGAACAGAAACCAAGAGCTGCATACACTCGTGTCCTGATATTATAGTTCCAGTGTTGGTTGAAACCATTTCACATGGGAAGGTCCAGGCACTGAAAAGCCATCATAGCTATAAAAGGAGTAAGAGCTATAAAGTTTATTAATTTTATGGAAAAGCCACATCTGGCAGGTCCCAGCAGCACCTGCACTGGATCACGCAGGTGTATCAAACCTGTAAGGGAACATCACATTTTGGAAGCTTTCGCTGAAAACACACCTAGAAACATCCCTCTGTTTTTAGCACAGAACAGAGCACACTGATCTCCTCACAGATCACTCTCATTTACTTTTTTCCTTAATTAAGGTAATGACGCCCGAGGGAAGGTCTGTGTTTCAAAATACAAGCTCCAATATCACAGCATTCCCACAGGAGAAGTAATTGGAGCATCTTTCTGAGGGTTGGATCTCTCCTTCCTGTGCCCAGAGGTGCTTCAAGCACAGGATGCTCAGGAGCTCAGACAGTCAAGGGCCTCCACTGAAGCTCAGAAAATCCAACTTCAACTCCTGCACCTGCCAAACGTCCTACATGTGAACAAAGGTACATCAGGTATTTTCTAACTGGCTCCTGATCTGTAAAATACAGGTAACAACAATCAGTGCCCTTCCTCCAGACTCTCATTCCTTGTCTATTAAAGCTTTGCAACGGGATCTTCACCCTCCCATGCTCTCCTGTCTGTTATTAAGGCTTGGGACACTGCAGGTACAACAAAAAACAACTGAACTCCCACGACAGAGAACACCCAACTGGAGCTGAAAGCAGCATCCACAGCAAGCAGGAGCCCTCCCATACAGCCTCCTACACTGGCAGTCCATATCCATCCCTAAGCATGCATTCTTCTCAAGAAAGTGCTGTAGTACAAAGCAAATTTGAGATAAAAAGCAAGTACATGTTGTCAGCGGCCCCAGCATCCTATATGCACACCAAATTAATTATTTTGGGAATGCTGTTTCTTACTACCTTCACAACCACAAATCCTGCTGACAGCAAAGCTGGGAGGCTGGATTTCCAGCAAAAATTCCACTACTCTGTCATGTATGTTTACCCTGAACTAGTCCACCATAAACCCACAAATATTCAGCTTTTATTATAATGGTAGTTCAGAAAAAAACAAGTCTTTCCCCCTCCTCAAGCAGCTCCCACATGAACCCCCACATGTGCCTTGTCACCCAAGCAATGCTAAATAGTAAGATAAGCTTCAGTCTACTGATTTAAGCTTCAGATTTTGGACATGAGGAAGAATTTCTTCACAGAAGGGCTGGTCAGGCATTGGAAGGGGCTGCCCAGGGAGGTGGTGGAGTCCCCATCCCTAAAGGTGTTCAAGGAATGACCGGAGGTGGCACTGAGTGCTCTGGTCTGGTTGACAAGGTGGGGATCGGTCACAGATTGGACTCAGTGATCTTGGAGGTCTTTTCCAACCTTAGTGGTTCTGTGATTCTACACACTTCTTCATTCCTGAACACCTGAACTAACCTTTGAAACAGATACATTACTATGAATTGTACTAAACTAAATGAACAATGGATTTTTTTGACCATAGTAGTCAATAATAATACCTTGAGGAAATCAAAAAAAAAAAAAAAGAGAGGGATAGTCCAGGACAGGAGACAAGAATGATGAGCAAGTGAGTGCACTCACACCGGCTCTCTGATATCCCTCTGAACAGCACAATCATCCAAGACAAGGGGACAAAAGGCACACTCGAGTGTCTCAAAAGCACTCTCGTAGGTATTTCCAGCACTTGGAAAAGAGGCAGATGCCCTGGAGCCTCACTGCAATGAGAAGACATTCACCATCTCAAACAGCACTTGCATCTCTGGACAACAATGCTGTAGGAAGTGCAGTGACACTGAGGGCACCCCTTTGAGTGGATACTCCTGGCGAAACACCAGAGCTTCATTCAGCAGGGTACTCTGACCTTGAGAAGCACAAACCCACACTGCTGGCTTCCCTACACACCTACTCTAGGTTCACCTGCAGCACTTACCCTTCTTCTCTTAATAATTGTCTGGTCTACAACACATAACCACCCATCTTTCACTCTCACCCCACTTTACTTCCTTTATTCTTTGCTTAAATGCTCAACTCAGTGAGATGCTCAGTAAAGCTGCAAAATAACAGATTAATTTATAAACCCATTGCATTTAGAATCCTTTTTCCTTCTGTATTTTTCACAAGTTACACATCAATGGAACCATTTGGAACAGTCTGAGTGTCCTGCAATGCTGGTTTCAATGTCTTACTGCAAATTTTTCAATTCCATTTTTAGTAAGTCCTGGAAGTGGTGTAAAAATATCAAGAAACAATCGTGCTTGACACCAAAAAAACCCCCAACATTGTAAATGTCAAACAAAAACCTAAACTGTTTTGCAATTTTAGACAGCCAAGCTCTAAGTTCTACTAAAATAATTTGCAGTCTTGATTGCTACAAGCAGATGGAATGAGGTTCAATGAGATACCAACACCTCACTGAGCTAATGGCACCGTGACATAAAATTGGGCTGAATTAATCAGCAGATCCTTAATCTTCTGTATCATCTCTGGTTTAATTCTGCCTTCATGGCACCATTTCTGTGCAAAGCCCAGCAAATGTGGAAGCCTTTGCAGAATCTGGGCCTCCTTATCTTTTTCTGAAAACAGAAAAACAGTTCTTTTGATGATTTCTACCATTTGCAACCAGATAGGGAGGAAGGAGCATAACATCACAGAATCATGGAATCACAGAATGGTTTGGGTTGGAAGGGGCCTTAAAGCTCATCTTATTCCACTCCCTGCCACAGGCAAGGACACCTTCCACTAGACCAGGTTGCTCCAAGCCCCCTCCAACCTGGCGCTGGACACTTTCAGGGATTGAGTGGACACAGCTTCTCTGGGCAGCCTGTGCCAGGGCCTCACCACCCTCACAGAAAAGAATTTCTTCCCAATATCCCATCTAATGCTGCCTTCTGGCAGTGTGAAGCCATTCCCCCTTGTCCTGGCACTCCAGGCCCCTGGAAATAGTCGCTCTCCAGGTTTCTTGCAGTCCTTCAGGTACTGTAAGGCCACAGTTAGGTCACCCCAAAGCTTCTCTTCTCCAGGCTGAATAATCCCAATTCCCTCAGCCTTTTCTCACAGCAAAGCTGCCCCATTCCTCTGATCATCTTGGCGGCCTGCTCTGGACTCACTCCAACAGGTCCATATCCTTCCTGTGATGGGATCCCAGAGCTGGAAGCAGTACTCCAGATGGGATCTTACAAGGCTTCCTGAAGCCATTCCATTCCCTAAACAACCTGCATATAAAGAGGGGGGTTTGGTACAAATGCCACTGATGAGACCCTGTTGGACCCCACTGTGCTGCCCACGGACTGATGGCACAGACAGGCGCTCCGGGTAGAGACAAGGGAACACAGAGGGATAGAGGGAGACAGGCAGGAAACATCGCCTGTAAACACACAAACACTGCACCAGCACACACAGCACGGCAGATTAATCACAGCCAAACTTCATCAGCTTCATGACAAAAGAGTGTTTAATGAGGGCCTCAGGGGAGGAGTTTTGCAGACCTGATGGACACGACCAGCACGGACCAAAGCAGGCGGGAAGGACGGACAGCCACAGCATCAGGCAGACACGGGACTTTTTAATGCCATGACACTGAGCTAGAGCCATTCAGGGAGTTAAATGCCACCTGCAAAAGCCCAAAACTGAACGGTTTTCTTGCAGCGACACAAAGAAGCACCTAGAAAGATTGAGAGGGCTGACATGGGCGTAATAGCAACAAAGATGAAAATTACACAAGCAATTGTCAGGAAGATTTTCCCAGAGACAGCGCTGTAAATGAATAAACACAACAGAGGCGTTAAACAACGCCAGAGAAAACACCACGAAAGTCACCCAAACTGACAGCAGAGACAGGGGAGTGTAAGCCTGGAACTCAGAGATTTACAGAAGTTTCAAGAGGTACAAGAATTCACTGAAGGACACTTCAAAGAAAGAACTGAAATTCAGAGAAAGAGCAGAGGAAGGCCAAGAGATCAGAATTGTAAAACCAGAAGCAAAAGAGGACAGAGCAATGATGCTTAACCCCGAGCGGGAAACGTCACTTGCGTTTCAACAACATTCAGCACCATAAGAGGAAGAAAAGAAATCACAAACAGCTCAGAATAAAACTGGAAAGGAAAATCAACCTCTGCGTGTTCAACAAACCTCAATCAGAGTTTTAAACAAGTTAGTCTGAATACTGGGTAAGAAAGCAAAGGGCACATCAACTGCCCCAGCAAGAAGCAGTTGGGTGCCAGGGGTCAGCCTTCACCTCTGCAGGTGAAGTGAGGATGGGATGATACCCGAAAAAAATGTCATATTATAAGCACGATTCTCAAGAAGGAAGTAACTGCAACACGCTCCTTTTTTCCCCTAGAAGGGCAGGATTCAGAGGAACGCAGGAGACCAAGGAAAAAAGGTTGAGAGAAAAATCAAAATTAAAATTAACTTGAAACAGAGGTAATTACTGGAAGCACGTTAGAAAAAGAGATATGAGAGGAGAAACAACTACAGCCGCGGGGAGAGAAGCCTGGACAGATGGATGCTGTGTTTTGTTACCATGCCCGTGGTATTTGTACACCGAAAGCACCCGAAGCTTACGTGATGTTTATAGTAAGAAAGCTTTAATGTCAACTTTCCTGGCGAGGACAGCAGCATGTACTCGAGGCTTCTGCAAGCCCTGAACCCTCTCTCATTTGTTACCTGATTTCTTGGACCATTTTTCTCAGCTTCACATTATGCAAATCCTTTACTCAAATCAGAACAAGCTGCTGGTAAATAAAAAGAGCTGTTCTACAGTGCTCTTCTGCTCCCTTTGACCAAAATAAGGGAAATGTAACATTTACATGGAAAAGTGAAAAACCTCAGCAGTCTGATAAATAGCCTAAAAAATTCAGAGTGCAGTTAATTTACTCCTTTCCATCCAACACTTACAATTTTTGACAGCAATTGGGCAGAAAAAATTTAAGGTTTCATATTTGCTCATATTTCCACATGGACATCTTCCTTCCATTCCAGGCCTGATTTCTGCAGGATATTCTGCCTCTTGACATACTTTCTGCTCACCAATGCAAATCTCCCCAAAACAGGCTTTTAGGAAACAATGTACAACAAAAAGATACCACAGCTCTCCCAGCTCTTGGCAAGGCTCTTAGGAACGAAAGGAGGAAACGCAGAAGGGAAGGAAAAGCAGATGACAGAGGATGGAAAAAGGGTTGTTTTGTTTTGGTGTTTAAAAAAAATAAAAACACACTAAGCCTCTTCCTTAAGCACTCAGGGCCCATTAGTGTTTTCTGTCCTTCTTTCCCAAACTGATATTTAACGATTTCGGGACAAAACCAGTCTGAGGATAATTCACGTAAACTCAGCAATAATCAGCCCCACGGCCAATAAACTCTTCACCCTCGTAGTTTATTTGCTGCTAAGTCTTGGCCTGCAGCCTTGGAATTTATTCTGCCGGCACTATAGCTATTTCCTTGTAAACAGGAAGCCCCCTCAAATTTGCATTACAGTAAACTCATTTGCTTCATTTAGCCTCAGCCTTATCTGGGAAAGATAAAAGGGTGCCGACAGGTGTATGGGCTCCAGCAAGGAGCCAAGACTGAAAACAGGGGTGAAACCTTTAATATTTTCTGAGGCGACAACGTCAGCGGCACAGGACCCGTCCCTGGGCTGTGGTTGCCTGCAGGAGATAAACCAACACATTCCTGCGAGCAGAGAGCTGCAATAAGGCAGGGACATTTATTTTCAAGCGTGGATGTGATATTCCAGTGACCTTCCTGCTGTCTATCCCAGTGACAGCCAGGACCAAGGCGAGGATGGCTGCGCAGCCAGACGTGACAGAGACGAGCTTATGCTCCTCCGAGGAGCTGCTCACACACACAGAAATAATGAGTATCTGGAAAAACTGTTTGATTTCAAACTCATGCAAGAGAGGACTCGTGTGTGTTGTATTTTTTTTGCTGTTACTATATCAACCTGCCTTTAACCAGCCGATTTATGTCATTTTAAATGAATCACTTCACCAGCAACACAGAATATTTCAGTAAACCCAACACACCATGTCTGCTCTAATGAGAGGGATCAAAAAAAACCAGCCAGAAAGCAGCACGAAGGTATCTGACACCAGAATAACGGTCACAATTTCCTACTGTATGAGGAAATCCCTGGTTTCAGTTAGTAGCTCAGAAGTTCAGTCATTTTGAGCATCATACAGCCGTTTGTGGTCCCGGGCTGAGGCAAGTCTCTGTTCTCGGTTATGTCTCCTCCCACTCCGGTGCTGAGTGACTGAAATGTCCCCATCCCACAGCACCATGGACTCACGGATGGCTTCTCACCTTCTGCAGAGCACCACAGCCCAGGGGGATGGAAAACCATCCTTTTCCTTCACTATCTCATGCAAACAGGTTCTTCCACAGGCAGCTCTAGGAGCGAGGCATTTCACCTTCACCTTTCCTCCTGCTCCACAAAATTTCCTCTGGCACATGGCTGCATTTCCCACCCTGCCGAGCCAAATGCAGGTGAACCATCTCTCCAAGCTCAGGAAAACAACCACTGAGACAAGGCAAAAACTGGAGCAGGAGAGTAGAGCACAGCAGGTTCCTCGGGCCTCGTGCTGTGCTACAAGGCTTCCCCGTGCTGGGCACGACGGATGTCAGTCCAAGCAACAGCTTTCCAGCCTCCCCACAAGCGCCAATGGTGTCCTTATTTCTCATGGCACTGGAAGGACTATTCCTCCCCTGCACACCCTCCACATCCCACCCTTCACCTGCCCAGAGGGGTCATGTCCCTGCTGGGAGCAGGGAACAGCACTGCTGCACATCACTGACGGCAGAACTGACATCACCAAAGCACTGATAAATGTGAAGCCACCAGCACCCCCAGCAAAGCTGTACCTCAGCCTAACAGGGTAGGCAAAAATTTATGGATGTTGTATTATTTTTGAAAGTGTAAACACATACCAGGAAGAAAAATGGGCACCTTCGTCTGTCCAGTAACACCATCCTCAACCAGACCTTAAACTCAACAGCAAAACTTCTTTACCTGACATCTCAGTGCCCCTGCAAGGGGGATGAACGTGGGCTAGGCACCCTTCACCTTCGCCTGATCCACAGCCTCCCTGTCCTACCCAGCATTCCAGCAGAAAGGCAGGAAAATGAGTGTAGAAGTGGGAAGAGGGCTTCAGCGATGCCTGGCTCACGGCAGACAGCTCGGCTAGGCCACCAGCAGGCTTCCAAACTGCCTACACATTCTGCAGTAAAATTCGGTTTAGATTCTTCCTGTTGCAGTATTTCGTTTGCTGGCTAAATCCTCATTTTTAATATACATATACACATCCAGAGCCATGAAAGAGAGGGAAAGCTCAGTTTTAATTTCAACGATAAACAAGCGACGCTCAGGTGATTTTATAACACAAGCATAACCGGGGGGAAAAAAGCTGTTTTTTCAGACGAAAAGCTGCTTTTAGCACCAAGCGCTAAGCAAACAACCTCAGCTGTGCCAAGGCACCCGTCTGCTCCCGCGGTGAGATCGGGGAAGGTCGGGGCGAGGGAGTCCAGACCTGCCCCAGCACCTCTGCTCCGTGAGCTGCCTGCTAAGGGAGACCTCGGCTCCGTCCTCCTCCCGCAGCCCCTGTCAAACCTCAGGAAGCATCACCAAAAAAAATCGCTCTGCAGAGCAACGCGGCCAGAGCGGCTCGGTTTGGTGCTACCGGTTGATTTAGACAGAATTTCTCACCCGCTGGACGGAGCACCGGGTTCGGGATCCACAAAGCCCCGAGCTCGGGGGATTCATCCCCGGAGAGCGGGGTATGCCCCGCTAAGCCGCCCGAGGGACGCCCGCAGAAGTTGTGCCAAATAAACACACACATCCAGCACATCCAAAACACCCAGCACATCCAGCACATCACACACGGAGCACCATCCAGCCCGGCCCGCGCCGCCCCCGGCCGGATCCGTGCTCGGAGGCCGCGGTGGGCCCGGGCACGGCCGGAACCGTTATGTGCGGCCGGGGAGGGGGCCGGGGGCCGGGCCGGGGGCGGCGCCGCGCAGCGGGGCCGCGGCGGGGCGGGCGGTACCTGGGCTCGGGCAGGGTGATCTTCTTGCTGGCCCTGGCGCCGGGGTGCTCTTGCTCTTCTCCATCGCCATCAGGTAGCTGACATCGGCCAGCACCGCCTCCAGGTCCGCCATGTTCCCGCTCCGCCGCCGGGCTGCAGATGGAGGCTCCGCGGGCAGCGCCCCGGCGGGTTTGGCGGCGGCGGCGGCGGCGGCTCGCCGGTGCGGCCGAGCGGCTCCCGTGCGCGTGTGCGGAGCGCGGGGGCCGCTCCGCCTCCCGCCTCTGCCCCGGGGCGGGCGCAGGAGGACGGACGGACGGAGGAGGGAGGAGAGAGGAGGGAAGGAGGGAACCCCGCCGCGCGCCCCTCAGCGCCCGCCCCGCCCGCCGGCCCATGGCGGCGCGGTCCGCCCCCCGCGCTCGCAGCCGCCGCCCCCGCGCGGCGGCTCGGGCGCGCTCGGCGGCCATGGGCTGGGCCGGGCTGCCCGCCGGGGGAAATCGCCAGGAGCGGGCGGGGGGGGCCGAGCGGGGGCAGCGCCGCGAGGATCCCGGGGACGGGGCGGCCGCGGCCCGGGGTGACCCCGCTCCGAGAGGAGACGGTCCCGGCCCCCGAGGGCAGCGCGAGGGTCCCGGGGTTCGGGGTCTCGGACACGGTGGGGTATTCCATCCTGTGAGGGTGGGGAGGCCCTGGCACGGGTTGCCCAGAGCAGCTGTGGCTGCCCCATCCCAGAAAGTGTCCAGGGCCAGGTTGGACAGGGCTTGGAGCAACCTGGGCTAGTGGAAGGTGTCTCTGCATATGGCAGGGGGGTTGACTAAATGATCTTGAAGGCCCCCTTCCAACCCAAAGCACTCTGTGATTCTTTGGTTCTGCAGAAGGGGAACACCAGAGCCGACACCGGGCACATGGGGTGAGGAGTGCGATGGCTGCCTGCAAACATCAGCACCCAGTCAAACGCGTCTCTTTAGAATTAATTTCCTCATAGTTTATTAAAACATATTCGTAATAAAAACAGGATACAAACAAATTCATCTCTGTGACGCCCCATTGAACCAGTTGCAGGCAAATAATCATGCAAAGCAAGGCACCCAGGTGTCCTCTGCTCCAGCAGAGCTCCCAGCTCGTATTCCTCCTTAATGTAGTAGTAGCTCCACTGCAGCCAAGCAGATATGCAGATTTCAACTGCCTTCTTTTCTGAATTTCGTCAAATATGTCATAAATAATTGGCTCAATGAAAGGCTAAGTCAATGACAAGTCTGAAGTTTGAAACTCAGCATGTTTTGAGCTCTTTTCAAGTGCCGCCACTCCTCCTGCCTACATCTTTATGAAAGTTAATGATCTGATTAAAGCAAGGTAGAGTATACAGCTGGGAGGATTTCATCATGTGGCTCATTATGAACCGTCTGAGAACCTGTTTTTTGTTAAAAATGTTAATTTAGGCCAACATTTTTCACCTGAACAGATCCACTGGGGAAGGTTTCTTCTCCTCCAGGGGCCACAGAGCAGAGCTGAGGCTCAGGGTGTCCAAATGAGTGGAAGGAAATGAGGAAGGACCTGGAGCGTGTCCCTCCTGGTTGCTCAGGGTGAAGTCTCCCACCAGCCCTGTTTAAAGGTTTCACTGAGCCGAGCTGAGATGGAAAGGGGTATTTTTATCTCTTGAAATCCTCTGGGCTGGCTGTGGGCCGTGACACCGTTCCTGTGACTCCTCAGGCTCAGCTCAGACTCAGAGCTCCCACTGCAAAGTTTATTCCAGTGCCTCTGCATGGACTCTTCACTTGCAGGCATGTGGTGGGAGAGATATTCCCCCTAGACATGATGATTTCAGGTCCTTTCCAGGTCCCTTCCATGGTGCCTCTCCCCGAGCCTGGCAGAGCACTCCTGCTCAACCCTCCACTCCTGAGAGGTCCCATGGTGGCTGTGAAGCCATCCAGGCTCCTACAGCTGCACACCCTCATTAACACCTGCAGAATTACTGTCTAATTAAATAAGTACATCAGAATACATGTAAATACATAAGTACACATGATGGCCTCTGCTCTAACGTAATCCACCAAGGCAAAACCCACGGTCTGTGCCTCATCCGTGGGATCATTTTAGAGCTTTAAAATGTTTGTGTTGATGAGAAAGGCTGGCATTGTCTAGTGACAGGTCCAAAAGTGTTTGGCTCTGCTGTTCTAAGGAATATTCTGTTTAGCCATGAGTAACTATTTGCCACCCTCACCACATCCTTAGCCTGATTACATGAGCAGACACGTGCCTTTTGCCAGCTCTTCCGAGGGGACTCCCAGGGTTTGGCTCCTGCAACCCCTCTGCCCATCACTCACTGATATTTCCACGGAAAGAGCTGGGTTTCATTTCCTGAAACGTGACCCTGCAGAAGCAACAGCTCCACAAGGAGGATCTCAGTGCTCACCTGACGGTGTTGCCAAACACCCCAAGCACAGGCAAACAAACCGTCTCTGCCCAGAGGAGGAGGGCCCAGGTTTGCTGAGATATTTAAATGGCTTTACTGTGCTGGTGACAGCAATAGAAGTTACCAAAATGCCACTTGGGATTCCCAATGCTCTCCTATTTATTCCTGTGCTACATTTTCACCTTTTTGTCTGGATATTATTGTTGTGTACACATCAAAGACATTCCTGCTGACAGTTTCTAGGAAGTCAGGAAGACAGCCAACCAAGTTAAGGAACTTGTTTTCTTTTTTCTGCTTCTGGGTTTCCATCAGTGCTGATGTGGCAGCAGCAGCTGACACCAGAGTGGAGGTGGGTGATAAGAAAAGGTGTTCTCTGCACCATTTATTTCCCAAGTGTGATTGCAGTGCAGTTGGAGGTAGTGGAATATCCCCGCAGCCACCCGGGCACTGGCTGGGGAGGCAGCACAGCTCTGGCTATTCATGCTCACCTCTAGCATGTAAACACCTCTAATGTGTAAACACCTCTAGTGTGTAAAATACATATTTTTTTAGTGATATATTCCAGTATTTTCAAGGTCACTGGGATGAGCATTTTTTAATTACAGAGTGGAATCAAGTGGAAGCCAAAACAAGTAGAACAGGCAGTGCCAGCCTCCTCCTTTGCAGGGAAGTTCAACTCCCCAAGTGCAAGACTGCAGTTTTCTTTACCCTGTGTTGTATCCCAGGCCGTGTTTGTGCTGTTCTTTTGTGTTGGTTTATGCCGTGTGTGTTGGTTTTGGTGTTTGCATGTGTTTATAAACAGTGCTTTATGCCTGCCTTGGGATTCCCCCAGGTAAAGGAAACCCAGAGTTAATCGATGCCAGGGTTAGCAGAGGTCAGAATACGGTACACTCTGAATGCATTTAAGTATCTCCTGACATTTCTGTGGATGGTGATTGATACTGCTCAATCAGTTTAAGCCTGTCTTGAGGCCTGGCTGGGCTGGAGTGCCGGGGTTCATGTGCAACCACTTCAGAGCCAAGAAACCAACCTCCCCTCGCTGCTCCTTCCTTCCAAGGAGCAAGTTCCTCCTATCATCTGTATAAGATTTAAATGTTTAATTATGCCCTGCTCTGCTTCACAGGATGACAGATGATGTTACAGACAGTAATGAGGTTATCATACGTTTATTAGTGCGTCCTGCATTAACACCATCCCATCCAGATAATGGTGCAACGTGTTACACCAGGACAGAGGCACATCCGTCCTGCTGCCCTTCTTGTAGCCAATCCCATATCAAATAAGATCCCTGCTCTACACATGGCTAATGCCAATAACATACCTCGAGGGGAACGTACACATAGATTATTAAATCCTACTTTTTAATACTATTTTTACTAATATTTATCATGTGTTACCCAAAATGCTCATAGGTTGAGATTAAGAGCATTAAGGAGTGTTTATCTCAGTTCCCTCCATGGGATACTGCTGTCTACAGAGAGAGCAAGTTCCTTGCTCTTCCCTGGCAGCACCAGGGGAAGACAGTTTATCAGTGATGGATCCCAATTGGACCAGACTCTGTGGGTTGTTTATAGCCAAGCAGAAAGGTTATGTTTTGATGTTTCCTCCACTTCTGGCAGTATTGTCTGGGGTGCCTGAATGAAGGGAAGAGGGCAGAACCCCTTTCACCACACTCCCCAGTGTTCCAAATCAGCTCCTGAGTGCAGGGTTACCTGGAGGGGAAGCAGCTCCTGCTTAACGAGGTTGTGTGAGGATTCGTTAGGCAGCAACAGTGAAGTGCCCAGAGGCACTTCTCAGCAGGAGAGGAGTAAATACAAACTATTCCTGGGAAAAGTGGGGCAATGCCATCCCTCCTCAGGCCCCCACGCTCCCCCCATCCCTCCCTGCAGCAAAGTCAGCCTCACCCCCACTGCGCTCAGCCGAGTGGACACGGCGGAGAGGGACGGTGTTAGCCCCACATCCCAAGGAAACAGCTTCATTCTACCCCCTTTGCCTGTCAAATTCTCTGCTTTGCCATGCCCCAGGGGGGCTTTGGCCCCTCTCCTCCCACAGTCCATGCCAATCCCACAGGCATTCCTCTGCAGCATCCGCACCCAGGCTGGGGTTGCATCCCATCTCCCTAATGCTGCACTAATAAGCAGTGAGAGGCAATGTGGAAAACAAATAGAGTAATTAATGGCCATTTCTGCTGCTGCTTTTAGTCACTGTCTATTCCAGAAGGAGCAGTTTTACAGAAGAAGCCTCTTCCCTCGCAGTGCCCTCGCATTAGGCGCCCTAACTCTCCAGAGGAGGGGAGTTCTGCAGCTTTAGCCTCCTGGAGAAACATGGTGGGTCCTCTGCATCTCCACAGATTCCTCCAGCTTTCTCCTGAATACTCTTAACAAAGGTACTTCAGCCACCTCAGAAAGGTAAAGCCTCGGTGTAGCTTATCATCATCACGTTCCTTTTTGCAAATAGCTGACATGATGAGGAGGTTGGGTTTTAATTAGGAAACAAGTGGTAATTCAATTCTCAAAAATATTATTCACCATCAAACATTCATACTGGCATAGTCAGACTAGCAGTAATAATGTCCTCTGGGGGCAGAGATAAGAGCAGAGTTGAAAGTCATGTAACGTCTATAAAGCCTTGCATGAGAAAACACAGGCACGAGAGGTCTTGGGCCCCCACTTGCAATTGCATCACACTATTGTAATAAAAATATCTTTCTGACATTCTCCTCTGCACGTTTTCTTACCCTGACATGCCACATAGCCATGTCCTGGTGCTGCCTCCCTCCTCAGTCCATGCCTTGCCAGCTGCAGCCTGGAAGTCTCAGCTGTGACCCCTTCCAAGCACACACAGGGATGTTACTAAAACTGAATGTGGTGATGAAACACTTCCCCCTCCCACCATGCACACAGCTAAATAAAGAAGCATCACCCTCTCACCTGGCTAGTGCAAGCTTCAAAAGCACAGGAGCAGCATGTGGATGAGCCAGGTCACAGAGCCAGCAATGCCAAAACCATCTCAGCCAGGGTGACCCATGGAGGCATAGGGACAACACTGGAGGTATGAAACACCCTCCAGAAGGAGGGCAGAGCCAGGGACCTGCATTAATACCCAGCCCTGGTTCTGCTCCTTAAGCAGCATCACCTGGTGCATCCCCACTGAACGCACCTGGGCTGCTCTGCAGGAATTGTCATGGGGCAGGAGGGTCCAAGGAGAAGTTTGAGCCATTTTCACACCTAAATCTCCACCTGTGGTTGTCCTCAGAGCTCTGTCATGATATGGACATGGCATCAGACCTTGGTGGAGGGGCTTGTTACAGCCCTGTCCACAGGGTTAGAGGTGCCTGATGAGAGCCAGGTACAGTGGGCAGTGACCCTTCACAGACCACCCTCCTGGGTCACAGGGCCCCTTCCTTGCATCCCCCAGCTCAGGACTGACACATCTTCAAGAACTCCACAAACAAAAACAACAGAGTGTGTTGTTACAGATTAAAACAAATAAACCTGAAAAGAACTGGAACAGCAAATGTCTCAAATCCCTAAAAAAAAAATCAAAGTGTTCCTGTTCATCACTGTGGAGATGTCAGTGGGCACTGAAGGAGCATTTTCCCTGCACAGGTTGATCAGACAAACAGATATCAAGAGGGACCCATTGAGCATTTGCTGTTCCACAGGCTGGCTTGAATGTAACTCAATAAAGGGGGAAAAATCAATAATTGCCTAATTTAGCTATAAATTTTGATGGACAGAAGCAGAAAAACCAACAACTGTGCAGATACTGAAATGGCAGAAGGCAATTCAGATTCTGTCACAGTGTCCATGGAAGGTAAATCGTGCAGTGCTGAAAACGAGAGCCCTGCTCTCCCGGGATTTTCACTGCCCATCACAGAAGTGGATCAGGACATGGTCAGCTCTGGGATAGTGCAGGGCTCGCTCTGGCAGGGGAGGTGCCAAACCCACCGTGGTGGGAGCGGGTCAGAAGCTGGAGGGTGTGGGACTGAAATTCCCCTGGAGCACCAGCGAGGCTGCCTGCGGGAAACCTTCAAAATCTGCTCCTTGGAAACAAGTCTGTTATGTGGTAAATGCTTTCTAGTTATTTCTCTTCCCTGGCTTTTTGTGCTCAGTCTGTTTACACGCAAATTGGCATTTGCTGCCCTGGCTGATCATTCACCCGGATCCAATCTCACCCGTCTGGTCTCTGTGCTGGCTCTGGGCACCTGATGTCACCACAGACGAGGGCAGTGTCACTGGAAGGGGCACCACAGACTGCTCCTCCACCTCAGGCACCCGGTTCCAGGGCACCCAGGTGCTGCGGGTGCAGCCCTCACCCAGGGAAACCCCACCAGAAACATGGGAATGTGCTGCCAGCTTGAGATGAAAATGGCGTGGAGTTTATTTGGACTTCTGTCACATCAAAAGGGCCCTTGTTTGAATTCTTCTGCCTTTAGCCTGGAGAAGAAGAAGGGGAAAGATTGGCTCCTATTAATAGCCTCGCATCCCACAAGATCCGAGCCTCACAAGAAGCCATGAAAGACTGCGGCATCTGATTCCCTGAATAAATAAGGTAATTTAGGAAGAAGTGTGTGCTCAGCAGCCTTCATTACTGCCTGCTCGAGTTCGGTGGGAGATGACAGTGACAACTCATTTTGCTGTCCCAAGGTCCCAGAGGAGCTGTGCTGCACCCGAGAGCCACCAGCACAGGCAAGGGTACTGCCTCTCCCCCAGAATTCCTGATGCTGCAGCTAACACCCCCAGGACTGTCACAGAGGGAGTGGAAGGAGCACCCCAGAAAGGTGATGGGCCAGCAAAGCTGGGACACAGCTCCTGCAGAGATTCCAAGGGACGGGAGCTGGTGACAGGGCAAGGTGATTCTCAGGAAAGCATCTGCATCAGGAAGGAGCCAGCAGGGAGCAGGAGTGTGGTGGGGCTCCAGTCCTGCATCCCCAGGGACTGAGGGGGCAAAGCCACCAGGGACCCCCCTCCCACAGGGAAGGGCCAGGGCCTGGCCATGGCAGGGATAGCTGCTGCCCATCTGCAGGCCCCTGGCATCCTCCCACACCAGGAGTTTTCTCTCGGGGACTGTGGGATGTGCAGAGGGGTGTCCCACTGTGCCAACTGTGGGTAGAGCCCGTGGGGACACCGGCCACAGGCACCAGCCTGGCATTATCCAGGGTGTAGGGAGGGGTCTGACCCCAGACCGCAACGCACGTCCTGGCGACACTCAGATTTATGCCAGCTTTCCCTTAAGCAGATTTTCAGGCTCTAAGTGTCAAGTTTAATCCCAACACCAAAGGGTCATGTGGCAGCCGGTGCCTCTAGCTGCATCATCACCCCACACGCAGATGCTGGGACTGAGCTGCCCTTTGCATGTCGGGCTTGAGGTCACCAGGGCCACCAGTTGTGCCATCCCTAGGGTTCTGGTTCTGCCCTTGTGCCAGCACCCAAATCCATGGCTGTCTGGTCTGGAGTGAGGCTGTGGGAAAGGTCATGGGGGAAAGGAGCCTGTGGTCCCTGTGGAGCAGAGCTGTGCTCCTGCTGCACATGCCAACAGCAAAACAGAAGGATCTGCAGGATCATAACCCATCCTATCTGCAGTCCCATATGCCAAACAATTAATCTTCTCTCTCAGCGCCCTTGTAAAGCACACCAGTAAATTACCTTCATTTCACAGCTGAGGGAACGTGGTTCCAGTGAGGCCACTGCCCAAGGCGCGTGGGAGTGGCCACGGGGCTGTCCATGGGTGGGTCAGTGGGCGCATCCACCCGGTGGCTGCAGGTCCCGCAGGACAGCCTGCATGGGGGAACAGGGACAATGCACAGAGAGATTTACCCATCAAAAAGCACAGTGAATAAACCCTCAGTGACCTCAAAAGCATCTTTCTGCTAAAATGCATTCCCATGGATTTAGCATCTGCAGCTCAGCTTGACCCTGGGGGCTTGGAAGAGGCACCTCCAGTGGAAGGGAGTAGCAGATCCCCTAGAAGCAACATGCATTCCATAAGGGAATCAGAGCAAATTCAGGCACCAAAATGCCGTTACTGTGGGAAGGGAATGGCAGCGTGTGGATCTGCAGCAGCCACCATCCCCGCAGGAGCAGAGCCATTGTCCTTCGGAGCCCAGGTCGGTGCCCAGAGGGATGGTAACGGTTAAAGTGCCCCATTTCTCATTCCACACGGCCTCTACCTTTGGAGCTCATCTGGGCAGATAATGGACTTTGCTTTCTGACTTAATCTGCTGTAAATCTCTCCCATAATTGCTTATCATCCGGAAACCTGGAGAGAGCCAGGACAGACATTCCCTCTGTGCCATACAGCTGTCCTCTCCCTCCCTGTCCTCATCCTGCTGCCGGCCTGTGCCCAGAGCACTCAGAAAACCTAGAGTGTCCAGCAAACCCAGACTCCCCAGAGCACCCAGTACATCCAGCACATCCAGCACACCAGAACACCCAATGCACACGGAACATCAGAGCACCCAGTATGCCCAGTACACCCAGTGAACCCCTGCACCCACTCGCCTCCCCGTGAGACACATCCAAAATCTGCAGCGGCATGAACGGCAGTGAGGAAGCTCTCGATGGGAACTGAGGTGGCAGCTGTCCCGTTCAGCCCCCAAAATGAAAGGGCTCTGTCCCTCTCACAGTACACCAGCTTCTTCCATCCTTGAGAGAGCCGAGGGCTCTGTTGGGAAGGCAACGCACACAGATACGGGTGTAGGTCAGGGGCTCACAGCACCCAAACCCCTCACAGCACAGAGGCTGCCTGGGCTCTGACCGGGGGCACAAGCCCACCTCAGGAATTCGGTGTTGGTGGGGGCTGCAGAGTCTTTGAGTTCAAAGCGCCTCTTACGGCAGCTGTGAGCGGCATTTTGTGCTCGGGCTGGCGAAGGAGCAATCCCGTCCTGCAGGGGAAGACGTCACACACGGAGAAGGTTGCTAAGCGAGCAGGTCCCTCCTCATGATGCACGACTTCATTACGCGGCTCCCTAAATGGATGTTACACACCAATGACATTTGCCTTAGAGCATATGAAGTCCCAAAATAGCGGGCGGCTCTCCGCGTTGTTGGTTTGGTTTCCTGAAGAATGTTCCTATTGTCTGCAGGGCTGCGGTGCCCCATGGCTGGTAGAACTCTTGGGTGGGGTGGCAGGAGAGATGGGAACCCCCAAACCAGCCGAGCTGTGCCCGGGATGCGAGCGATGGGGGAGCCTGGGGTGGCCCCATGCACAGGAGGGGGCGGGTGGGCTGCACACTGCAAGCAGGGGCCGTGGGGTATGATGCAGGTCTCTCTCTTGCTCTGATCATTTTTCTCTCCCTACCTTGAGCATCTTTCTTGATGCTTTGCTCAGGGTTTTTGTGCAGGCCACGTGTTATGAGCAGAGGACACGGCCTGAGGGGAAGAATCTTGTGCTGCTGCTCGAAGGGATGCTCCAGACACAGCCCCGCTCCTGCAGCCACCCCCCACCACTGGACCCCAAAGCTCTGCCAAAGGGACCAAATCCAGCTCATTACACACCTTCCAACCCGTACAGAGGTGACAGGCACCAGGAACCCAGGTAAGGCCACTTTTCCTGTCCTGCAGCCACAGCCACAGTGGCAGCAGTGAGGACCAGAGGGACCAGCTGCTCACGTAGCCATTTCATCTAAAATTGCTTAAACTCAGCTCAGGCTGTCTTTTTAGTTGAACTGAACAATGCAGAGAGAAGGTCTGGCACCAGTACATAAGGTACAAGTAAAAAAGAAACATGTCCATGTTGAAGAGACAAATTTGCTTTTCCTTTTTCCCCTGATTTCCTAAGAACATCCATGGCCGCTGATCTGCGCAGCACTGCCCTAATCCGGTGATATATTTTAATCCCATTACGTTGCCATGCTCTCGCTCACAGCCTGCCTGGACCAGGAGGAACAGATGTTTCCTAATTGGCACTTGTGCTGCCCAGGGGTTTCCAGCAGGGACAATATTCCTTTGACACTGACGGCGAGTCCCTGCTGCTGGCTTTACAGCCTCAAAGGATTTCACGGCTGCTCCTGTTCCACTGCCCCACCTCGAGCTGCTGTTCTCCATCCCGTGGCACCGGCGGTGACCCCGGCCGGGTGCGTGGGCTCGGTGGAGGGGTCACGCCGGCACCGCTGGCCATTGCTGAGGGTTAATTGCCGGCTGCGGCGGGACAAGGAAGCAATCAGGGCTGCCCTGGCCGCTCGCCCGGAGGGAAAGGCAGCATTTGCTTTTTTCCGTGTATTTGGGGAAAGGTGTCGGATGCGAAGCCCCGTCCCACAGCACCCGGGCGGCTGCAGCCGCTGTGCCGGGGGCCGAGGGCTGCCCAGCTCCTCACCCTCACCGCGGCCGACTCGTTGTTCCCAGCGCATCCCTTTGGCTTTTCATCTTACTGGAGTGTTTTGGTTTTGTCCTGTTCCACCATCGAGGGCCAGTGGTGATGTGTGGGGCCGCAGCGTCGCTGTCCTGGCCGCCTGTAATCCCCTGATCCACGTTAATCCCATTATGTCTCCACGCGGCTGTTTCCAATTCTGGCCTTTGAAGAAGTGATGTTTCTTAATTAGCTTTTCAACTGGACGGGATTTCTTTTACTGTCTGAAAGGAGCTGTAGAGCTTTCATTCCTTCTTTTTTCTCCCTCGTTGCACTGATGTTAGGAACAAAAACAAAGCCAGAAAGCAAATGGGAGCCTGGCATTCCGGAAGAGAGCATCCATCAGCCCCGGTCGCAGAGCCCAGGGACCACGAGGGGATCATTTGTCTTACCAGTTGCTGGACAGGGTTGGTGCTGCCTCTGCCCATAACCCAGAGCTCTCCCTCGCTGCCCTGCACGGCCCCTATGAGGCGGGCAAAGCCGCACTCTGGGCTGGTACTGGCCCAGCGATGCCAGAGGGTCCTGTGCCAGCGCCCAGCAGCCACCAGTCCCGGCTGATTCCCTTTTCTCTGCTAATCCTGGGGTTTGGCTGCAGCATTCACAGCCTGAAATGGAAAAATTTCTTGACCCCCCCACTCCCCATTCACATCTGAGTATTAAAACTGGTGGCTATAAGCAGAGGTTCTGCTCATGGCACGGTACCAGTTCCTGGTGCCCCACCAGCCCCTCCATCCTCCCCCAGCCACCGGCAGAGACCCACTGCCCAGCAGGTCCTCCCTGCCCACCAGAGCCCCTCGCTTGCAGCGCCTGCTTTTTCTCCCCAGATGTTTTCTCTAATCAGAAAAGAGGGAAACGAGGTGCAGCAGCAATGAGGAGCTCAGCATCCTGCTCGGCCCTGCTCCTGCCTATTCCCGGGGGCAGCCGGAGCTCGGCGTCCCCCGCTGAAGCTCCTCTCTCCCCGGATATTTCACTCCTGCCTCAGCTCTTGCATTAATCAGAGCAGAGATTAGTTTTCAACATGCCAAAGCTGAGCATCGATAAATCACAATTCTGCCCTGAAAACCACAAGGCTTTAATAATACATGCTGGGTTCCTGCTTGGTTTTCCTTCCTTCCTTAAGCCTTTAGTGTTTGTGGCTGTGTCTGTGCATGAAGGCACAAACAGGAGGCTGGAGGCTCAGTTTAATGTAAAGAAGAAAAAAATTGAAGCTAAGAATCTCATGTAATCACGTGGCTCCAGAAGCTGGAGGATTAAACATAACAATAATTTTCACATAAAAATCCATGAAACCCGCAGTAAAGCCCTCACAGCTGGCAGGGCACATACAGTACACAAAGTAACCAGGCTGCAGGTGAGATCGAGTTACTCCCACTGTGTCTAAGAATAAGCATTTCATATTTTTTACAACTGTTGATTTTTAGCCCATGATTCCCCAACCTGGGGTGTCTCTAGGCGGGATTTCCTGGGCTGCTGCCGGCAAAAGCAAAGCAAAGCCAGTGGAAGCCCACTGGCACATCATCTCTTTGTTGCCTTTGCCTCCTCCTTGCCAGCCAGCCCACCCCGCCTCAGCCACGGTCCCCACTGAGGACAGACAACGGGTGATGCTGAAGTTGGATAAGAAAACAGGAAGGAAAAGGCACCTCAATCTCGGATGTGATTTAGCCAGGGTTGGCATTATTTTTACCCTCACATTAATTACTCCATGGCAAATCTCTGCTCTTCCCCTGCAGGCAGGCCCTCGCTCTGCTGGGGATTCACCTGCCGTGGGTCCCGGGGGTCCCACTGCCCGACCCAGCCACCGTGGGTATCGGAGGAACCGGCCATCCGGGAGGCTGGAACCAGCACGGCCAGTGGCGATGAGGTCTGAGCCTCCCCATCCTGTTTGCTGGGTGAAAAAATCCTTTCACTAGCCTGGAGAACAGCTTTAGCTCTGCCGACTACTGGCACGGCGGCAAAACCACCCACCCGCCACAGCGCCGTGAGACCGCCGAAATATCACAGCCCCGGCGCCGGCAGCG
>NW_021940379.1:1561843-1563218 GCF_001715985.3 Manacus vitellinus
CCCGCGGGCTCGCTCATCCGGAGCACAGGGAAAAGCCTCTGGAATGCGGAGGATTTAGGGAGCAAACCCCCCCCTCCGCCGGGGCGGCTGGGCATGGGAGCTGTTGAGGGCGATGTTGTGCATCCGTGACTCCCTGGGGTTCCCAGTTTTGCTGGTTTTCACACCAAAGCAGCGGAACCAGGCGCTGCGGTGCACGAGAGAGGAGAGCGGCAGGAGCCACGGGGTGCCCGGGGTGCCCCGGTCAGGTTTCCATCACCTGTGCAGCCCCGGCCCCCTCTTGCCCACACACAGCTGCAGTGACACACAGCGGCTGCCACGGCCACATCCTGCTGCCGGAGGGACCGAGCCCGGCCACCTCCGCCACCACCTGCGACACCGCCTCTGCCCCTGCCACCCCACGGAGTCCCCGGCCAAGCAAGTGCGGCTGCCTTCCTCCCCTTCCTTTGCTCGACTTAAGATACGATAATTAAATCATCCTTTAGCTCCGTGACTCCTAAATTAAAGCATTATTCCTAATTAAAGCTTCCAGTGCCTAATAACTAAAGCAATTATTTGGCTCGGAGGTGCTCTGACCGAGAGGGCAAACGCTCCCCCTCGCAGCCGTCGCGGCATCCTCCCAGTCACCGCGGTGCTCCTTGGACACCTTTGCCGGCCGCAGCAGGATGTGACCCCCACCCCTGGCCGTGCACCCCGGGACGGGGCTGAGTCCCGGAGCCCCCGCACGGGGGCCAGACCCCCAAGTCTGCAGGGGGCGAGCAGCTCCCGTCCCTCCCGCTGAGCCCCAGGTCACCTCCCTCTCCCCGGGCACTTTGGTGCGCCGGCAGCGCCGGTGGCACTGAGAGCACCGAGAATGCGGCGACGGGCCCCCCTCCCCACCCAGGAGCACGGGGTCAGTAAAGGCACCGCAACACCGGGGTCCCTCTGCAGCCCCGGGAATGAAGGGGCAGAGCTGGGACTTTGAAATTCCAAGCTTTATTGAGTTGCTTCGGCAGCGCGTGCATCACACGGGGGGAGGCGGGAGGCGAGGCCGCGGGGGCACAGCGGCGGCCGGGGGAACGCTTGGTCCGCTCCCCGCGCCCCGGCACGGGCCGGGGGCTCTAGTTGGTGGGGTGGTAAGCGCCACGCTGGTGCCACTGCATGTCCCGGATGCGCCTGACCGACTGGATCTGGGGGTGCTGAGCGCCGAAATCTGAGCTGTCCTTGTAGTCCCCCTTTTCAAACAGGTACTGGTAGCCCCGGTAGCCAGGGTACTGGTATCCCACCCACCTGCCAAGGCAAGCAGGGGGGTCACACACACACCGAACATCGCCCGGCACGGCACGGCCGGGGCTGTCCAGCCCTGGCATCGCCCGGGACCCCCCCGCCCCGGCCCCGG
>NW_021940379.1:1564817-1568601 GCF_001715985.3 Manacus vitellinus
GCCGGCTTCCTTCAGGTTGGGGCAGGCCCCGCTGAGCTCATGGCAGCGGCCCTGGAAGTTCTCCTGCTCGAAGATGGCAATCTGGAAGAAAGCAGCACCTCAGAGCAGGGGTCACCCCCACCCCTGCCACCGCTGCAGGGGGCACACGCTTTCTCGGGCCACCAGGTCAGCACGTCTGCTGCAGCCCAGACGTCGCACTGCCCCCCCAAACTGCATTCCAGAGGCTTTTAAGGAGCCTGCAAGCACAAGCACACGCTCCCATCCTTCTGAGGATGCAGCTCTCACTCCTGGATGTCCACGAGTCCCTGCTGGCACCATCCCAGTGCCCCGGTGCCATGGGCAGAGGGATACCTGTGGTCACACTGAGGGATCCAGGCTGTGGCTGGAGCACCACAGCTACTGGTGGGACAGAGTGAGCCAGACACCTGGAACACACTGGGATGGCTCAAGGGCAGCCCCAGCGCCGCCAGCTCAGCACAGATCTCAGGGGTCAGTGGGCAGGGGGGCAGATCTGCTGCATCTGCGGAGTGGGGGGGGGATCAACAGTTGATCCGTTCTCACCCACTCCACCTGCACTGGGGCTGTGAGATGCCAGAAAAATCCCATTCCCCATCCCCTAGTCCTGCTGCAAACAGCTCAGCACCTCAGCCAGACACACTTGGCACCAGCCAGGAATGCTGGGGGTGCTGGCGAGGGGCACATCGTGGCTGCTCAGCTGCTTCCAGGGGTGTTCCAGGGGATGGTTTGGACCCCCAGTGAGGGGGCTGGGAAGTCTTACACTGACCTTGGAGCTGGCTTGCTGCTGCTTGGAGGCTGGCATTTGGTGCTCGGAAGCCATCATCAGCTGGGTTATCTGCTGCCTTGGGAGGAAAACTCTGCAGGTTAAAATCTGTCACTGAGGAGGCACCAGGAACTATGCTCAGAGCCCCATGTCTGTGCCGTGCAGTTTGCCCAGGGAGGAAGGGTGTTGGGGCCAGGGCTCATGGCAGGATGGGCTCAGGCTGGGGTTACCAGGGACAGTCCAAGCTCAGGGATGCTCAGCACCCCAAACCTCCCCAGGCTCGTGGCAGAGCCCAGGCACCAGTCCTTGGGAGTTGCCCAAGGTCTCCAGCCCGGAGGAGTGCAGGGAACTGTGAGCCCAGGGCATTCCCAAGTCATTCATTCCCAAAAGAGTCCAGCTCCTGCAGTCGAGGCTTTTCCCACTGTCCCTGCCCAGTGACCAGCTGAGAGTCCCTGTCCCACACGGGTGCCTGAAGGGGTGACGGGGACAAGCACTGGGGCTCCCTACACCAAACCTGGCCCAGGCCTGCAGGACCCTTTGCTGAGCCCTCCTGGCTCTGCCTGGCACTGTCATCCCTTAGAAGGACCCTTGTCCTCAAGCCCAACGGGACACTCAGGATCTGAGCAGCTCCAAAACTGGTGAAACCCGCTCACTCCCGACAAAAAGAAACGGAGCCGCAGCTGGGTGGTTACATCCTGATATCCTGCTTTGGGCTGCAGGGACGGGACTGTCCCCCGGCTCAGCCCCTGTGTGCCCGCACCCCGCGGGCACCGGGAAGGGACCCCGGCCCCGGGGGTCGGGAGGAGGCCACGGCAAAAGAGAGGACAATAAATAGCAAAGTCTTACCAGTTATACCAGTACCCGCTTGAGCCAGTGACGGGCTGGGGCCGGGAGGTGGAATTTATACCGAGCTGCAGCAGAGTGGTGCCAAAACTATTTACAAAATAGTTAAAGCCTGATTCAAAGCGAGAATGCTGGATTAAACCCCAATGAAAACCAGGGTCAGCTGATCCGCCGCAGCCTTTGTCTGCCCGAGCACCAAGCCCGAGTTATTTCATTACCTGTCACATTCGAGTCACCCGCTTTGTCGGGTTGGTGGCGAGGAGATTTGGAGTTTGCATGCATCAGCCGAACGCGTGCCAAGAGCCGGGGCGGCCCTGGCCAACAAAGCGCCCGCCAGCCCCGCTCCAGGCGCTCCGGGGCCAGAGACTTGATCCCCCGACAGCCGCCCCGCCGCCGGGGCCGCTCAACCTGCTGAGCTCGGCTCTTTCCATGCGCGATAAAACGCGCCCCAAAGCCCTGGTGAACGTCTGGCTTTGCCCGTCTGCGGCCCCGGGAGGGGAGCGGCCGTGCCAGCGCCGGTGCCAGCGCAGAGGGAGCCGGTGGGGCTGGGGGCACCGCGGGAGCCCCTTCCCGACACCGACCCTTCGGGGGCGGGCAGGGCAGGAGCTGGCCCTGGTGGCACGATGCCCAGACAGCACCCTCAGCCCGAGTGTGGGGACTCCTCCTCTCTTATCTCCCACCCTCTTGGGGTCCCTGGGAAACACCCCAACCCAAGGGGCAGTGGGAGCAGCAGCACGGGGGCCCCTCTCACATCAGAACAAAGCCAAGGTCAGCGAGGGGCTCAGCCTGGGACACATCCCCACGCCCAGGCTGTGCCCAGGGTGGGTGGCAGAGCAGGGGCTGAGCTGAGGGGTCGAGGGCAGCAGCGAAGCCCCTCCTCTGGCGTCTCGACACCGGCCGACCCAGGAGGCACTGGGGGCTGCCGGTGGCTGCAGCAAAGGGGTTTCACTGTACGGGGGATACCCCAGCTGTCAGACTCCCTGGGTGCTGTGCAGCACCCACAGCCTCCTCTCATCCCCCAGAGGAGTTAGATCCCCCCGTGTCAACCCAGCAAGTGTCACACAGCGTTAACAGATTCTGGACCCATTCCCTCCTCCACACTTGGTCCCTGCAGGATCCCTTCGGGATCATCCCTGCCCCCTCCCCTGCCCCCAGGATGGCTGCACACAGGGTCACCCTGCAGGGTGTTGTCACCAGAGCCTGCAGTGACATGTGGGGGGGTCGGTCCCAGCTGTGCGCGATGGGGTCTCAGTGGGATGTGGGGTCACAGGTGACCGCGTGGCTCTGCAAGAAACCCACCACACCATGGAGAGGTCTGGGCAGGTTGGGGGGGGTGAGCAAGAGCCTCCAGCACTTCCAGCCCTGCCAAGTCCTTCTCCCTTCCCTGTGCCTCCCACTGTGGCACCACAGAGGCACCCAGCACTGCCCTCCTCCTCTTCTGGGCTAATCCATTGGGGTCCCCAGCCAGGACCCCTGTGAGCCTGCCTCAGGTCCCAGCGCAGGGCATGTTTGCCCCCCAGCCACCATCGGCACATCCCGGCCCCTCATCACCCCAGCGGGGGGGCTGACACGGTGCTCAGCACGGCTCCTGTGACTCCAGGCAGAGATTCCCTCCCTTGGCTCTGCCAGGACAGTTTAGCTCATCCCAGCCCCGGGCAGTGGCGATGCCGCAGCCCCCTGGGCCCAGCCCCACAGACTGTTCTGGAAGCAGCTTTTGCCTCTCAGGGCCACACACTCGCCTTCCACAGCTGCCAACCCGAAACTAAAGAGAAAGGCTCTGGAGCAGCTGCTCAGGGACCAGCATGAAGAGCTCAGGTGGCCTCGAGCCCATCTCCCCTTTCTGCCCCCAGCCCTGGGGCTCCTGAGCGTGGCCGCATTGCCCCCACGGGAGGGGTCTGCCTGGGTGGCCAAGGCAGCTCAGGGCTGGGCTGCCCAGCACCTCACCAACACCTTGGGGCACCCCCCAGCCCCCCACCTTCACCACCAGAACAGCTGAGCCCCCATGTCAGAGTTCATCCCCCCAGAGAAACAACCCCTGGTGCTGTGAGAACCTTCCTTGGGGACAGGCTGGGGACCCTGCAGGACTCTAGGGCTGGGCACAGCCACCCCCACTTAGGGTGAGTGCCCTTTGGGGTGCATAGGCCTGGCTCTGCCCGGGGG
>NW_021940379.1:1569412-1691798 GCF_001715985.3 Manacus vitellinus
CCTGCCACAGCCAGGGGATGCTGCCCAGGGCCACTGCCCTGTCACCAAATGTCACCGCACAGGCTGCAGCCACAGAGCCCGGGTGGGAAATGCCATGTGCTGGGAGTGGATGGAGAGTCCAGGGTGGAGAAGGAGCCATAGCTCCATTGTTCTGGCAGTGGGTTAGGGCAAGGAGCCATCACACAGCCCCAGGGACACCACCCTGGCCCCCATTACTTCCTGTGGGCCAGGGAAAAGGTGGGGGAGGAGGGAACAAGGGGCATGATGGACACAAGCAGCACCATGGGAAGGGCAGTGGCAGTGCCAGGCCTCCCTGCCACCACCCTGGGAGGACCAACCATGGTGCCACTGGACAGTACCCTGTTGGGGTGTCCTCATGTGCACCCAGTGCCCCCTGTCCTTACGTTCCATTCAGGGCCTTGACACTGGCCACGCGGTCCTGGAAGCCGTGGGCCCAAAGGCTGGGAACGTCGTCATCCACGATCTCCATCTTCCTCCCGGTGTAGCCTGCATTCTCAAAGAGGTGGATCTTGTGGTCGGCGCTGTCCTGGGGGAAAACAGTGGTCAGGGGCTGCCCCCAGCCCCCCGGGACCCTCCCAGCCTGGTGGTCCCCAGCGCTGTGGCCATCCCTAGGGGGCACAGCCACCCCAAGACAGCCCCACTCACGATCTGGATGGGGCGGAGGGACATCAGGCTGTCGCTGAGGTGGCTGTTGGACCAGGAGTCCCAGCGTGGGTAGTCGCCCTTCTCCAGCACGAACTGCTCCCCGGCGTAGCCTTGGCGCTCGAAGCCCAGCCACCTGTGGGACCCCAGCGTGAGGGGGGGATGCTCTCCCTGCCCCACCTCCCCCGAGGCTGATCCATCCTCCCCACCCTGGACTTACGGGCCAGACTCCACCTGGATGGAGCCCACCTTCTCCATCTCTTTCTCAGTGATGTTGGGGAGCTCCTCTGTCAGCTCACACTTCTTCCCCTGGAAATTCTCCAGCTCGTAGATCGTGATCTAAGATGGGGAGAGACACTGTCAGCCACTGCCACAGCCATGCTGTGGAGGGAACACCCTGCCCCACTGCAGGGATCCCCTGGAAATGGGAGCAGCAGGGGAGCAAAGTGGCCATGTCCATCTGTCCCGGTTGCCCTATACCAATGTCACTCCTCACCCACGGCAGAGACAGTTCCTGCCAAGTGCCTCTGCCCTGACATGGCTCTGGGCCTCACTCTGAGGCCATACTCTGGCCGAGGGTGTTTGCTTGAATTTCCTCCATGACAAGCTGAAAACAAGTGACCAGCTCAAACACAGCACTGGAAACACAGAGGGTTTGGGCTGAGACCCCCAGAGTTGTGGGATAGTGTCTCCTGCCCCAGCCTGCTCATGGCCCATCCTTTTCTTATCTCTGCTCCTCCAAACCCAACAATTCCTCTGGCCTGGCCTGGACCAAGCTCATTATTTAGTGTTTCCTTCTAAACCTGTCAGGTACAGAGACCCCAACACCTCCCTGGTCCTTCTGCTCCTGGCAGAGCCTTGAGGCTGAGCTGCAGGATGGGCTGGAGGCAGTGCCGGGAGCAGGAGCACAGCAGGGAGCAGGGCCCAGGGTGCCCAGCACAGTCCAGGGATCAGGAAGGTCCTGGGGCACACCCCCTGGGCCCTGCCCCAAAGGGGTCCCAGCTGCAACCCCTGAGCCCGGGACAAGGGCAGAGCCTCCTGCAGACACCACGTATGGGGGGTTCAAAGGACAGAGGTGACACCCGTGTTCCTCAGGAACTTCTGCGCACTCCAAAGCAATAAGCAGCCCAAGATCCCAGCACTTCTTTACCCCACTTGCAGGATCTGCTCCCACCTCCAGCCTTCCCAGCCAGGAACAGCTTTGCCTGGTGTCCTGAGCTGCGGGAAGGGCTGCAGCCACCGCACCCCCACAGTTGATTTACCTCCAACCAACCTACGAGCTTAATTCAAACCTAAACACACAGCCAGAGAGTTTCACTGCCCAGACCCACAGCTGGTCCCACTGTGACGGGATGCTTTGTCTCCTGGATTAAATCACTGGGCAGCTGCACACCAGACTGGCGGGAGAACGCCCCTGGCAGCCACACAGGCAGGGACAGCATCCCTCCTGCCAGGCAGCAGCAAATCCTCGGCCCCAGTCTCCCTCCCCAGCCTGTGGCTCCACTCAGCACCCGGGCGGTGACACCCACGCGCTGCTGCAGGAGAGCTGGAGGCCGCTCATGTCCCCAGTACAGCCTGCAGTGCTGGTACTGGTTCCAGCCTGGCTCACACACATGCATCCCACGGGGACCCACAGCATCCCCCAACGTCCGTCTGGAACCAGTTGCCCCCAGTATACCTTGTAGATGCCACCTCGCTCGCCAGCTCCCTCCCCAGTCGCCATCTGCTCGGGGGGACTTTGCTGCTCAGTCATTATGCCTGGAAAACCCAAATTGCAGGAGGTTAACGGGCTCTGAAGTCCTTCATAAAACACAAAGGATGAAGCTGGCCTAGGAACAGGCAGAACAGCTAACACAGATCCCCAGTGCAGCAGCTGTAAATCCCCACGGATGTCTGGGCTAGGAGGAAGCTCTGTGATCCATCCTCCTCCCCCTCCTGCACGTGGGCCCCACATCCTCACCCAGTTCATCTGCAGGACCGACCTGAGCCATCTCCCAAGGGACACGGATCCCTCTGCCTTGGGCAGCTCACCCAGTTGTCACTAAACTCCTGTCTCACAGCTTGGCCTTTGTTTCCAGCAGGAATTTGCCAGATTTCAGCTTCCAGCTGCTGACATCTTTTCCCACTAACATAAACCTGACACCTCTCCCTTGCTCCAGTATCCCAGGGGGCACCGGACGCGGCAGCTGGAGCTGCTGCTGCTGCCTTGGCTGGGGGGACGGTGGCGAGAGCCCCCTCCTCGCTCTCCAAGAACATCCACAAAGCTCCTGCTCAAATAGGAAACCCGCTGGAAAACGCTTCCCTGGCCTCGCTACGCAAGGGTCAGCGAGGGGTTAAAAGACGAATAAAAGAGTTCGATCAATGTCCTTAATCAAACCCTGCAGCATCACTTCTCGCCACGCACGAGCCAACCCTTCACTCGGTGACACCTCGACTCAGACACTCTAGTTCTGTTTTAAAGCCCCTTCCAGTCCAAGCAGTGCTGCTGGTACCTCTCCGGTGTGGTTCCGCTCTGCCGGCGGCACGGTCGGCCCCGCTATTTATGGGTTGCTTCTGAACAGAACAGCACATTATCCGAGCGCTGATACAGCAGCTGCGTCCACGGAATTCCATCCATGAGATTTCATCTCAATAGCGCGGGCTATGGAAACGTCATTCAGATTTCTCCCGGCTGTCCCTCGGAAATGGGCCACTCGATTTACAGAAGATTAACGTCGAAATTCACATCAGCACGTTCACGCTGCTTCTTGCCAGGTTCTCTGGAAAACTCTCCCATCAGCATTTCACGGGAGGGTTTAGCCTGGAAACCGAGCGCAGCGCAAAGCAAAAACCGGGCAAAATATTGACCGTTTGTTTGGGCTCCGACACAAGATGGAGTGGGGTCGGAGTCGGCTCTGGGAACTTGGAGGGAAGCTGGGGCAGTTGGTTCCAGGGCAGGAAAGGACCTCAGGATCTCCAGGTCAGGGTTCTTGCTTCAGCTTTGGCCCTTACCAGGATGGTTCTCTCCACTGAGCCTGTTCGTTCTTTGGCTCCCAGTCCCGCTCCCTCCCCGGCCCATTTCCCAGGAGCATGTTGGCACACAGCAGGGTTTGAGGCACATCTTGGGGTGTATAACAGGTGGTTTTGGGAGCCAAGTGCCTTGTACAGGGGTTCATCCACCTCTACAGGCACAGGACAATGTAACTGGGGGGAGTACAGCCCTTCCACACCAGGCACCAAGCTGGGAGTGTTTCACTCAGCTGATTTCCTCTTCGACTTTAAAAGTCCTTTCCAACCCAAACCATCCTATGACTCCCCAAGGAATGCTGAGTTCAGCTGCACGCAGCACACAGCACCATTTACAGCTCTTGCAGGGTTTCCTACCTGCTCCGATCACGGCTCATCCTGAAATCCAGAACTACACGAGAAACCTTTACTGAAATTGTCAGAAAAGCAAATGCCCTGGGCCAGGCATTTGAACCGGAATGGAAACCTGTCCCGTCGTGCTGAGCATTAGAGCTGCTCATGGCAAGGCCCTTCATCCCCATCCCATCCTTCAGTAGCATCCTGGAGCTTCCCATTTCCCCACAAAACATTCCATCCCTGCAGAAATCAGCCATTTACTGTTCCAAGTCAGGTATCTGCTGTGAAAATGAACCCCCTGCACCACAGCCCGTGTGGGACACGCTAACACCTCCCACACCACCACATCCCACTGACTTCATTTTCCACAGAGCAGCCCCAGCCCAGCCTGTGCTGGCAATCCTGCTCCCTCCAGGATGCACTGACCACTCCTGGAGTGTACCGGGGCTGGACCATGGAGTTATGGGCAGGCAGCTCCTCCAGCTCCACAAGGTCAGTTAAAGGGCACCAACTCTGCAGCACCAGCCCCAGCTTTTTCCATCACAAGGGGAAAAGGAGCCGAGACTGAAGTGCCTGTTACTGGGGCAGGGATGGTTAAATCAAAGGATATGAATTATTTACCTGACATTTGCCCTGATCCCCTCTAAGTCATTCTGTGCTCCAGTTCTCCCTGGGCCACCTGCACATCCAACCATATCCTGGGTGCAACACCTGAGACAGGCGGCACATTCCGGTGTCTGCACAAGGGCTGAGGTAACAAACCTTTCACAGGCACCACTTTGCATTCCCAAATCTGCACCATGGTGCGTTTTAGTTTGCCAATAAACAAATTCCAGGGTGAAACGAACTTTTGTGCAAGAGAAAAGGGGGTGGTGTGTGGGGGGGTAATTCCTGTCAGGCCACTTCAGAGAAAGTCTTGGATGTCTTCCATCTCCATCAAACAGCAGAAAAAAACACGTGGTAACAAAAGTTAAAGTGTAAAAAATTCCAACAAACATTATCTGGAATTAAAATAGAATTATATAAACTGTATTACAGTCTGTTCTATCATTTAAGAAGTAATAACATATTTATATATCTTTTATTACAGAGTGATAGCCCGGAGAGAAGGAAGTAGATATTTAATCCATGTACAATATAAAGAAATAATAGAGCAGAAAAAACACTGTCCCATTCAACAACATTCTAAAGATGCTTTTTAATTAGACATTTAAGCATTAAACATTTCTCAGTAGTAGGTTAAACTACTCAATACAGTAAGTTTCAGTGCATTGTCCAAGCAGACGTGGAAATGCAAACACATTCAAGGGCTTCGTGGAAACCTCGTGTTAATCCCCTCAGTTTCCTCAACACACAGCAAACAGTTACAGAATTTCTGGCCTTCAGTTATGAGACCAAGAGCCAGTAAATCCTCCAACTGTTGGGAACACAACACTGTCACCTGCTCCAGTGGAAAATCCAGCCTGTGTAAATGTTCCTGTAAGCAGGGAATTACCTGATTAGTGGGGTTAAAACAGGCCCCACATCATCTGAGTGAGCAGAGCCATCGCCACCCTACTCACACCTGCACAGGCTGCTCGGGCTGGCCCAGGTGTGTGTCACACCTGGGACACAGCGATGGAACCCTTGGGTGCTGCCATAAAAAATGTATCCCGAAAGAAAAAGAGTTGCCTTTTCCACCATCATCTAAAGGAGAGAGAAGAAAATCTGTGCAACGTTTTAAAATGAGCTGAGAAGAGCTGGTTGATGGTGGTGGCTGAGCTCGACAGGGCCCACCTCCCAACTCCCAGCATCAAAGATCCTGGGGGATCCCTGCTCCATGGGGAGCAGAGGGGCTGCAAAACTAACAGTGGCAACAGCTCCCATAACAAATAGGGCAGAGCAGCAAGGAAAGACTTTTACATAAGATAAATGTCTTCGTCTCATCTCCACACCGGGAGCTGCCATCAGAGCTAAATCTGGGAGCGAGAAATGGGCATATGGGACTTGTCTCCTGACATCCTGCTGCTATTTCCTAGAGCAGACTGGGACTGCAAATCACCTCCTCTGTGACTCCTTCATGAGAAGAATTGGCACATGGTTTTGGCAGCTACAAGCCTGACAGACAGCAGAGCAGGCAGGCCACCGCTGTGGTAACCCCACGGGAATCGAGCTCCCAGAACACTGATCGGAAAAAAGAGAAAGGAAAATGAGGGGAAGTGCTGGTGCTTTATGGTTAGAATCTAGAGGAGCCCCTCAGCAGGACATAGGAAGTGCAACCCAAGGAGCAGCCCCAGCTCTGGCAGGTGAGGAGAACACTCCACTCTCCGTTCCCTCTTCATGCTTTCCTGGTCGAGCCTGAGGAATTTGACAGGACAAATCACCTCCCTTCTTGGGCTTCATTTTTAAAGGTTCACTGAAAGAGCACTTATCTGGGACAAGAATCAGTTATGTCTTACATGGCCATGGTGTTGGTATTTCAGAATCAGAGATACAGACATGTCTGGGGATGAGTGATTCCCAAACACCCGCGTGGTCCATGAGAGCCCTACTCCGCTATCAGCACATCGGTCTTGCCAAAGGAAGGACAGGAAATCATCTGAGAAACTGAAGATCACATTTAGGTTATCTCACAAAATCAGCATAAAAATAAAAACTTAAACCTGGTATTTACAGATTAACAAATAAAAATAAGAAGTGGGACTATCCAAACTGCTATTAAAGTGACATTCAACAATTAACTGGAACCCTGATATGAGTGTAACATCCTCCCTCTTCCCTTCCTTTTTTGTTATAAAAACAGTATTTACATATTTTTACTTTTTTTTTTTAAAGAGAACTGGTTGACATTATTGCTTGATCCTTTTTAGGAAAGACATTCCAATGAAGCAATTATTCCACATGCTGACAAAACACAGAATATACCACTTCAAGAGTGACAAAAGTTAACATTTTGTTCATCTAAAAATTATCTCCATCTGCCAGGTCAGCAGATCACATGTAAATATAAGCCAATCAAAAATACATTTTACAAAAAATAATCAAGTTTCCTTTTTCAATATGGCAGTAAACATGATTTGTTCTTCCACTCTCACCTTCCACAAACTTCATTCTAAATAGGAGCTTACTATTTGTTTCAAAAAAAAAAAAAAAAGATAAATTTGATTAAAATTGTTATTTTCATAAACAAACACAAAGCCCAGCCAGACACATCTACCAGAGGTCACAGCTCTGAGTGCTGAACACCTACACAGTTCGACAGCGAGGGGAGTTCCCTGCATCACAGCACTCCCAAGTATCTTCATTTTCCAAGACTTTCTGAAGTGCTAACCAGGAACCATGGGTCCTCCTGGCAGGCAGGTCTGAAGTGACACCATCCCCCTGACCTGACAGACACAGCTTTGTATTTGACTATGAATTGAAGCAGCTTTCTCCACAAAACAGGAAGGCACCATGCACAGAGCAGTTGAGGCAGGAAGCAAACAGCAGCAACATGACATGGGGGTTTAGGTTCAGATGAGTTAAGGCTTCTGTTAAACTTCTTTATCTTCTTCTAGTTAGAATCACTGTCTGGAAGGAAAAAACAGAAGGAATTGAAGTAATGGTGTGACACAGTCAGACAGTCAGCCCCTCCCAGGGACTACGATAGGAAACCCCCCAAAATGTGTATTTCTGTTGTAGTGTCACCTTGGTATTGTCCTATTTAACATATTAAAAGCTCAAAAGCTGCTAGAAATTCTGCTGGAACAACACAAGGTGTTCAAACTGTGTGCAAGCCTCGGTTATGCAGCACCAGACTTGTTCTTGCCTGCTGGAAGCACCAAGAAATCACAGCCCCAACAGAGCAAGGGTTGTGACAATTAAATTATCTGCAGAGAACCAGTGACACTTTCACCTGGGAGTGAAACAACACCTGCTCTGCCCTAACACACAACTACTGACAGTCCTGGTGGATGTGGCAGGGTAAAGGTCTCAGAGTTAGTGCTGACACAGTGCTTATTAAAGAAAGTGTGGTTTTGTCTCTGCACACCCACACTTAGCAAAGCCCCCCTTCCTGCCCCAGGTACCTTTTCAAACCTGATTCTCGTAATGGCTCTGTCTCTTCTTTGATTTCAGCTCCTTCAACCACTGAGGAGACTTTTCTTCTGACCTAAGATATAAAAAAATAATCTTTATTCCTTCATTATGAAAACTCATTATAGAAACAAAAAAAGAAATATCCAATTTCTTGCATTATTTTTTTTTTCTTCCACCAAAACCAGTATCAGCATCGTTGGGGCTGGAATTCTCTCACCTGTCCTCCTTCTCCACACTGGAGGGCAGCACTCTGCTCCCGGGAGTCCCTAGCTGGGCTTTGGGGGATTTGAAGAGCTGAGCAGAACCGGTGTCCCCAGCACTCTCAGACTCTTGTCTTTTCCGTAGCTGGGCCTAAATAAAAAAACAAAGAAAGGGATCCCTTTAAGCAAGCATTCAGGCTTTTTTTTAATGCAAACCAGATCACTCATTTATAAAAACAAAAAAAATTCATGCCTAAAATCAGGGCAGGGATTCCTTATAAAGCATCAGCAGCTCCTGAACTGGTTTATCTCTCACCTGATGTGCTCTGCCTGCGCTCACCTTGAGAACAGAATGATCCATTCCTGGGAACACGGGGAGTCTCTGGGCTTGTACCGCAGATGACCTCGGAGTATGCTGGATCTTCTCTTCCTCCTCAGAATCTTCCTGTTGCATAGTTTTCTTCTCCTCTAATTAATTGTTTAAAAAAAAGCAGAGTGGGGGAACCATTAGTCAGCTTTTCATCTATCCCTTGTTCTAGATCTCTCCTTCCATTCAAGTGCAAATGAAGAGCAGGATTTAGAAATGTCATTTAGAAACTCCCGCCTTACACCCAAGCTGATCACAGCTGATTATTTCAGGTAGCTGAGGGATACCTGTGGAATCCTTGAACATCCAGGCATTATCTGGTTCTTCCACCAAGGAAAATCTGTTCTCAAACTCCAGTCCTCTGCTCCTCCTCAGCGAGTGGGACGTGGGGTTCCGGCGGCGCCGCTTTTTGCTGAGCTGCACCCGAGTTTTGAGGGCACTGGAGTCCAGGACAGCCGTGTGCTGGAAAAAACCCACACCCTTCAACCAGCCTGGAAATAAACTCCATCTCCTCCACAATGACTTCCCAACCCCCGTCATTGCATTAACCCATTCAGTTTATTAAACTATTTGCCTGCTTATTATTCTTGTAGTTAAAACTTAAACAGAATTTATGGTGAGGGGGTGGTGCATCGTGGCTCTGGGCTGTGGATGTCTGATCTGCATTAATTATTTGCACTAAATTAATACAAAAAATAACTGCAATACATAGGAGTTTGGTTCCTAGAGTGTTTTATGAATACAGGTCTTCCTAGCTAATAGCAGCTGAAGGCCAATCTGAAGAGTGGGATCTAAGAAGAGCAAGTACGCAAAATCCTCTCCCAGTGCAGTGCTGCAGCTTCCCTGCCAGCCACAGACATTCAAAGCCACTCACCAGCAACAAGGACACTCCAAATTTAGTGTCACAGCATTCAGAAAACGTCTGTGATCAGTCACTTCCAACACATCCTATAGGCAATAACATTTACAAACCAAAACTAGGAGCTGTAATTTATTTACTTGCTTAAAGCAATTTGCTGTTAGAGACTTCCCTGCAACCAGGAGATATTCCTGAGCCTCCTCTTCTTCAGAAGATGTGGGTTTGTTTCTTTTCCAGAGATTTCAGGTCAGGAATAAACTACTCAATAAACAGCATTTTCCAGCCGTACTTGGAGCTACTCATGTTTTACTGAGACACCTTTAGCGGCCCAGGGACAGCACAATACAGGATCTTCTGGAAGTGTTCAAACACCGTGTGGATGTGGCACTTGGGGACATGGGTTAGTGGTGGCCTTGGCAGTGCTGGGGCAATGGCTGGATTCAGTGGTCTTGGAGGACTTCTCCAACTTAACCAAAGTTCTTGCAAAGAACTCTAACCTCATTAACTGTGTATGGCCAGAAATTCCTGGTCTTATACCAGTGCAAGATTTTTCAGTATGAAAAAATCCTTTAAAATGCAGCTATGAGTTATTACAGAAAGAGCCTAATTGTAAATAAGAAAAATATTAGTGAATGCCTTTATAGCCTTAAATCTGCATGGCTCACAGCACATTGTGTTATTTAATTATGTTTCCAGTGTTCATAAAGCCATTTAATTCTTCTGTTACAGCTCAAAGAGAAACAGCAACTCTAGGAAGACACTGGCAGTGCCCAGAGCAGCTGGAAGTGTTCAAGACCAGGTTGGACAGGGTTAGCAGCAACCTGGTCTAGTGGAAGGTGTCCCTGTCTATGGCAGGGGGTGGGAATGGATGAGCTTTAAGGTCCCTTCTAACCCGAATCAGCCTGGGATTCCATGTTTAATTATCTGAGACCAGCAGCTTTATGGAATCTCTCGGAACCTAAACATTGCAGAGACTAGAAGAACTTTGATCCTAAGCTTTTCAGGCAGGAAGGCAGCTGAGAAAATTCAGTGTGGGAAAGGAAAGGCAGAAGAAAACTGGGTGCAAATTTTCCAGAAGAAACTGCTTTGCAGTGATTAACACAGGGAACAATACAGGTGACACAGAAGGAGAATTTCTGTTTCCCATGATGGCAACTTACATCAATGAAGGAGAAATCAGTGGTCTTGTCATCAGGGAATGTGTCTCCCGCAGGAGGTAAATCAGTCCCATCAGTGGAGTCCATGTCAGTGCTGGAACGGTCCAGGCTGGTGCTCCTTTGGTCTTTGTTGAAGTCATGGTGCTCAGCCAGGGAGGGCTGTTCTGTCTGCGAGGACAGCGAGGACGGGCGGCTGTTCGGGGCCTGCTTCCGCGTTGAGACAACGTCATTTTCCAGGGAAGGGGATTCGGGCACAAAGCTGAAAATGGAGCAAATGGCATCTGTGAGACTTCAGGGTAAACAAACACCCTGCAAGGACAGTCTGGATCACACGTGGTCAGGAGAACTTAAATAAAGGTGGAACTGAAACTACAGCTATGAGGAGCCAAGGCACCTTTGGAGGCAGCAAGTACCAGCAACATTTGGGTGTGGATCCCTTCCATCAGCTTTCATTCCTTGGATTTACAGTATATTGGGGATTGGGGTGTATTCCAGCCAGCCAGAGGCTTTTCCCTTCAGGAATGCTGGAGCTGAAGGAGAGGTGGGCACCAGGTGGCACCCTAAGGCTGGGCTCTGCAGGCAGAGCTTTAGGGGTGTCTCAGGGAAAGCGCACAGGGTGGCAGGAACTGCACACCAGTGCTGGGATGCTCCCAGTGTATTCCTAGGATTCCCTCCTTTGCCTAGACTGACAGGAACGAGCAATAGTGTCCAGGACCCGCACCCCAGTGCTGAGATGCTCCCAGGGTATTCCCAGAAATCCTCCCTTTGCCTAGACTAACAGGAATGAGCTACAGTGTCAGGGCTGAAAGCTGTTACAGTGGTGTCTCCCTTTGTCACACAGGCTGGAATATTCCTTTAAACAACAGGATAAAGTAGGAATATTCTACTGTCAGTAAAAATCAGGCCGTATTGCTTCTAATTCCCAGTTTAAAAAAAAAAAAAACAGAACCAGAAGTATTTATGGAATTCTAATTTTTCTCCTCCTCTTGGAGGAAGTCTTTTCTAACTAAGCACCATTTCTTGAGCACATATCTAGGAAAACTGTTCTAAACCCAAAAGTACATGAACATATCAATATATGCCCATTTTTTAAACAATAAACCTTAGTATTTGGTACAGCCCACAGTGACAGCAATCCTGGGAAGAAAACACTCAGGAGTTTACTGCTGGATAACAACATCCATCAGCACCAGTACATGGTACAACGTCCAGCCTGGCAGAGCAGACACTGCACAGAGGGCTTCCAGCACACGAGCACAGGGAATGCTGCTTCCCTTCTTCACCAGTGGGCCCCAGGATAATTAAGAATGGCACTAATGAGCTCCAGGACAAGTTTTTGTCTAGGATTTTTGCTTCGAATGATATTTGGTATCCACAGCGTCAGTCTTTAGACCCACTGCAAGAATGGGGAGAGGAGAGACAATCTGCAGGCTTAGGACGTTTCATGGAAATTAAAGTGTGTGTTGAAAGGATCCTGTCTGATGTGCACATCTCCAAAAAGCCTCTTCCCTGCTACATCCCAGGGCTGCAGCTGATACAACTCCCTAAGGTTTTTCAAACCAAAATATCCGAGAGGAAGATGTGACAGAAATCCAGCTGAATTTACACTGGTTGGTGGTTCCTCATTCACCAATCTTCCCAATGGATTCTCCTTTGGAGCTCCTGCACAATTACAACCCTGTTACACACCGATTCCTGTGGCATAGCCCATCCCCAAAAGTGGGAAGGATGCCTGGAGTCGAAACCCTGTCATGCACAGTGGATTCTTTCCAACTGAACAGCAAATTAGGGGGGAAATTCCCGTCAAAAAAATGAAATTGAAAACACATTTTCAGTTCTCATTACTGAGATGTATAATGCACCTTTTCCTACTGCTTCATTAAGATTTCAGGGTTTATAAGCATATCCATAAACTGCCCCCAGTGTTCCACAGGTGCATTTACTTCTCTGAAAAATCATCCTTCATGTGGAGCACAGAAAACCAGTAGGATGGTTATCACAATGGGCAATAAACTGAGATCAATCCTCACTTTCACTTGCAATTAAATGTAATTAGTTTTAGCAAGACAGTGTTAAGAGGCCATAAAGAATGTGTTGCTTCAGCATGTGAAATTAGGAGTCAGAAAGGAAAGGAATCCTGCTTTTATACTGCTGAAGAGTGAGAATCCAAAGGGAGCTCTCACTGTTTGCCTGGTGTGTCACACAGGAAACAATGTCCATTCAAAAATCCCAGAATCATTTAGGTTGGAAAAGACCTCCAAAACCATCGAGTCCAACCTGTGACTGATCCCCACCTTGTCACCCAGCCCAGAGCACTGAGTGCCACATCCAGTTGTTTCTTGAACACCTTCAGGGATGGGGACTCCCCCACCTCCCTGGGCAGCCCCTTCCAATGCCTGACCACCCTTTCCAGGAAGAAATTCCTCCCTTTATATGCCCTTTTGTATTCTGTAGTTGCAGGTTCCCATCTAATACAGGTGTCTATACACTGTCTCTGGAAGTGTTCAAGAACCAAGCAGACGTGGCACTTGGCCATATGGTTATGTGGGCACGGTGGGATTTGGGCAAAGGTTGGACTCAATGACCTTGGAGGTCTTTTCCAACCTTAATGACTGTGCTTCCATGAAGATGAGTTCATTCACAGGTGCATTAATGAAACACTCCTAAAATGATCACTCCATGGCTCAAACACCGGGAAATGCCCAAACCTAGAGGTTCCCCCAGCACAGCACAGGCACAGCAGGGTGGTGACACCGTTGGGTCCCCGCTGTCGGGGCGGGTGCGTGCGAGACACGACACTACGGGTGTGCAGCTGGGAAGGGATAAACTCTGAGGGAAGTGAGCCAGGCCAAACAGGAAAGCTGGATTATCAACGTCTCCTGCAAGTTCCTGCCCCCAAGCTGAGGCCAGGAGGAGGCAACGAAGGCAGAGCCCTGCTCATAGCACCCGTGGTGGGATGGGGAGAACATCTCACTGGTTCTGGCAGGGGCTGCCTGCTTCATAAAAAATACACTGCAGACAAAATGCACTTGCAATACATTCCAGGAAGATTTCCATTATTTAAAAGTACATTAATCTCATTCCTCTCTGAGTGCCTGATTAATACATGAGTAATTCCCCCACAATGAGCCATAAGTCAAGCCAAAGCAGAGCAATGGGGTGGTAAAATGCTGAGAAGTCTCTACACTGTCATCATTACACTGTAAAAAAAGCAAAACCCAAACATTCCTTACGGTGGAAACAAAATTGCCGCACATGGGGATTGAATTCAATCCTTCAGTGCACTGGAACGTTTAGGTGGAGCTGTTCATACCAGCATAGATGGACTGAAATCACTCTCCAATGCTGTCTGCTTCGGAGCTGAGATAAGCACCTTTGTTAGGAAACTGATCTCAGAAAATGTCTGTACCATCCTGAAATCAGAGTTAATTTTACAGCAGCCTGGCTGTCACTGTTGGCACGTCACTCAGCTCGCTGAACCTCAAGCTGAAAACTACCCTGATTTCATAAGCAATAAAATATTTATAACACACAGTTCTCAACTGCAGAACACACCAAACAATTGACATTATTGTCAGCTATAAGATCTCAACGAGCACAGCATTAAAAACCATGTAAAATGCTATTTTCATACTACACTGAGCAGACAGGACACAGGCTCAGGGTAGATCAAGCCATAATTTACACAAAAGATGTAAACTATAAAAAACCTCACACTTTGCTGCTCTAGGTTTATTTCATTTCATCATTTTAAGAAGAGAAAAGCATCAGCAATACAATCTTTCACTCGACTGATATTCCATTTCATCCTCCACCACAATGAAACACTTCAGAGTCTGGAAGTGGCCACAGTCCCTCAAGGTGTATCAGAGCACATGGAGAGGTGCATCCCATGTCACCACACCCAGCACCCAGAGCCCTGTTCCAGAGGGATTTGCCATTTAGCCCACCTGGTAGCATGGCTGTTAAGGCAATGCCAGTGGGAGAGAAACAGATTTATAAGCAAATAAAACACATAAAAGTGTCCAAGGCCAGGCTGGACAGGGCTTGGAGCAACCTGGTCTAGTGGAAGGTGTCTCATGGCAGAGGGTTGGAATGAGATGAGCTTTAAGGTCCTTTCAACCCAGGCCATTCTGGGATTCTATGACTTCCTCTCACTCCTCAGCTAAGAGAAGCCTCAGGCCTGCAGAGGGCCACGTCCCCCTCACCTGTCCCCGCTGTGCCGCTGCTCGTTCCAGGTGCCGTACTGGCTGTCGGGCTCCTGCACCAGCGTGTCCGTGTCCTTCGCTCCCGGCGCCTGCCTGGAGAAGCACTGCCTCAGCTGGTCCTGCAACGAAACATTTCATCAGTTGGCTGAGAGATTAACAGGTTTTATTGGCAACAGTGGGTTTGAATCTGCTAGTTAGACTTGGTTAACGTAAAACCGGGAATAAACTTAGACTTGGAAAACAGCTGTGAACTCAGAATGACATTCTCTATACAATAAGCATTGTTTTCCTGGGCAAATAATGGATTCTAGAGGCTGGAAGTGACTCCCTGGTTTCAGTAACTCCAAGCTGCTTTAATATTGCTCTTATCTCATTGCACAGAATTTCACAAAGCACCTAGGCAAGCACAAGGAATTCTGCTGGGAACGGCATTTCATCTCGCAAGCACGCAAGGCAAACATCAACTCTACTGCTCTTTTCCTGGGTTTAATAAAAGGACCCATTTTTTTCCCAGCTTTCTTTGGAAGACATTCAAAATAAAATGAATAAATAAATAAATAAGCACAGGGCCCCTATAAATAAATAGCACAGAAAGCCCTTGACAAACTGATGTGTGCTGAGGCAACGTTCAAACCCAGCGCAGGACAGACCATGCTGGATTTGCTCTGTTCTACTCTGACCTCTCACTTCCTGAGTGTTTTTATTTCATGGATCTTCTGCTTTCATAGGCAGGAAAGAGTGGATCCCAGGCCCTTTCCTTTCTGGGGAGAGAAGTGTGTCAGTGCTGGCACCCCAAATTTGCAGCAGAGCAATGTCAATAAAGCCCTGCTGCACCTTTGCTTTGCAGTTGTGCTGAGTTACACACTGAGGTTTGAGTCATGAAATCCTACACTGTGAACACATAATTAACTGTTGGTCCCTTTCACCTTCATTACCCTGAACAAATACAAACATGGCTTTCAGCTCCAAATCAGCTTTGCTTATCAAGATTTTATCTGACAGCAGATTACATGGTTTTTCCACCTGCCCTTGGGAAAATCCAAGGATTTTTCTCTCTTTGTAAACCCCTCTACCTCAGACCCACCTAGCAGAACATATTTGTGGAAACTACCAACACATCTAGTTATGTTCAGGCAGCACACACAAAGTAGCAATAATATTAAGAAATCCCATATTTAATATAGAGAATTCCTTCATATTTTTGAGAAAAAAAGAGATGCATGTTTTCTTCACTTTATACACCTAAAGAATGCTGCCTTAAGACTACAAAAACATTAAGGATAATTCACCAATGCTGATACTTGGCTGCTGAAGAAGTCCCTCAACACTTCCACCTCTCATAGCCAGTTCTTATTTCCCAGGGGCCACAGCAACTCTCCAGCCCTATGGCACTCTCTGCTGCTGCCAAAGTGTCTCTTTTAATGCAGAGAGAAACAAACCACAAAAGGCTCCACCATTTACTCCAACTACCACCATACACCATGACAGGACAAAGTTAAATTCCCAGTTTGTGATACTCAAGCAAAACTGGGGCTCAGTTTGGGAGTTACACAGAACAGATGTTTCCTGCTTTTCATTCCAGATGTTCCTGCAGCCCCAGGATTCACTGGCAGTGATTCTAACAGTTTATAGAATCGTAGGACCGTTAAGGTCGGAAAAGACTTCTAAGATCATTGAGTCAAACCTATCATATATGTAGAGATAGATAAATAAATACATGTACACCCAGAGACAAATTGAGTTCTCACATTTCCCAGTCCATGCCAGGTACAAGATTCCAACCACAAGCCAGGCACAAGCTGCTTCCAACAAGAGAAATAGTCTGGTACTCCCTAGAAACCACACGGCATTTCTTCCTGCTTGGCTCAGGTTTTCGCTTCCACAAATTCCCTCTGTAACTTCCCAATCCTGTGATTTGCTCCAGGGACTCCACTAACACCCCTGGGCTCGGCCTTCTGCTCTCACCTGGTAGCCACAGCACCCTTGGCAAGTGGATGCACTTCTAGGAAAGGCACTAACAAATGCCAGTCGTTCTTCTCACTCCCTTCCCCCACTATCCACGCTTGTTCAGGGGTTTTTTTCCAACCTGAAACTCATTAGGAATTTTTTTTTCCAATCCCAATCTCACATTACAAGTTACCCTGTTCTTGTAATCAATTTGTACAGGGTATTTTCCGCCAGCTATGACTAAGGGCCATTACTCCACGCATGGCATAGACTGTTTTACTGCAATCATGTTGTTTCTAGCTAGAAAACAGTCTAAAAAGCTTAGAAACAAGAATGGGAGCACTGGGGAGGCCTTGTTTACGCAGTGCTGTGTTATCTGGCCGTGGTGGCTGGAAGGAGATGCGTGGCCAGCCCTGATAATGCCGGCGTGGCAGCCACGGGGAAGTGCAGATGCAAATACATGGCTGGTGCGAGGGCTCAATAATTCTTAATAACATCTTACGCTGCAGACAAACTGATCTGCACATATTCCTCAGTTTCAGGCAACGCTTGACTTGATGTTAATAGATACTTGAACTTTGAGATGGCGTTTTACAGCCAACATGACACAATTAACAGTGTTATTCTCTATGCTAAACCCAAAACAAGCCTGAAAAAGAACTAACATTACCGCTTCTGAAGACACTGTGAGATTAAATTCAATGAAACAAACAGAAAGTCTAAACATGAGGAATAAAACCCTCCAAATTCCAAGAGATCTGTAATGCTCTAGATTCCAGAGACTTTGTTCTATTCGGTATTGCTATTGCGTTTTGCTTCCGGAGGAAGCTACTTATTTCAAGATGACAGTGTCTTTCCCTGACAGTCCCTTTCAACACATACTTTAAATGATTAATTGGAAAGCATAACCATTCTTTAGGTACCAAGCACAGAAATAAGGAGCGGGAAGAGGAGCTGATCCTCTCCCCAGCTTGTGGAGGAGGTGTTGGCTGAGGGCATGGAGGAAAGCAATTTATAGCCTGTGAAGCTCGGAGGAGAGGGGTGTGCTGAGCAAAAACAAACCCTAAAAATTATCCTCTCCAGAAGGTGATTATTAACAAGCAAAGAATGATAAGTTTTAGCTTTTCTTTCAAAGATCTCTTTTATATCATTTTCACCATGCTCCAGAACAACTCGAGGTGATCAACACATGAAGCCAGGCCAGGTACAGCCATTTCCTCCATAAACAAAATATTCAGGATACAGTAAAGCCAGACATTTCAAAGGAAAGGACAGTAAAAAGAGGGGTCTAGTGTCTTTTTAGAGCCAGAAGATAAGCCCAAATTAGGAATTTTCTTATTTATAATGACAGAAAAATCTCCCCAAATAAATACCACACTCGATCCAAGTTTCAAATGCTGTAATTCCTTGATCTTTGATCTTTTAACTTCCCAATTCTTATGCTAGGAGCAGGAAAAAATTGACTTAATTTTCATATAAAATAAAGCAGCTGAGCTGTGTCCTGCTTTGCCTCTGGTTCTTCTTCTAAAATGAGACATTATGATTATGCCTTTTTCAGTCCTCCCTTGGAATTAAACTGGGCTTGGCTATAGTCCAGGGCTGATTACTCCTGCAATTTCCAGTTCCTGAAAATGATGCACACACAATATTGGTTCTACCGGCCCAAAAATTACCCGTAGCTCTGAGTGAGCGGAGACGTTTTTGTGAAAAGCCCTCCCGCACTAATGTGAAATAAAGACCTGGCATAGGAGGAACACCAGCTCGGAGAGATCTCATGAGTCAGAAGCTGCACAGACAGTTTCAAAAATATCTTTGTTTGCAAAGGAGCCTGAGACATCAGCCAGGGGAAGTGACAGCCCACAGCTTGAGTGCGAATGTTCAAAGCTAAAATCCACTGGCATAGACTGGATATGAGGAGGAACTGCACAATGGAAGGAAGTTTTGACCATCTGCCTTGTTAATACAGAACTCAGAGAAAAAACTGTGCTTATTTCTTGAAAAGTGCCTTTTTTTTTTTTTCATTTTCTCTCTCCTTTTTTTAATCAAAGAAGTCAGAGATTTGGTCAAATTGCCCCTTAAGAGTGACACTGCATTTAAGCACAGTTTACAAGTCCTTTCAAATCCAGAAAACCATCACAACTGTTCCCCTGCAGACTGCCAGGAGGATGGCAAAATACCATCTATTCTATTAATTTTGTATTCTATTAATATTGTATTTTATTATTTCACAGTTGTCTCTGCTTTGACCAGGATGCTGGGCTCCATGACCTTCATAACCCTTTATAATCTGAATTATTCTAGGATTATTCCAAGAACTATTAATAGAAGGTAAACCATACATTTTGGACTACTAACAGAATTATCAGGACATAACATCATATTGACACCAACCAACACCAAAAACCCACCACACTAAGAGGGTCTATGGGTCACAGCCCACAGATTTTTCTTTGGAAGCACCCAAATGCTGAAACAGTAAGGGGAAAGTCTGACTCCATGGAATCAGCATCCCACAATTTCCATCCATACTCACTATCCGGCGAACGAGCGCTGCCCACAAGGAGTAAGTCATGGCTCCCTCCCAACGTTCCCGTTAGTTCCTGGCAATCAGGTGAGGAGATGGACCAACTCCAGGTTTAAATTAGTTGCTGAAAGGAGTAAATGCCTCAGGGAATGTCCCAGGCTGGGGCAGCACCTTCTGCCCCCACCCTCCAACACTGCAGCCACAGATAAACAGTTCCAGGAATTGAACAGCTTCTCTCTGACCTCACGGATGAGGAAAGTTAAAGACCTCCAGCGCCGGCTCCACAGCGGGCAGAGCCACGTGGGACAACTCCTCAGCCCGCCCCAACACCCCATCCAGCACAGTGTCCTCACACCAAGGGACTCCACCATCAGCAGAGATGATGCCCCAGGTCCAAGAACAGGGACAAAATTAACTGAATTAATCAATCTCAGAACCTCCAGGTCTTTCCATTACAATACAGGCCACTGTGGCCAGGTAAGGAGACAGCAGTGAGTAACCTTGGTGTCTGCTCAGGAGGAACATCCCTCTGCACTGTGTCCAGCTCTGGGGTCACCAGCAAAGGGAGGACATCAACCTGTTGGAGCAAGTCCAGAGGAGGCCATGAAGATGATCAGAGGGAGGGAGCACCTCTGCTGTGAGGAAAGGTGGGGTTGTTAAGCCTGGGGAAGAGAAGGCTCTGGGGTGACCTTAGTGCAGCCTTTCAGTACCTGAATGGGCTCCAAGAGACTGGAGAGGGACTTTGGACAAGGGCCTGGAGTGACAGGACAAAGGGTAATGGCTTCCCACTGCCAGAAGGCAGGGCTAGATGGGATATTGGGAAGAAATTCTTCCCTGTGAGGGGGGTGAGGCCCTGGCACAGGTTGCCCAGAGAAGCTGTGGCTGCCCATCCCTGGAAGTGTCCAAGGCCAGGTTGGATGGGGCTTGAAGCAACCTGGGATAGTGGAAGGTGTCCCTGCCCATGGCAGGGGGTGGAACAAGATGAGCTTTAAGGTCCCTCCCCACCTAAACCATTCTATGATCCCACGGCCCTGGTGCCTCCTGGGCTGAGGATGACAAGCCAGTTTATTGTGGAGAACTGGAGCTGGTGCCACTGCCGGATGCATAAGCACACACCTGGGGAAACACAGGCATGCTCCCTGTGTCTGGAAGCACTCACACGACATATTTAGCACTCTTAGATCCTAAGGAGCTACGCTGCTCTGCTCAAAAATCCTTTAAATAATGGATGTTCTCCTCTCCCATGGGCAGTGGAGTAGTACCAGTCCCACAGTGCCAAACAACTCAGAAATGCCATCAGCCCCGACATCCTCCCTGTTGCTATGCAACCCAGGGCTGCCTCTCCATATGTGTTTTCCCTGCCTCTTCCACAGGGATATGATACACAGCCACCAATTACATCCCAGCTAAAAGCTGACAGCATTTCCCTTATGAAACATGGGTTGTTTTTAGAGGGTGACTGGTTTAATTCTCCACTTTTTCATTGCTTCCCAGTTTGAGGCACAGGCCTGAATCCCAACCCCTTCTCCCTGGAAAGGCACGGCAAAAATCCCAGAAAAGCAGATGTATGCCAGCAGAAATCAGGAATATGCCGACGTTCCTTCAGCCCTAACCTGGGGAGCAAATGCCAGGAGTGAGAGTGACCAGCTGGAACCCCGGCATCCTGGAGGGAAGAGGCCCGAGGTCTTCCCAAGTTGCTCTATCCCATGACACCGTTAGCTCAGCTATCTCCTTTGGAAAGCCCCAGCTGCTCCCACAGCAGCCTTATTATCTCCAGGGCCATGGCCTTGCTGACAGGGAGCCAGCCTTGATCTGAGAACCAAACCCCTTTGCTTCAGCACTGAATTGAAACAAAACAAAATCCACGTGTTTCACATATATCCCTTGGAAATGTGCACGTGTCTTATGCTACAGCAAAAATATCTTCATCTTGATCAAAACACCCAAACTGTGTCACAAATGATATGACACATGGGTTAGAGCAGAGCTGATGGGGACGCTCCTCCCCACATCAGCACTCAATGCACATCCAGTGACAAAGGAGTCACAGGAAATCACTGCCAGGAAGTGCAAGGACATGGAGCTACTGGAGCAAGTCCAGAGGAGGCCACAGAGGTGCTCCAAGGGCTGGAGCCACTCTGCTCTGGAGACAGGCTGGGAGAGCTGGAGGTGTTCAGCTGGGAGAAGACTCCAGGGAGACCTTAGAGCCCTTCCAGTGCCTAAAGGGAATTGAAGAGAGCTGGAGAGGGACTTTGGACAAGGGCATGGGGGGGAATGGCTTTAAACTGGTAGAGGGCAGGTTTAGATTAGATATTGGGATGAAATTCTTCCTTGTGAAGGTGGTGAGGCCCTGGCACAGGCTGCAGCACAAAAGGAAGACTCAAAGTCTGCCTGGCACCGACTCTAGCTAAAATGAAGAATGTCATCGAATTAGTGCACATGAAGTTGGTTTTGCCAGGGATCTGGTTACCATCATGGAATGGCATCAGCTCCCTGCTCCTGGGGTGACTCGTGATGCAGTTACCTCCTCGCTCCATTGAGAATTTCAAAGACATTTGAGAGTTAGTAATTTTTTATACCCTGAAAATAGAGCTGCTCTGCCTCGCTGAGAACACTCACCATGCTCACGTCATGTGGTTCACTGCAAGGCTGAAGATAGAGCAGAGGTTGACTCGATGTGCAAAATGCAGACGAGACCTAAATTCTAAATATAAACCTTGCTGGGGCTGAGCGAGCCATGACAGCACTTCCTCTGAGAGGTGGGAACGCAGAACACCAGAGCAGAGCAAAAGAAATAGCTGGGAACATCTTTAAAACCCCTCCTAGATCAACAGATTAAATTTCCTTTTCAGCCTCAGGCAGCGAAGCTGATAAGAAACGAACCCCCAAGACACCCAAGGCAGCAGGATGGAGCTGGAGGCTCCGTCAGGAAGAGCCTGAGCAGCACGGTGCTGTCCCACCTCTGAGACATTGGAATCCACACTCTCCCCAGGCCATATCAACTCCCATCAGTGCTAATAAAAGCTGCCACTGAGCAGTGAACAGGATCCCTCGACTTCAACATTGCAGGAGGCACAAGACAGAACAAGGCAGTTTCATACTGGGATGCCAAGGAGGGAATATATTTGCTTTTTTTATGAAAAGCTGCACACTTGAAATCAACACCTCCCACTAGAAATGCTGCATCTCACAGCTCTTCTGCACAGTTAACATCTCTCCACATAAGACAAGAGTTAAACTTCAAACAAACATTCCTGGGAAAAAGTGTTCTTTAGCTTAAAGCCTGGAATTAAAGATGTACAGAAAGTGATAGAATTTCCTGACAACAAGGGAATAACAAATGTGCAGCCTTTAGAGGCTGCACTGCTCGTTCCAACACACATCTCTCACAGCTTAGAGGATGTTTTAGAAGACAGCAGTCAAAATACACACAGTCACCCTCCCTCCTGTGAAACACCAGGAGTGTTTCCTGAAACTACCACAATATTTACCGAGTTTCAATATAAATGGACTGCCAGATAAGGAGACTGTGAGGGTGGTGAGGCCCTGGCACAGGTTGCCCAGAGAAGCTGTGGCTGCCCCATCCCTGGAAGTGTCCAAGGCCAGGCTGGATGGGGCTTGGAGCAACCTGAGATAGTGGGATGTGTCCCTGCCCATGGCAGGGGGTGGGACTGGATAATTTTTAAGGTCCCTTCCAATTCAAACCATCCTGGGATTCTGGGATTCTAAGACTTGTGTTCAGTGAAGTTTTTCCATAATACAATTTATTTCCCCCTTAAAGTTATCAGAGCTTTAAAAGAAACAAAGCAGCAAGATGGATGAGCACAAAATACCAGCCGTAAATCTATTTATGTTATTTTCCTATGCTTTAAGAACATGGTAAAAATCAACTCCTTGCAGCCAGTCTAAGTGAAATCACAGAGTAACATCATTTAAGTGATTATTCCTGTCAAAATAACAAGAGAGCAACAAAGGCAGCCACCAAATGCCCATCACTATGGGTTTCTGGCCCAGATTTATCCGCCAGCTACGTTCATGGCCTGTTAAACCAAAGAGAAGTTATTAAGAATGAAAAAGCAGGAACTGTTTCAGCACTGGCTCTTGTATCTTCATTAATTAAACCAAACAGCTTCACTCCTCCCCCCACCCCCAAACAAGACAAACAACTCATTTTTAAAGCCCGCTGGCTGCAAACTTGCTTCCCCCTACCCCAAAAGCTCCCTGGGAGTTTAAAGATAAAGTTTAAAGCTAAAATTCCATTCACTGATGGTACCAAAAAACATTTTGGAGAACAATTCATTGTGCCTTTGTTGAATGTTAAGGCAAAACAACTCAGCAACTACTTTTTGTAGGGTCTGTACCTATTCCAAGTTCAGATTCAAAGTGCCAACCTGTAGTAATTTGTTTTTACACATCGTTTGTTCGAGGATGTTCACCACAAAGGACAGACAGACCTTGGGTAGAATCAGAGCAGGCACTGCAGATCAAAGCTCTCTGAAAAGCAAGAGAGGTGCTGTGTAGGCGTGTAAGTCAAACCAGGGCACTCACCTGCTCCTACACACTAGAGAGGGATCCTACTCTGTGGGAAAAGTCATAGTTCACCAGCTTTTCCAAGGAACAAGCTGCCTTCACAAGCTTATGCTGCTTTAGAAAGGAACACCTGGGAAGATTAACAAAAAATAGGATGGGAATTTCAGCCTCTAGCAGAGAGGGTGACAGGGAAAGGGCTGTAGGATGCAAGAAAAACCCTGGGAAGTGCCCTCCCAGCACATCTGGAACACATGTAGTGAATAAACCACTCCACTTCCATCTTTATTTTGGAATTATATTAAAAAGTGAGTCCAAACCAAATAACTGTGATTCTGCCAGATCAAGTTTGAATGAAAACACCATTTTCATCAACCACCCAGTACACCAAGAGGAATCACTATTTAATGCACTTTGGTGTTATTTTTAGCACAAATTGGAGCAACTCAGGTAAAACACATCAACCACTTCCAGTCTGAGCAGCCTCAGAATTCATCTTTCCTGTTCTAATTCCAAATCTTCTCCCAAAGAATGTGAAACCCCTCTGAGGTTTTCCATGACTTTTTTGGCAGTGTAAGGGGAACCAAGGGCATCAAAGAACTGCCCTGGTCTAATTGTATGGCAACAAACCCCGAGATCTAAAACAGTTCTGGCTGTGAAACCAGATCTCACACCTATAATAGAACTGAGACTGATGCCACCCTGATTAAATCAGAGATCATGTTTAATGGTTGTACCTCTGCTCCTCTTACAACGAAGACACTGAGCTGAGGACATGAGATGAAAAATGGAAAACAGCCTCAATAAAGATGTCTGAGAGAAAAATCAACTTCCATTTGAAAGGTCTCACTGAAAAGTAAAAAATTCTGCAAGTTCAGTTACAGGTTCCCAGATCTGAAGTTGAAGAAGTTTACTCACACTATCTAAACCCTGACTTGAGTTTGGACAGGTTTCTCGGCCTTGTACGATGCCAAGTTCTCCACCAGCAGCCACCAGTGCCAGCAGAGACAGGAGTTGGAGGCCACTGGCCCTCACAAGCTCCTTGTTTCAAAACTCCATCGCTGAAGTACCAGCACTGAGTAACTACTCTACAGTGCACCCTAGGGCAGTAAATAAGTCAGGTTATGATGAATTACACACTTCATACTAACTCCATAGTTGTTCTGTAGCAAAATGTCAGCAGTTCCAAGGACTACCACCAGGACCCCGTTCCAATCAGATAAAAGAGCTCAAGGTCCATATTCAACAGTCCTTCGCCACAGACACAACGGCACCAAAGACAAACTCACGAGATCTGAGACCTCAAATTTGAGCCCAAGTGAAACCAAATTCACACATAAAGCCAAGCACAAGCAAAATTCCTGCTGAAACAGAGGAACAGCAGCTCCAGCACTGTCACCAGTGACTTAAGAGAAAAGGTCACCCCGTGCCTCCTGATTTCTGCTCCGTAAGCAGTCCCATGTAAGACAGCAGGACGTTTGTCCTCTGCAGGTTTCACATTCCCATTTTTCAGCCTTCTTTTAAATGAGTTTTTCATTCTGATGAATCCAATAAATCTAAAACACCAGCTTAAAAAAAAAAGTCCAGAGAACTACACCACGTTAACACTGTTACACTGGTTACCAAATATTTTCCTCTTCATTCTTTTGTGCTTACTTGACAGTATTTTCTTACCCAGTCCAGCCAGACAGGACATGGATAGCAAGCTGGGACAGAAATGCTCTAACCAGAGCTGATACAAGGACTGGAAACAGCCCATATGCAGACGCCACACCTGCCCCAGGAATGCGGCATCACCTGCACTCGGTCCGTGAGCAAACCCTGGGAGGCCACAGCAGAACTCAGTATATTTACACTTTACAATGAGTAACTGTTTTATTTAATAATAAAAAAAAGGAAACAAAACCATTTTAGCCACTTCAGAAAGTTCAGGATTTACCACACCCTGGCACCAAGGTTTGGGGCCCCATTCCACACAACTCAGCTATAGTCACCCAGTTTCCATAGTTCAAGAGTTGGGCTTAAATCACCAGTTTCAGGTACAACTGAAATCACCAGTTTCAGCTCCTCTCCATGAAATAAAACAGAATAAACCAGATTTATTTCCCTTTTACCCACTATAACCCCAAACCACTGCAGCTTTGGAGAATGTGCCAGAACTACAATTGGGGGTGTCAATAATGGCAGTCCCAGCCCAGGCCCCAGAAAAGGGTTTCCCTCTCCCAAGTGGCCTCTCCTCCCCCACCTTGCCATGCTATGTAATACAGACTATCCTTCCTGAAAATAACCTGGAGACTAGGAAAGGAATTTAAAGAGGGCTCAGTGTGGCACATGGCGATAGGGAACCAAGAACTCTTCATCCTTGCTTTGCTCTCAGGAATTACGCCCTGTCTCTGCCCCACCACAGCCTTCACAAGTCACACTGATCGTATCACTTCAATTTCATGATAAAGTAGCAAGTACACTGAGAAAAACACCTCTTTTTCAATAAAAGAAGAGAAAAACGATCATTTACCTTGACTGCAGAGTGGCAGCACTTAACTCTTTAACTGATTTAGCTTCAGGCGTTTTTACTAGAAAATCACAAACACTAAAGCACATCCAAAGCCATGCTGGGGAACTGCCAGACACCAGTCTAACTTCCCAGTTTTACACTGGTACTTGTCCTACCTTATTGTGTTGCTTCAAAGATAAACCACATTTTCCCCATTCCCCAAACCTTGATTCCCTGGTAAATGAAAATATCTACCTGCGCTGCAGGAAGAAATCAGCTGGGAACAGACAGACAGCACTACCTGGAAGTGTTTTGGGGGCTATTTTTAGATGGAAAAGCAGACAAGAGGTAGGTTTTGTTACAAGATAAAATGCTGCAACAAACCCAAGGTTTTGCATTGTATTCTCTCCCTTGAGGGTCTCAAAAAGGTGCATCGCTTACAAGCTCGGGTGGCTCTGAACTGGGCTGCCTCTTCCTCAAAGAGGAAAACCTCTGCTGACTCCGCACTGAAAACCTTCGGAAGGACTCTCTGCTCCGGGATGCAAAGTGCCTGAAGGAAGAGGTTCTCTTGAAGGGAGTCCTGCTGCCACCTTCCCCGCTACTCCGCTCATGAGCCACCGCAGTAGTGACTAAATTTAGTGCTTCCTGCAAGGATCTCCGCACTGTACCCATCCACTGGGTCATGTGAGTTTGTGCCACTGTCAGTTTGTCTCCAAGGTAATCCATTTTTTCTCCAGCAGAGATGAGAAATCAATATTCAGTAGCAATTAAAATATATTCTCCTTAACAACCCTGATTTATTTTGCAAAAGAGTGATTCCACGTATAAAATATTTTCGGCTAAGGTAAACAGCACTGCACTATCACCCTCAGCATATTCCTGAAATTAAATAACTAAATATGTGAGGTTGGAGATTGGTATTTGTCAAGTAGGAAAAAATAAAAAGACTTTTCCTACTTACAATCAGATTTCCAGAGTTCCATCAAAATATGTTTAATTCAGCCGTGTTAAAGAGTGAAATCAAGGTTTAAATCCTGACACAGTCACTTGAAATGAGTCCACCTGCAAGCACAGAATTAGGTTCCTAATGTCTCATTTCAGAGCAGGAAAAGTAACTCCCTTTTTAAGCCAAGTTTTTGTTTTGCTGTAAATATCAGAAGGATAAAAAGAATCTGATTCTCCCGGCTCGGCAGCTCGGCAGGTGACAGTATATTGACCAAAGTTCTGGTGCTCCTATACAATCCATTTAGCAGCAAAACGATTAGATCTTCTGAGCAGTAAATCCAAATCCTTTTCTCCCAAAAAAACTCTGCGGGAAGGTGTTAGCAGCAGCAGAATCCCCTCCTCACCAGCCTTCCTGTCTCGGGAACCATTCTCAAGATGTTCCCTCCCAGAAATGCGGAGCAAAGCCCAGGAGGCTGAAGGGGAGCCGTGTCCAGCCTGGTGCCTTCCTGACGGGACTCAGGACTCGCTGGTGCTCAGAGCCTGCCAAAAGAGCTTCTGGATGACATCAGCTCCTCTGCTCCCAGGGGATCCCAGCCGAGGGCCAGCGATGGACCAGCAGCCGGCACAAACTGTCTCCACACCTCAGAGCCGGCTCCTCTCCTTACACACCCTGGAGAGGCTCTGGGAAGGAGCTGCTGGATGCACAGCTGTTTGGAGCCTGTCTCCCTTCCAGGGTTTTGCCATGCTCCGGGCGCTCCTGACTAAGGCACACGAGGTTACAAGCAGGAGACGCTGCCTCTGGTAGCCCGACCCCTCCTCTCCGTCCCTGCCTCGCCTCTGCTCCGGAGAGGAAACAATGAGGAGGTGACCAGCCGCAGAGGTCTGCCCAAGGAAAGGATCTGGGCTGGGCTTTATTATAGTACAGGCAGGGTTACCATGGCAACGCAGGGAACAGCATCTGCTGGCTCCGGAGCAGGCAGGAGTTGCACAGATCTATTGGAATGATTCATAGTTTGCATATGTCACGTGTACTCCCTGATTTTAACCCTTCCCGGGGAGCACAGCTTTGACAGGGAATGTCCCACACCAACACCAGCAGGTTCCCACTGGGATGTGGTCAAACCTACACCCCACTCCTGCTGCTTGATGGGCACCTGGGCTGTGCCAGCACCTGTACCTGGTTTATTGTGCCATTCATGGGCTCAAACAGGACACAGCACAGGATCAGCACAGGATAATGATTAAGTCAGAGGTTCAAACCAAAGCTGAACAGGTCTGACCATTGGAAGCAGGTTTTTTCCACTTTCCTACACTGTTCTCTGTTGTGAAGAAGGGCTCCATGTCATCCCCCAACTCTGCTCCCTCCTCAGCTGCTGGGAGACCACCAGGTCAGTACCACAAAGCCCAAAATGATTGGGGGTAATAAGAGTACCCCATGGATAAAAGCAGGTAACAGCAAGCAGTCAGGTGTCACCAGCCATGGAATTCCTGGGAACAGCCCACTTGGGAGGACTGGAGAAATAAAAGCTATGGATTCCAGTCAATGACATATGTTTAGATTTAAAAGTCTAAAGTCAAGCTGTGACTAGTTCAGGGCTGAGAGGAGAGAGGCAAGACAGGCATGTTGGAAGCTGCTCCTCTCTTGTTTATTCAAGGGGTTTTTGTGGCTGTTGCTTCATTTGCCATACAAAGTACCATGGTCTTACATCATCCTCTGCTCCTCTGAACTGTCCAGGGGTAGATTTAATGGAACAGATAATTTCTAGAGATTATTTGATGCAATGGTTCTTTCACAATGTTTTGTTATATCAGAAATGTGCCCTGCAGACAGGAACAAGCCCAAGATGCTCTGAGGAAATGGGGTGCCCTGCCTTTTGAGCCCTGGTTTTAAGAGCTCAACTTCACCAACCTGCAACTTGCCTCCAAGAAAAACTTCAGTAACAAAATGTAGCATTTTCTAACTTACTTCTCATTTCTGAATATAACTGTTTTGAACATTCTCAAATTTGCAGCCTAATAAAACTCATTAATGATAAAAGAGAATCCAACCAACAGAGAAAACCTTCGTCCCCTCACACACAGCTCTTCCCTTAAAGAGCTGCAGGGTTATTTTTGTAAGGAAATGAAAAGAGATCCTTTTGATCAGATGCCCCAAGAGCTGGGTGTTTCTTAGATTTGTAAAGAAATAGAAAAAAAATTAAATTTATCTCCCAGTGTCACAGATAACGCTTCATGAACGATGGGGATCCTGCAGCCAAGGCTGAAATTTAGGACTTAGTGCACATTTTTATGCTGTTTAATTTAAGCCTGATATTTTAAACATCTGAGTTTTGCAAGTGCAGCTCCATGCCTGCTGCAGTGCAGGGAAGGGGGCTTTGCCATTCCAGAGGATTTCAGGCTCTGTCTGATCTGGGAGCCCTCTGAAACAGCAGCCAGAGGGCTCTGACTGTAGCTGCCATGTGAGTTAGTCAGCAGCTCCTTCAGCTCACCAGGATGGGCAGAGCAGAACCGAAATTTAAGCCCCTTCTGGAATATTGCCTGGGGCAAACAGAGGGAGAGGCACGGTCAGATTCCACCCAGGATGCACAGAACACAGTGTTCCTATAGCTCACTGCAAGAACTTCTCACACGGCACATGACTTGAAGGATCTGAAAAGCCACTACAGAATATATTCCACTTTTTCATTACATCTCCCCTGAAAAGAGAAGTTATACCAAATTTACCATTTTTGTCCTTAGAAGATTGTAATACTGCTGATTTGAATCTATCTGCAATACTAAATTTAGGATCTTCTGGCACCACGTGAACACACTGCTGGGTATTGAAGTATCCTCAGCACTTAAATTACTGCTTAGATTTACACCTCAATTAACATCATGGCAAAAATATCAGATGTGCCTTCACCATCAAATTCAAATGGCTGGAGATTTTTCCATCACTTCAGCTGAAATGTCAGGGAAGTGCAACAAGATGAGCTTTATGGTCCCTTTCCTTGTGAGGGCCATGGGCAGGGACACTATCCCAGTTTGCTCCAAGCCCCATCCAACCTGGCCTTGGACACTTCCAGGGGTGGGGCAGCCACAGCTTATCTGGACAACCTGTGCCAGGGCCTCACCACCCTCACAGGGAGGAATTTCTTCCCAACATCTCATCTAAACCTGCTCTCTTTCAGTTTAAAACCATTCTCCCTTGTCCTGTTACTCCATAACGCTCCATGCAAACTTCCCAGCTGGCAAAAGCTCAAAACTGTATTTTAATTCAACAACAGCATGTGAGTTGCACACGGTTTCTATTTAGTTCTTCTCTGGTGATTCCACATCTTTTCATACCCATCAGCCTACGGAACATCGCTCACCCCACACAGATGTTCTCTGACTGTCCCCCAGCCCTTCAGCCCAGCAGTCCTGGCTGAGTGAGGGTTTGTTCCTGAACAAGAACAGCACAAACCAATCTTCTGCCCTTGACAAATCCTAGTGATTATCTCACCCTGCAGCCACCCTGGGTCTGTCAGGGATCTGCAGCTCCAGAAAACAGAGTGCACACACTGCTACCCAAACTGCATGACTAATTACCTCGGTACAAATGGGACCTCGTTATTCAAACATCGCTGGATGCTTCCATTATGAACAGCCATTCCACCTACAGCTCAAAAACACAAAGAAGTAACAATCCTTATTTCCCCCCCCTCATTCAGTAGAAAACAAAATTCCATGGTTACATAATATTTTCCAAAAGCTTCTTTCAGCTCCTTTTGAGCTGTACCTGCTCTCAAATAGGTATAATTATGTTAATGACTAGATAGGATTGGAAGGTCATTTTAAGGCAGGACTGCACGTAGCACACATGGAACAGACACCCCAGGAGGGGCAGGTGGGACTCACAGCCTCACGACAGGGGTGAGTCCTTCCAGCCCACCAGGCCCCCCATCACCACCTCCCTTCCAGCAGCACCAACGTGCATGAATAGGGAAGGAAATCCAGCTGAAGACCCACCAAGAGAACACGTGGGATTAATTTTCACCTCATCTGGGTCCCTAAATGACGCTTTATCAGCAAAGGAGCTGGAATAGAAGGATAAGCAATCTTAATTTGGACTAACAGTGAAAACAACATCTCTGCTCTTCCCTTGTGGGACCCTCAGTCAGAAATTCACTCTCATGATGAGTTTCTTCCATCTCATCCCGCTTCAGCTGGCAATTAGCAATAATTCATGCATTTCTGAATGGTTTTCTGGGAGGCATCACCCCACGTGCAAACAGCATGACTGAGTCCTCGTGAGGACCACGGCAGCTCCAGTCCCCCCTCGGGGCTCTGAGTTTGTCCCTCTCGTGACACCCAGTGCTCAGCCCCTCCAGGAGCAGAGCCTGTCCTTGTAAGGCTGTCCTGGCCCTGCATTCCACACCAACTCTCTTTTCGTTTCATTAGTAAGAGAACTTAATTTAACCTCTTGTGTTTGACATTATGGACTATTTAAAGACCCAGTACTGGGCTGGGCTTAGCTGCATGGCTCCAAACTCAATTACTCTTGGGTTCCTCAGACACTACAAACAACTCAGGGTTTTACAGGCTCATTATTTTTGCTTCTGTATTCTCTATTTTGCCAACTCAATTGTCATAGCTGAAGAGAGATTACAAGCATTCCTAACCACGGGCTGAATTTCTTACATGCAACATCCCATCATGAAGGTTTTTGCCACATCACCTTCAAATTCTCTGGTCTAGTGGAAGGTGTCCCTGCCCATGGCAAGGGGTAGAACAAGATGAGCTTTAAGGTCCCTCCCAACCCAAACCACCCCATGATTCCATCATTCTATGGCAGATCTCTAGACTGGCCACCCCTCCAACCCAAGAATTCCCATGAAACTTAATACAGCTAAAGTGCCTTGGTGGTTTTATCTGTTTTGGTTTGGGTTTAATTTTTCATGGTGATATGGTAATACAATTCATTCAGATGCCCAGATGTTTTCACCTTCCCCAGTAACCACAGGCAGTCTAGGGTCAAATGAAAAAGGGAAAAAAACACAGAAGAGAGAGAAAAAAAAAGAGTGGAATGGATGGAGTGTTTTAACACAGGGACTTTGTACAGTGTCCATACAGCAAAACATCTTTTGTAACCTGAAACCCCAGGGGGTATCTCAATATTTACACTAAATGTTTGGTTTTGAGTCCTACTTTCGTTTCCTACTGAAAATAAGCAAGTTAAGCTCACATTCATAGCTCTAATTTATGCTTGTTCAAAATCTTAGACAACTTGCATAGATAACTTGACATGAAAGGTGCTCCCCCCCCAGCCAACTACAAGAGGCTGAAATTCCATTTCTAGACTTTTCGCTTATATTAGATTATTTTAAAAGCCCCAGGGGCCTTTTAAATCAGGCAACAGGCTCTGGATCAATACTGGTGAAGTTTACACAAGCACACATTGATATGAGAGGCTTTTAAAGAAAGGTGCTAAAGCACTTCATAAAATATCAATGTACCATGGCTGTTTTAAAAATCTTTACTTTAAACCTAGGTGATAATAACCTCAGAGCAACACTGATTTCTTACAGTTTTTCATATGTATTTAATTATCTATAAATTATATATATTCTATTTTAATGCATTATAAAGTCTATTATCATTTATATTTTATCATTACATATCTATATTTTTAATTTTCATTTATGTACTATATGTATCTTTATATCTATTTTACGTATTTTAAAATTTTACGTATATATAAAATTTGAAATTATATATTTCCTAAGGTGGGAAACAATTTGGAATTCAGTGCCAGTGCTTTGCAGACCAATACTTTTCATTTCTTCCTGCAGATTGAAGAGCAAAATGAAATTTCCTGGTGCTTACACACCGTAACTTGAAAAAGGCCCATGGAATAAAACTGTCGCTGCAATTTGCAATTTTTTTTCATCTTATTTTGTTCCTTTTTTCCTGACTGTGGGCATTCCAACCCTCTCCTCCACATATCCAGCTGCAGTGACAATGACTTGGAGTTTGGAGCATGAAAACAAGCAGCAAAGCCCCGGTGGTGCTCAGGAAGTAACAGTTCCATCACCTGCTCTGGGGGGAACTAGAGGGGCTCAGAGAGGGCCTTGGCATTCCATAACTCCAGGAAGGTGGCAGGAACACCTCATACCCACCTGTGGGTAATTATTAAGCTGAAGCTTCAACCTGCACATGGATTCCTGTCTCCTTCCAGTGGATAAAACATTCCCTGTGGCATAGAATGGGAATGGTCCAACAGAACAGTGGGAAAAAAGCAAAAGGCTGTTGCAGGGTTGTGTGTACAGCTGATTTAACTTCCCTCTGCACGGACCCAGAGCACTTCTAAACACAAAGAGCCACTTCTACATGTTTTCCTCTTCCCTTTGGCCGGAGGTTGGACTGGGTGATCTCCAGAGGTCCTTTCCAGCCCCAGCTATTCTGGGATTCTGGGATTTGTGCTTTAGCTAATCACTCTGTGGGGGTAGACTGTCTCACTGTTTGTGTCACAGACATGTAACACTCCTGCACACTGTAACAACAAAACAAAAATAAACCACAGCACCAGCACTCAGGAAAAAAAAAATCTGTACCTTGTGTTCTCCTTTAAGACAAGTCACATTTAAATACAATACTTACACTTCTTAAGGATTTAAAGCAAAAAAATTATAACAGAGGGGGCAAGAACAGGAGAAAGCAGAGGCACAGAGTGAGTCGTCTTAAGTTCCAAATGCACTTTAAAGCTGCACTTTCCTCCAAATTAACCAGTATTAGAGAAACCAGACAAGATGAAGGAAAAAAATTAAATCTGAATTCCTTGTTTGCCTTACACAACTACTCTAGTGCAAAAGAAAAGACATTAATAGTTCTCATGACTGAATGCTCCACATACTTGTTTATACCTGCCAAAATAATTTTGCCATTCTACTACCATGGTGATCCTTGACGGGATCAGTGAAAAACTGTACTTTCCCATTTTATTTGTAATTAAAAAAAAATCAGCCATCCTTTCTCTGCACAGGATTCTGTGCACTTTTGCAGTAGCATGTAACTATTCCAAAATTAATAAAAATCTCCAAATAAAGGTAACTGTGAAATATAATGTTATATATTTTATACATTACATATTAAAAATATATATTACATATATTTATATATTATATATAATTATATTCTTTTCAGGTTTTAAAACAATTCAAATACAATTACCAGTAATAACTGGAACAACTAAAGCCCGACAGTATTTCAGAAAATGTTAATTCTTGTGTCCCTCAAAGTATGTTTCTCCTGAACCTTAGCCAGACCCAGTTAAACATCCTGAACATGCACAGTTTTTGTACCTTGAATTGTTTCAGTGTAAAACAAAGCTATCAACCTTAAAGCTGAGGAAACCAGCTAAAAATATACAATGTCGTTTGCAAGCCCACGTCCATAAACCAGCAGCACTTCCCTTCCAGCTCAACAGAGGAGGAAAAACTGAAAAAACAGAAACAGGAAATTCCTACAGCACGAATAGGCTGGAAAGGACTAAACCCATTTTCTTTACATTTGTTTATGTCTAAAGGATCAAGCCAAGGAAAAGACGAACAGTTGCAGACTGTTATTAATTGATAAAATAAAAATCCACGCTGTTCTCACAGGGCAAAGAGGGTGAGTGGAGTGCAAGAAAAGCAGGAGAAGGCGCTGCTCCTGTTCCACACCACCTGCCTGGAGCGATCCCATAGCATTTCTCCTCCTCACAGAGGGTGCTCAGGGAAACTCCCAGCTACTGAAGGCTCAGATCTGACTTACAAAATTCACAGAACACTCTGAAGGAAGAGCTTTTTTCCTTTGTGCAAGGGATTTCCTTCCTCAAAGAGCAGCAACATGGAGCTGGAGGGTAAAACTTCATCTTAACCCATTTCAGCTGTTCTCAGCACGATCACATGCTGCCTAATGCCTGTCCAAAACACTACTCTTCCATCTTCTCCCTACAAAACACTATTCCCTGAATCTTTCATTTATATCATCACTTCTTGATGGCAGGAGGCAGAATAAATAGCAGGTGTAAGTTAACACAATAATTCCTTTGTCCATTTTAACTTGCCATGTGCCATTTTGACAACAAGAGCAGTATATTTATTTGCCATTGCTGTGTAACACTGAGTGCACACATGGTTCCTTTACTTCCACATCTCTCTGCTCTTACTGCCTCCTCCTCCTCCTCCTCTTCTTCCTCCCAGGCACAGCACAACAGCCCCACAACAGCCCCGTGCTCCCACATCCTCCAGGACATGGTTAGTGCACTGGAGGGGACCCCAAGCTGGGGGACCCCCATTTGCCCCAAGCTGTGCCCACCCACTTCACTCTTCTGTGCCCAGACAGTGCTCAGCAAGAGGCCACATCTGAACCTGCTCCTCAGAGCCATGGTCACAGGTGTGACCTTATCCACATTTTTTAGATTAAGTGCATTATTTCCTGCTCCATCCGGAGCTTTGTGGAGCTAAAGGGTTGATTTGCTGAAATTCCTTCTGTGCTCTCAACCAGATTTGATGTGTTTCCTGCCCTGAACTGTGCCATGCTGCTGAACTACGGGATGAAGCCAAAAGTAAATCCAGCCTCATCCAACACCTGCAGTCCCCAATCCTGGTAATCAGACCTTCCCAAACACACCCTGTGGTGAGCACACAATGCCACCTCCCCTCAGGTGCCAGGGGTTTATCAGCCTCCACCATGAATCACTAAACCAAAAATTACATTTTTTCCAAGCTTCACTCAGACTCCAGATTTACCTGAAGTTACATTTTAAGAGCAGCTTTGCCCTGCAGTACAAAGTTCTGTTGTATCCTGAGGAAAGTCCTCCACACAGAGTTACTTTCCCCATGCTCAAGTTGCTCCCTAAAACGCTGTTTCCTTTCAGTACAGTAAACAGGCACTGGCTGCATGAACAACTCACAACTGCTGAAAGGACAGGAACAATAGTGGGAACTTGGCTGTCTCCCAGCATCAGCGACATGGACAACAGCTTGGGAAGGGCAGGAACTGAGTCAAAACAACTTTATGTCAAAATATTAGCAGGGAGGCAGTGAAGTTACCTCTGCTTTGTGCGTATAAATGAGGTTTAACAATCCACTTTAGCCTCGTGTCATAGAATCCCAGAATGATTTGGGTTGGAAGGGGCCCTAAAGATCATCTACTTCCAGCCCTGCCGTGGGCAGGGACACCTTCCACTAGACCAGGTTGTTCCATCCTGGCCTTGGACACTTCCAGGGATGGGGCAGCCACAGCTGCTCTGGGCACCCTGTGCCAGGGCCTCACTACCCTCACAGGGAAGGGTGTTTCCAGAAGCATATTCACTACTCCATAGTTAAAATAAGGGCAGAGGGGCAGGGGCAGACAGCCCCACTTCCAGCTGCTCTGAGCCCGGAACGACACAGTCATTACAAAAAAATTACCAGGTCTAAAAACAGTTACATCTCACTCAATGAAAACCTTAATGCGACAAGTTAACCTAGAATGTGCTATTTCATGAAAGCATTTTATGCTAAATTAAACTTAATACCCCCCGTAATTATAACAAACTGCCTCGGACTGAGCACGTGTCCCCGGGCAGGCTCGGGGCCGCCGGCCAGCAGTGCTGCACGGCAGAACAGCAGCACTCCCTTGTGTTCCTGCATGGAACCGGCCTCCTCAGACAGGGTTGGCCCTCTGCTTGCTCTCAGCAACGACACAGGAGTCACAATTCCTCTTCCACAGCTGCATCCAGGAACTGGGGAAATACCCTTCCAGATTTTTCACCACAACAGGGCACATGGTACTCAGGTTATCTGAAAGGGAGATTTGGCCGCTGACAGCAGATACATCCAGACTCTACCTGGGTGTGAGGGATTTTTAACTCCTTGGAAGAAACATATCCCTGAAACACTACTGTCCCTCCAGCAAAAGCAAATCCGACAAGGGAATAGCAGCATTGTCCACAGGAATCCCTGGCAGTGCACACAGAGGGAAGACACGCTACACCTGCACAGAGCACCTTCCACCTCTTGGAGTGCGATAACCCTTCTTCAGAGTGGGATAACGCCCCTCAGAGCAGGATGTCCCCCCCCAGAGCAGGAATGACCCCCCTCAGAGCAGGGATGACCCCCTCCCCGTGGCTGCAAGCTGATGGTTACGGTTTCCTTCCATCGCTCGCCCAAACTCTGTCACAGTGACATGTCACAGCAGTGGTTTATTAACCAGCTGCCACTTCCTTCACAGTCACCTGATGAAAGGTATCAAAACCACTCTTTAAAGGTAGCAACTAATATCCTGTCAAAACAAATTTGAAATCTTGCCTCTTTCTTAAATACTACCATTTTCTTTTGATTTTGTAATTTTTCTTTAATGACTGCCAATAAAGAATAAGGTCTTTTTAAACCCTCGCAGTGCTGCAGGGTAACATTTTATTTAAAACATGCCATTTTCTTTGAGTGCTTTCAGGATGCAGCATTTCTTTCTGTTTGAACAAAGACAAGTGTCAGACTGAGAAAAAATAACTCGTCGAGAATGGTACCAGCACGGTGAGGAGACCCAGCACCACGCCCATACCAGAAGACCAAAACCGAGCAATGAATCCAGAGCCCACTGTCACATCAACTGTGTGTCACAGATCATGTACATGTAACACAGACTTACAGGACTGAGGACAGTTTTTCTGCTCCTAACTGGTCTCCCACAGGCTTTTCACACCTTCACTTTGTTAAAATGGAGCCAAGGTCACTCTTGGACCATAACAGTTTCGTGTTCTCAAGGCATCTTCAGCCACTTACCTCCCCTAAGTGCTTTTCCTGTCACACTCGGCTGAATTAATGAAACTGTCCATTTGCCAGGCATTAGAAGGGGCTGCCCAGGGAGGGGGTGGAGTCCCCATCCCACAAAATGCCCTGGGGCAGAGCAAGAACTGGTGGCAACTGAGATGGCCAAGGGCAGGAACAGAATCAACCAAGAGCACTCCACTAGTGGCTGTGTCCACAAGGAAGCCAAAAGAGTTGGTTATTGGTCAAAGGGCAGCGGAACAGGAAACCCCAGTGCTGTGGCTGCACGCCTGGCACAACCAGTCTGATGGTGTGACTGATGCAAGCAGCTGGACAAGACCATTGAGCTGCACTTAAAGGACTTATTGTGCAAGCCAGACCTAAAGATGTCTTGTATCAGCTGCAGCAAAGCTCCTCACCAGCTGAAAAAGAGATGATGGATACCCTGTGCTCCCAGGAAAATACTCGAAAATAATAAACAACAACACATGGTCACTGCAAGACTGGTGCTGAAATATATAATTGCAATAATTAATCAATTAGAGATGATGAAAAGATAGCAGCAGGAAGGACATGGCAGAGCAAAGAAGGAAGTGATGATGTGGAACACAGAGCTTCCAGTACCTGAAGGGAGACTGCAAGGAAGATGGAGAGAGACAAGGGCCTGGAACGGCCCTGGAATAGAAAGAAATTCTTCCCTGTGAGGGTGGGGAGGCCCTGGCACAGGTTGCCCAGAGAAGCTGTGGCTGTCTCATCGCTGGAAGTGTTCAAGGCCAGGTGGGATGGGGCTTGGAGCAACCTGGGATAGTGGAAGGTATCCTTGTCCAAGGCTGGAGGTGGAATGGGATGGGCTTTAAGGTCCCTTCTAACCCAAACCATTCTATGATTATGATTCTATGATTCTCAAAGAGCCCTCCTAGAGGCTCCTAAAAGCTTATGTTGCAATCCCCAAGGTCCACCTGCACTCTTGGCTTTCATCTCTTACTGTTCTGGCTTTTTGCTACTTGGCACAGCTGCAGCAACACTAGCTCTCCTTAGTCCATCTTCTGCCATCAGAAGTCCAGTCTTCAGACTTCCCAAGGAACCTGACCCTCAGTAATTCCTGTTTCAGTGTGATGCACTGGGCTACAGAAAACACCAGCCAAGAAGGAACTGTATTTCCAGGCTTTGCAGGACACCTTGTTAGGAATGCAAATGATCCAGGTTTGATAAACTTGCTCCTCTTCTCATTATTACACTCAAACTGAAAAGGGAGCTCAAGGTTCAGTTACTGGACATCTAATACAACCCGTGGAACAAAACATTTTGCTGGACACAAAGACACTTCCAGAAACTCAAGAGCTGTCACTCACCCAGAGGACCCAGGGCACAGACTTCTTGGTGGCCAGTCACCATTTCACACAGACTTGGGCAGACCACAAACTCTGCTGTGCTCAGGAAATACTATTTGTCACAATAAGACACATCCTGTTTCAAGATTAGAAGAGGAATCAGCAAAGAATGAGCAGAGAGTTGGCACTGAGTGGATCCAGTGATGTCCAACAACCCCAGCACTGCAGGAGTAAAACAAATACACAGCAGAGAAGATGCAACCTATCAGTAACTCAAGCAGCTTTAAAAACATTTATTATTATCATTAAAATATTTTTTAATTAAGAGTTACAGCTTCTCCAGGTACGTCTGCCTAATGAATAAAGCATCTTAGCTCCCCAAGACAGATTAAATAACACTTGACAACCAACCCCAGCATCTCTGGTTACTCTCGGTTGTAAGTAGAGAGAACTGATAAATATCTCCTTCAGCTGCAACAGCAGCACAGAAAGTGACAGAAGGCACAACTGTGCTTGTCCCTTAAATTTCTTTTTTAATACCATGAATACCACAACTTCCCTTCCAGTATTTTTTTGCAACGCATCAGGAGAGTGTGCACAAATGAAAGCACCTAAGGAATGCTTCAAGGCCTCTAAAATGGAATATACACCCAGAAAATACAACATACCTGTTCTGTTACAGACTAGAAATGCACAATATTAGATCCCACCATCCCAGGGACCTTCTGGACTGATCCAAAGTTTGGGTTGATTTGGGTTTTTTCCCTGGCCTTACGGAAAATCACATGCAAAAGCAAGAGCAGAGAGAGAGTCCTTTCAGACTTCTCACACTGGCAAAGCACAATGAACATCCACCCCCTCATCACACTAATGACTAATTGTTTAGTATGCAATTTAAAGAAAGCTCATCTCCTAAAATCTAGCTGCTCAAAAAAAACCTTAACGTCCAAAAACACTTCTATGCTTTACACTACTACAGTCTCCAACAGGAGGTTCTTCACTATCCTCTCCCAGCAGCAAGAAATTTGCAGTAGGCAATCTCACCTCACACCTGATCAAAGCACATACAGACAAGGACTGTAAAACTCGATGTGAGGGAAGGAATCTCTTACTAGATTTTCAAAATGCAACAGCAAACAGCTGACATGAAAAGGTTCAGTGTCAGTCCTGATTACACACCGAATTTACAGCTGAAAAAGTTGAGATTAATCGCAAGCTACAACAAACAAATGAAAACTGATCTTTGATTAGTACAGGAGAAATTAAAATATTAAGTAATTAGTTCAAAGCAATATAGTACCTATTCAGAAAGGGTTTACAAATCCAATTTATGTTTTATAAATGTGAAAATTTCAGACACACAGCAGTCACTGTGCAGAGCTGGCAGGGCAGCACTGTCAGAGCAGCCTGTTAAAAAGAGCTTTTCATGACAGAGAGCCCTGAGGAGTGTTTGAAGAGGAAGTGATCACCGAGACATCAAAACCTATGAACAGTCAAATTAAAAAGGAGGAAGGAATTGTACAATCACACCCTCCTAAAGCCAACAGCACAGGTCCTTTTACTGGAATAGCAGGCAGTGGCTGGAGGCAGCAGCAGGGCAGGACAGTCCTAGGGTAGCAGTCCTGGAGGCCAGAGAGACCTCTGACACAATGAGGGAAGAACATTCCTAATATACAGCAAGCTAAACTACAATTCCCATGGATAGGGATTAACAAGGAAGAAATTCTGACTCCCAAGAGGGTTATCTGAGGCACATTCGAGTAGTCTGAAGTTTGAAATGAGTATTAAAGATAAAACAGCCCTTCTTACTCAAATAAATACCAAGTTTCATGTTACTACTCAGAAAGGAACTGCCAAGTAAAGCCTTCCCTACATATGAACATTCCCAGGATTTCTGGGAACACCCAGCTCAGGAAGCAGAGTGACATTAAGAGCACACTTACCCACAGGTACTGCAGGAACTTCAGCAGCCGGGGACAGTAATAATACTCCATTTTCAGAGCGCCAAGTTAACGCGAAGCCATCCCCGCTCCAGGCAGCCTCCCTGCTCTCCCCGCCTCCAGCACAACTTAAAAGCAGACTGGAGCAATTAAAAGCAACATGAATAATGTACCGTGTGTGTCTGTGGGCCCCACGTCACCGCGGGCTCGGCGCCTTTAACACACTCTGGGGCTACTCAGAAGCAGCCGCTGAGCCACCGGCAGCACGTGACTCACCCACTTATTATCGAGCATCTGAGCGCTCCCAGTGCTCCCATCCCCATAATCCGGAATGGGTTAGGCTAGAATTAGTGACAGGACTTTGGGTTTTGCAGTAAAAAGCCCTTCAGAAGGAAAGAGAATCTCTAAACCCCCTTGGTTTGCAGGGTTGGTTATGAAACGCTCTTAATGCCATCGGGGCCGCTCGCTGACCTTGTTTTTCGGTGATGTACAAGAAAAACCCACACGTGCAAGAAAAGCTCCTGTTTTTATGTTCCTTTAACATAAAAATGTCATTTGTGAACAAGAAGAAACAGACACAACAAAGTGGCTTTTTATACACCCCTGGAATGTTCCCAGCAAATGAAAACTGCCAAAAAAGGAAGAAAACCCAGGCGGGCGAGTTTTAACCACCTCCTCAGGCTGGGTTTACAAAAAGGAAATGGTGGAGTTGATGGACATCAGCTGTGGGTGGTTTGTGAAGAGCAGAAATGGGAACTGTAACACTGCTTTTTTTACCTATGTCCTTTTTTTGATGGGAAAAAGAAAGGTAAGTGCCAGGAGCCCATCACAGAGGGCCCCACTGCCTGTCCCCTCCCAGCACTCATGTCCCAGCTGCCTGTCCCCTCACAGCACTCCTCCAGCTCTCACCTTTCCCTGGGAGGGACAAGGTAGAGGTGACACAAAACAGATTCCAGGATGCTGCAGCCTGCTTTCCTTGAAATTTTGGTACTTTGAGAAAAATACTTCTCATTTTCTAATCACCACCTATAAGATCCTGCAGAGCTGACAAATTATGTTGATTTTCTTCCAGGCTCAGTTGGTTTTTGGGTAGCAACTCACACATGATGGGTTTCAGTACATCCCATTTCCACCTGGGAAGGGGCAAAGCTGCAATATTAGAGGCTATACAGAATGCAAAAAAGAGGTGGTTTGTTTTCAGTGGGCAGGAGACAGACTTGTCATGGGCAGAACTGGAAACAACTGGTGAACTGTGACAGCCAAACTATAAATTCATCTGCATATGTTTATAAAATATTTATCTTCTCTCGCTTGGAGTTAATTTCCAAAATATTTTAAGAGTCAGCTCATGACTTTCTTCAACAAACCCTCCACCACCCACACACACAGTCTTAAATAAATGCCTCTTTCTATGGAGACCAGTAGAGAGATTTTCCTCCCCAAAGGACAAAACCCCTCAAAGTTTAATGTAAAATAAATAAATAATATGAGGAGAGACTTCCAAATAATTCATGCCCACAACAGTTCTAGTAGCAGAGTGCTCTTTTCTAGCTCCCCAAAGCAGCAATTTTGGTTATAACCCACAGCTGCTCTAAAGCTGCTCTGTTTCCAGCTGAAGGTGTCCTCCCAGCACAACCACAGCTACTGTATTTGGAGGATGAGTCCCAGCACACATTCCTCAGGTTTTAGTTCCCAAGACTTCTATCAGCCTTGATGACTCAATCAGGAACTGAGGTTTGTGACTGAACGTCAGAAGGTTAAAGCCCTGTGTCAGCTGTGATGGGATCACTGCAGTTCAGGATATTCAATACTTGTTAACACCTCCTGAAATCCCAGGGCTTGTCCCTGACACTCTGCAGGGACAGAGCCTTCCTGGGCACCTCTGAGTGAGGAACAGCCCCATGTCCAACCACAGCTAAAAACCAGAGAGGGTTTGGATGCTGCAGGTGGTCACATCTATCCCTCCACCTGCATTCCAGCTCTAAAAGAAAAGACCTCCACAACAGCCTGGGGCTTCAAGCTGTGCAGGTGAGCTCTGCCTGCTACAGGGTCTGAGATGTGGAGTTGATTCAGTGAGATAAAACTCCCACTCTGTTTAGAGCAAACATGAAAACAACTTCATTTTTATATCTACACTGTGCTGCAGAAGGGCTAAAACGCAGAGAGACAAGTACCACCCATAGTGAAACCACAGATGATGACATGATGTAAGCCTAGCAGCGATACAGGAATTTTTGTAAAAGCATTACTCTGTTTTTTAACTCAAAGCAGCTAAGAAACGCAATTTAGATGAGTGTTAAATCTCAAGAGTATCATCCTTTGCAATTTGAAACACCAATCCCATATTGTCAAATATATTGCAATGGTTTGATTTCAAAGCTGTCCTTTGTAATGTTTTGAAAAACAACCTAATTACAGTAGAATCCCTGGAATATCATCATAAAGAAGTTACTTCTCCAGAGGTAAAATGATACTACTGCTCCTTGCTTCCATACGAAACCATGTTCATCCATAAGAACCTTGTTCATTAGCTGTCCTGGCAAATGTCATTCAAGCAGTTGTTTGTTATCATAAATACAGCAATTATGGGGCATAATGGGGAATAATGCAACAAATGGATATCCATGTAAACTGGATTTGTCAAATACCAAAGAATATCATTATCAGCTCATCACACTGCTTCAGTGGCGAATGTGAATCAAAGTGAATCATTCATTCTACAGTAACACTTGTCACTTTGAGCTCTCAGTCTTACTTGAACAAATATCAATATCCTGAGTGACCAAGAATATGCAGTGCAGAATACTTTTTGTTACTATGCCACAAGAAAAATAACTTCCCAGCTGCACAGACCAGACACCACTCAAACCAAACAGCAGCACTATGCCACGTTTCCATCTAATCCTCCTTTACAAGTGCACCAGAGGAAACAGAGATCGTGTTCAAATTCCAAGGAAATACGTGATTTAACTGTGACTCTGCCGTGGCTCATTCCTGACCCCTCGTGTTCTCTCACTTCCCATGCACTGCGATGTGTCTCTCCACCAGAGGGGAGTGTTGGAACGTGCTGCTGAAACAGCGACTCCACGCCCAAAGTCTGTATTTTCTCCAAACGCAAGGAAGGCATAACCTTTGTGCACAAGAAATGGTTTGGTTTTACATAATCTGCTGTGATATCTGTGTGGGGCTTAGGAAGACACGAGTGTGGTGAGTTTTCCACCTCCCAAACGCCGGTAAAAGCCCCTTCCATGCACCTTCTCGCTACACTTCACACGCAGGAGGACCAAGCTCACCTTTGGCTCCCAGGGCACTGCACACCAAACACACCCTGTGGGGCTTTCCAAAGCAACGCAGAGGAGTAAAGCACTCAGATCCTACTGAATTCCAGGGGATGCCACACAGGGAAGAATTTTCTATTTTCCTGGGGCTGAGTCTTCCTTTCCCACCTTCCTTTCCTGTCTCAGGCTACATTTGGTGAAGTTAAAGGATTATTCTGAGTAACCTCCCAATTAACAACCAAGTTGGAGAATAACAGTCATATTTATTCCAGTACAGCACCTGAACAGTTCAGTTATCCCAGCACTCCTTCTGACAGCACTTCTCTCCCACATATCCTACCTTGCCAACGACACCTTTACACATTTGCACCATAAGCTGATGGCATGTAACAACTTCTAGGGATTAAATGATAACTGCCAATTCTGTAAATAACCCAAACTCCTCCTGAGATGAAGCCCACGCTAAGAATGGAAAAGAGAAGGGGTCATCAGCCTTTGCATACTTTCCATGAAGTTTTAAGACTAGAACTGAAGAACAAAATGAGCCTGTTTCCAAAACCCCTATTAGGAGAGTTTTTTATAAAATCCTGATAGGTTTGGGTGTTTGCTTTTTCTCTACTAGAAAAGAGAACTCGATCCCTCTCCTTTTTTATCTTTTCATGTGCTCTCTGGTAAAGGGCTGCAAACAGAGTGAGTAATGACAGAATAGGGCCTCTGCAGAGGGCAGTGCAGCTCCTCACCACACAATATGCTGCCAGAGAGAGAGGACAGGGGAGGGTTGACCTTGGTACAGTCAGAGTGGCAACATCCTTCAGTCTCCCCTTTTCAAGTCCTTTATTTCCCTCATAAAATGTTGGTATTTCATTTTTTATGTAGCTTTTGGAACATCCAGACCTTTGTTTTGTTATTTCAGGACAACAGCTGGATGGAGGGTGCTATCTTCCAACACAGATTTATCTTTGGGCTAAAGTCAGGACATCCTTCTGAAACTGAGAGTATCAGCCAACAACGTAAGTGGGAATTCACCCCAAAAGTATGTGTATTAGAGACACATCAGACTACCCAAAATGTCAGCTGTGATCCTTCACAGAAACACTTCTCTGTGTGTTGCCTGCAGAAAGAAAATTAAACTCCTCCATTTCTCAGGCTCTGACACGGTTCTGTTTGTCTGCACAATTTTCCAGAAATAAAAATCTGAAATCAAGTCATTTTCAATATCTGAGAAACCAACAAAAAAAGCATAATGCTCTAGAGAGTTCTTAAGAGTTCAGGGTGAAAATTCCTCACTTAGGAAGCAAAATGAACAAGCTACATGGCTGATGTTTTGTGTGTGAAGGGTTGGCAGGGAGCAGTGGGATCCCAGGGAGGACCATCCTCTTGCCACTTCAACTCCCCAGCAAGTGCATCTCTGCTAGGCACACACACTTTCTGTCACAGGCCTTTGCAAGAAGGAAAACAGCTGCATCTCCCTCATCCCTCCCAAAAACCTCCTCCAAGATCACCTACCGTCCCGAAATCCACTCTTCTCTCCTTATAGAAACTGTGGCGGCTCCTCTGAGCAGACACTGAGGAAAAGTCTGTTCCCTCTGTTTTGTCTGAACTCTGCTTGGTCCATTCTTTCCTAGAAGCCTGTAAAATGCAGTTGTGAATGCTGTTAAATATATAGCCATGAACATCCTATGCTTTAACCATAGAATCATTAAGGTTGGAAAAGCTCATCATGTCCAACCTTTGGATTGCATTCACATGTCACTGTGATAAGGGAATCTCTTGCCTCTCACCAAAGTCACTATCAGCAGTGGAGTTCCACAGACAAAATATTTGCTTCATTCAGAAAAAGACAAAAAAAACAAAAACAAAGGGAGGTCCAAAAAGATCACTGCTGATAACTTATAAAATAAATGAAATAACTTCTTTTCAAGTAAATATAAAATTGGAGAGTTAACAATTTAACATCCCAGGTTCATAGCATTAATAATATAATAAACACATGTTTTAAAGCTTTTTTAAGCTTTCCATGGAAACATCAATAAATATTTATAGACTTACACCAAAAATCTGGTCATTTAATACAACACACATTGCTCAAGAAAACAGAACCCAAAAGGAAATGAACTCTAGTGAAAAGTATGAACCTGCTCCCTTGCTGCAGAGTCACAGCTGGTGCTGAAAAGTGGTACGAGACACAAGAAAGGCTTTAATAAATAAAGTTCAGTTTCAGTTACAGGAAACACTTCGATACCATTTGGAAATACCTTTTTGTCTTCATGGAAGAACAGTTCTGACGGAGCTGACACCTTGTGTTTCCACCCATGATCCACACTTTCCAGGGGGAAGCTCTGCCTGGACTGATGTAGATCCTTCCTTCCCCTCACTTCCTGCATCAGTGGCAGACTGTCTCTTCCTTGGTGGCATTTTTCTGAGTAGGATCGTCTCAAATCCGGGGGTGCCGTTCCAAAACCAGACGTGTAGCTCCTCCAATCAGTTCTAATCTTCACGCTGGAAGAGTCGCCCTCACACGTCGCCTTATTTGCGTTGTCTTTGCTCCTCACTGTGGAGCTCCTCACTACGTTTTTGCTCCAGTCACCCTCTGGAGACACCTCCAGGAACTGTTCTTTTGTCACCAACCTCTTCTGTAAAAGCCCATCATCTGCCTTTATGGACAACTTGGAAGCAAAACTGGCTTCCAGCCTCTGGTCTGTCCCCACTACGTTTACAGGCTGTACCTTCTCAATTACGAATTTTGGACTCTGATTCCTGGAGGTTAAATTCACTTCCTCGTCCTCATCAACGATGAAAGTTTTCTTCCTACTGAATTCCACAGGTGAATTTACAAACTTCTCTGAGAAGAAGATGCTGGGGTTTCCCCAGTAAGGAGGGCTGAACTTTCTGTCTTTGGACTTCGGCTTATCAAAGTCAGGGCTACGTAATTCCAGTTTCTCTTTGCTCTTTTCATTTAGAATTAGTTTCTCTGGCCTGTGCTGCTCTTCTACACACTCACCTGGTTTGTTATTAACAGAAGAGTGATCTGATCTACTCTTCCACTCGTTCCAGCTGTAGGAAAGACTCATCCTATCAGACACATTTCTTTTGTTCTTTGATTTCTCCCTACTCAATGAGCTGAGATCTTCAGAGAGCTTATCTTGAACTTTACTGGCCTTGGCTGACTCTTCTTTATATTCTGCCATAAGTGCATCAATATCGAGAATTTGGGATCTGTAACTATCCTCAGCCCTCCTGACAGGTAAATCAGGATTATTTTCACTCCTTTTCTGGGGGCCTGGTTCAGTGTCTTTACGTACCTGTGCTGAACATGGGGGTTCGTGGGAAGAGGAGACTTTCCTTCTGCTACTTTTGAGATCAATTTGAACTGTGTTTTCCAGGTTCTGTTTTAACAGGAAAGCATCAACATCTATAATTTTCTCTTTAGAATGATCCAGACCTTTTTCATGATGCTGTTGGTTATCCTTCCGAGACATATGAAAATTGCCAAATGCAACGTTTTTTGATAAAACAGCATCTTTATTGTCTTCCTTGACCCAATCCTTGCTAATATGTACTTCCCGGGTGTCCTCTCTACAAGTTGTACTCATCACATTTTTATTTGGTTGCTGCAATACAGGTTTGGACCTTCCTGGAAAAACAGGGTCCAGATTAATTGCTGCTCCCCCACTTGAACTGGAAACTGTATTAATTTCACTTGCACTGGGAGCACCAACAAAGCTTTTCTCTTTTTTGATACCAGGAATCTGATAAGTCACTGCAAAAAAAGTTGCCTTTGGCTCGAAGACAGAACTCTGATGTTTCAAGTAATCATCAGAACTGCCAAGAACAGCCTGGTTTGCCTCACTCCCTTCCAGCCCTTCTTTGATATTTTTGTTTCTCTTTTTAAGTGAATCCTCATCCAACTGCAATAAATCTGTCCGACTCAGCCTCTTGATATTTTCAGGAGTGAGCCGCACAACTTCTTCTGCCTTGGCCGACTCCTGAGGCAAGGTCCTCCTCCTCCACCTTTCAGAAATCTTTAAATCAGAAACACTACTTCTGCTTCTCCTGACTTTCTCTTCTGCATCTGTTACTCTGAGTTTTTCACTGTTTTCAGGAGCTGCACTAGCCAAGCTGAAGTCTCGCTCTTTGAAATTAAAGTCCAGACTTTTCCTTAACCCAAAGGCCCCGGATTCCTCTTTATTTATGGTTTGTACTTGTGCATTAGGATGGTGGCTAGTGGAAGGTTTAAAAAATTGTCCACCTGAAAGCCCTGAGGAAGAATGGGCCCCGTGTTTACTCACACTTGTTGAAACAACTTCACGATCCAGGTTAGTTCTGAATTCATAAATGTCTGTCCCACCTGCCCGAAAACTCCTTTTCTCAGAAGAGCATTTCACCACATTAGACTTCTCTGGTTTATCTATGGAAGAGACTTCACTCTTATCACTTCTAATTTCAGAATGCAGCTTGTTTACTTTCTCATTAATTCCCAAAACTTTACTTTTGTTTGTGGAATAAGGTATTTTCTCAGTTACTATTAACAGTGAATCAGGTTCTGTTTTATCAGAGTCCTTTTTCTGTTCAGGTAAAGTGCATTCACTGGAGAGAAAATCATTAGGTTCTCTCAACACAGCTTTGCTTGTAAGAACTTTTACCTCTCTAGCTTCTGAAACAACAGTATCTTCTTTCAAGTAGAGAGTGTGACTACTTGCCCTCACTGACTGCCCTGTGTGTCCAACATCCTCATCAGTTTTATTCTCTTTCACAGATGATTTTCTAGCTCTGAGTGTCATGGCCTTTTTCTCAGGAGCCATTGTGATGGCTTCACTAAGAGCCCTTTCCCCACACGTCTGAAAGACTTCATACCTGGGCTCTATTCGTTGGTAAATTACAGACTCTTCTGCATTTTTAGCAGTGGGTTTTTCACTTTTCTCAACCAAAGATTTTTCTAAGAGAATCATTTTCTTGTCTTCACTTGAACAAGCTGGTTTGCCACTTTTCTCTACATCTGCTGTGTGTTTGGATGAATCAGATGGCTTGTAATGCTCCTTCTTTGCAGTGGTAGTTTCCTCCCCTTCCCCCATCCACGATCGTCTGCTGGGCCCCAAAACCACCACGTCTTGCTTTGCCTCAGGCTCCTGGTTCCTTTTCAGAGCAGCATCAGCCCCAGAGTGCTCAACAGCAACGCTGTGTCTCTGCACATTGTGCTCAAACATGGTGGCTCGGACAGTTTTAATGAAGGGCTTTTCCAGAAGTGCTGGGTTTAATTTTTTTTCAAAACTGCTTGTGAACAAGACAGAACTTTCACTTTGCTGAGAGAAATGCTGAGCATCCCCAAGGAAGCTTCCTTTCCTCTCTAGCTGATCAGGTGTATTGGTTATCTTTGAAATGTGCCGGGATTTCCAAGGCCTCCCAGGAACATGTGCTTCTGTGAAATCTGTGCCTTGTGCAACCTTCAGCTCCTTACTCTGGAATGAGAAAATCCAACAGTTAAGAGAGTTTATTCAAAGATGTGCAATAAAGTTTATTGTAAAACTTACTTGCACCTAGTCTGTGCAACACAGGGAATCAAAGAATACTGGAGGTCTTAAAAGAGTTCAATGTCCTTTTCAAGTTTTAAATTTAAAACTTGGAGTTGACTCCAGATTCTCTTAAAAAAAGCTGAAGAATGTCAGAAAATTAACACTGAAGACATTTATAAAGATTTCTAAGTCTGACCTATATTATTCTAGGAATTCAGGGGAATTTTTTTAGTCCTACTTTCTTGTCTTCCATTAATGAAAGATTTCCTTTTAAAAAAAAAATTGCTCTTCTTGAAAATAACACTAAGCTACAGAAACTTTGCACCTGTAGCTCATAGTTTCCTTACCATATATTCTATCTTAGACAGGAAAAAAGCACAGTCACGAGAACTCACAACAAAACAATCTTAAACTACTTTAAATCTCCTCTGCTAAGAAGTGTCAGCAGAGAAGTTCTGTTTTGAAACACCGAGGTGTTGCTTAGAAACAAAGAGAGCCTAAAGCTTCCACAGCAAATCATCACTTTCCCTGGAACACTCTATTGTCTAAACTGCTCAAGTTGTTGTTGTTGTTGAGGAGACTGACACGCAAGGTCCAGGCCGTGATTAATCAGGAGCTGTGACTTGGATGTAGGAATGCCCAATCCTAATGCTCTGCTTGGAGAAAATAAAGAAAAATCACAGCACAAACCCACCACAGCCACAGGTGATTCACTGCGTGGTTTCACGTGTTAGAATTCTTTAAGAATAGTACATAAAATCCTTCTCCCTCCATACCAATCATACATTTAGCAGTGTGCACAATGAACTTTACCAGCTCAACAAACATGATGCTCCTGTACTTTATTGGTGTGTCCTAAAGACAGACTCACATCAGTAAACCCACTGGGACTGTGTCAGCAATAAAACTCTCAATACCCATTTAAAAGTCACACAGAACAGGACAGCACTCACTGCCCTCCCAGTGCAATCCCAGCTGGAGCCCAGTCGCTGTGCCACTTCCTTACTTTTGGATTTTCCTGCATTTCATGGATAGGGTCAGTTCTGGCTTCAGCAGGTTTCTCAGGCTTTGCTTCACTGCTCGATGTTGGACTTGAAAACCTAAAGCAAAAAACAGGTATTACTTCTTTAGTCCAGTTACTCAGTGAGCAGCTTCACTGCTCACCAAAGCAGACTGGTAGAAATTCTCCAACAAATTTAATTTCTTAAAGGAGAAACATCACTGTTTCATAAAAAGTTACTGTATTTGCTGGTTTAATTGTATCTAGACCAAAGGATTGTTGCTTCCCAAAAAGCTGTTAGTTATGCAGCCTATGTTATAGTAGAAAATTCAGAGATACATAATGAACTATAGCACCTCTTGCTGACAAGGTGGTGATCAGTCAAGGGTTGGATTTGATAATCTTGGAGGTCTTTTCCAACCTCAGTGATTCTGTGAAAAGAGATGTTAATCTCATGCCTCAGTTAAATTTATTTATTTTGATCCCAACAGTGAAATCAGGCTCCTGCCTGCCTGAAATCCTGACTCCCCATACCAATGTCAGGAGGACCATTCTTTTGCCTTCTTCCCAGTCCATGAGCTGGCAGTCCACAGGCTCACCTCAAGATTGTAAAATACAGGAAATGTTAATCATGGATCTACAGTTACAGCTGCATGCAAAGGCCACAGTATCAGCAGATTTATTTATTTCTTTTAGTAGTCAGAGCATACTTCATTAATTTTTCTCTCTTTTCGGGTACGAAAAGGCAGGAAAGGGGCTCAAGAATAACAGCAGAAAGAACTACATTCAGTGGAAGCCAAATGATCAGTTATTTTACTGGACTTGAGAGAGCAAGTTTTACCGAACGACACGAAGTTAAGAGGATTAAACAGAACTTCTCTGCAACTTACAGCTTTGTGAGGTCCGCGGAGAGCGGCCGTGACTGCGGTGACCTGCGCGGGTTCCCCGCCTTAACGTCAGTGTTTTCTGCTGTCAGCTCCTTGATTCTCTGCTGGATGGTCACACACCTGTTCTCCTTCTCAGCACTCGCTGGGAGAAGCTCCGTATCCACTGCAGGACTGGGATTTTCTGAAGTAAACAAACTGATGTGTTTTTTGACACTTCCTCTTAAGATATTATTCTCTTTTTCCGAGGAAGCTGCAGGGCTTTCACAGCCTAGAAACGTGTATGTTTCCTTCTGATCTGCCCTTTTCACCCCCTTATTAGTTTTGCTTTCGCTGGTTGTTTCAGGGCTCCTTTCAGAACTGTGCAAGTTAGTAGTTGTTTCTGGGTTTGTCTCAATTTGTTCACTTTTAGATTTAAGTTTTGTTTCCCACATGTATTTCCCATTGTTTAGAATGCCAACGTCCTGACTACTGCATTTCAAATTTGTTTTAGAAGAACTGCTTTTATTAAATTCAGTTTCTTCCGATTTTGGCCCCATTTCAGACTGATCATGACAACCCACATCAGTAAAAGTAATTATGGATACGTTTTCCTTGCTTTCATGGGATGAACAAGTCTTCTTGCAAGAAGAAAGATCTTTATGTTCAAACTTGGCTGTCAGGTCCATGGACAAAGGCCTTGGTTTTCTAACCCCAGATTTCTCCGGGGGAGATTTTTCCTCAGAAGCTTCCGCAGTGTGATGCTTTTGATCTCGTAAGGATTCCAGAAAAATAGCAGACACTGGTCTATGTTTTGCCCTTTGCTGGACATCAATAGACAAATCAACTTTATTGTTGAGATTATTTGCATCATCGCTGTTTTTCTCCCCTGGGTGAACTTCACGGGCATCTTTTTTTTCCCCAGTTTTGAGGGAGTTCCAAGAGACAGGTCTGAGACTGGAGGAAAACGACATCTGCCTATGGATAGATCCTTCAGGGTTCCTGGATGCCTCGGATGGTTTCTCCAGCTTCACACTGCACTGAAGGTCCTTTGTCTGCAGAGCAGCAAATCCTCTGCGGTCCTGAGCCCTCTTCTCCTGGGCCAGGCTGACCTTGGCCTGCTCTGGCCCCGCTGGCTCAAACAGAATGACCGTGTTGGCACTGGGCCCAGTGTAGAAAGTCATGTTTGTGACCACGTCACTGTCAGCCTGATTTTCAGTTTCAATCACCTTCTGATCTACTAACGGAGGAACATTCCCACTGAACACCTTCACAGACGACGTCTCCTCAGTGGCCTTTCTGATCCGACTGCTGGATCTGAAAGCTGGGACAGGGGGTTTAACATTTCCAAAAGCCTCTGGAGGCTTCTCTTTAGAAAAGGGCTTTGGGAAAAGTCTCGGCCTCGATCCCAGCGACGGCATCGTTGCGGATCTCAAGGAACTCCCAAACTTCTTGTTCTCTTCGAGAGTCAGGGATGCAGAAGCCTCCTTGGCCTTGTTGCTCGCGTCCGAAAGCACGCTGACATACACACGCTGCGCCTTGTCCTCGCTCCGGAGCTCAGTCAGGTCAGGGACCGCCGTCAAAGACGCCAAAGGAGAACTTATTTCTACTCTCGTTGCCATAGCTGGGATTACACATCCAACAGAACTGAAAAACTCCAACAAGGAAAAAGAATCTGCAAAAAAAAAAAAAAGGAAAAATGCAAGTATTGATGCAGAGTCAGCATGAAGATCAAATATCATCATTCTCATTTAAATTCAAGAGGAAGCAAACTCATATCAAGGTGCCTTTCAGAGATGCTGTTTCTAGAGTGTATCACGCTGAAAGACATAGTGTTCCTTTTCCTTTAAAAAACAGCAAGAAACACCATTATTCACTGATTTGGCCCAACAACCAAATGCATCACAAATCCTGCAAGAGCCTCTGCACAGCACTGAGTCCCATTGGTGGAGTACATTTTAAATGCCGAGACACTTAGAAATGAATGAATTCATTTATTTTTTTGAAGCAGAGGTCTCAAAAGAACTTGTGGACTCCCCATCCCTGAAAGTGTTTAAGGACATGTTGGATGGAGCTTTGAGCAACCTGGAAGGTGTCCCTGCTCATGGCAGGATTTGAACAGTATGAGCTTTAAGGTTCCTTCCAGCCCAAATCATTCCAAGATTCCACACTGATGTACAAATGTCAACTCTTCTTTACAACAGAAGCAGCTGGCCAGGTGCATTGAGTGTATACTTTCAAACTGCCAAAAATATCAGGATTAGTGTGACTGAAGGTGTTATTTGTTATCTAATAGCCAAGGCCCAGAACTAAACAATGCAAATAAACATAATCCTACAAATCCCCACTCTCCCACTTACCATAATTTGCATTTGCTGCTGCAACCAACCCATGGAGCCCGAATCCCTTCTCATAGTGACAAGAGTTCTGTCACATTAAGGACAGGAAAGGCAATCACTGCAGAGACACTGCCCAGACCTCACCTGCAAATAAACAGAGTTCAGGGTGTGGCACATACCCAGACCTATACAGGTAATGCCACGGAGACAAAAATCCAGAGCATTTTAAAGAAAAAAAAGCTGGTTCCCAAGCATAAAGTCACCTGATGGAACTGTATAAAGCAGAAAAATGTTTATTTTTCAAACAGTTATTAAAGAACCAACAAGAAAATACCACTAAAATGTGTAACAGAAAGGTGAAGGGACAATAACTCAGGCTGCACAGCAGACATGCTAAATGTGAACACAGTTAAAACCACATTTCAGAGAGACTGCTTGCAAATCCAAGTGCTGTCAATCACTGGTTAAAACAGAGCTCTGCATTACTATAATCTCAATTACTGTAATTTACTTTCTATTGCAAAGCTCCTTTCTGGGACAGCAGTCTGTGAGGTGCTACCTGAGCAGCTGACCTGCAAACGGCTGATTTTCCATCAAAATGGGACTTTTACCATGACAAAGCAATTTTCTCCAATATCTCGCCAGCAAACACAGGAGAAGAGCTTTGGCTCTAATTAAATTCTTACTGCAGAGTTGAGGGAAAACCTGAAGTAATTAGAATTTCAGCTACAAGAAGTAACCTGAATTTTCCTAATGAAAAATATATTTAAATTTGTAGCAGCTGCAGGTGGCTAGGTAAGGTTAGATGATTTTTTTCCTTTAAAAGATGTCATACTCTTCATTTTTAGGAAATTTATGCAGTGTTTTGTAGGCAGGGGCTCAATTTTAGGTTGCTACCCTTTTGTCTCTTTTGGGTAGCCTTTGCAAGGGCACTTTAGGACACTTCTCACCAGCCCTATTTTGGTGTGAATTTACCATATAAATATACTTATTTGTAGATTCTGCATGGAGCTCCCTCTGTGTGATTATTAAAGACCCCAACCAGGATCTTGCCTTCCTGGGTCTGCAGTCTGCAGAAATGGTTATTTCACCTTCAGCTTCCCTTGACCAGACTTAGCCCACACTGGCACTGAAATGCAGGGATTTATTTTTGTCCCTGTTTGTGCTCCCTCTCTCAGGCAGGCAAATGAACTCTGCTCACCTTGCCCGTTCCCTTTCATCTTCCAATCCACTTGGAGTTCTGTCTCAACCACTTATCCCCGATGCCATCCCTGACCTCGCCATTCTGAAATAGCCACTAACCCAAGCAGCTTATCCACATCAATCTGTCCCTTCCACAGTCTCACAGATCTTCATGGAATCTTCCTCCCTCTCCCACTCCTTATTCTAAGAAATGCCACCAAAATCCGATTAAAATGCTCTCGCATTCCAAGGATGCAAAGGTTTGGGAGGTGCTCTGAAGGGAGGGCAGTGCTCACAGGCAATACTGCAAAGGGAAAAATCCAGCTGTAGAAACAGCATCTGTCTTGCAGTACCTGAGAATAAGTTCCCTCCTATCATTCTGTAGTTCATTTTCTTTGGAATAGAAGAAGGGAGCACAGAGCTTCTTAAATGGACTAAAACTTGATCCTCAACGGAACGCGGGGCAGTGAATATACAATGAGAGAACTAATCCTGGCTAACAGTGTGCAACACTTCTCCAGCCAACATTCCTAACCCACAATTTACCCCTTCCTAAGTTTCATCACACTCCAACTTTACAGGACCTCATTTTTCCCGACATAATCTACTGAAGTCAGTTGCCAGGTTTTAAATTCAGATACCCTGTAACAGATACAGGGCCCAAAGCAGACAAGTATTTGAAAAAGAACAAAATATTTGGGGGAAAAAAAAATAATCACTCAACTTTGAAAACTAAAAGGCTCCTGTGATTCAAAAAGTACATTTGATAAAGAGGAATCATATTATCAATGCCACATATAATATACACTGACACATCGTGTCTTGCTTTTGAAGCATCTCAGTTTAGACAAACCTACTTCTCTCTAATAAAATATCTCTAGTTAAGCTGGCAATGTACAAAATTTTGGGCAATTTAAAAAGATCAACCGTACACTTAATTGCAGGAGGATTTCAGATGCTATTAATATTTAGTAATACTACTGTAATCGTACTACTACAGTTGTAAATCCCTCATCGTCAGCTACAACCTGTTGTTCCCTTCCCTGACCTCCTCTGCCCAGGGACAGTGGGCCAAGCTGCCCCTGCTGCCATGTCCTGCTGCCCCTCTGTCCCCTGCTTGTCCCCATCCCGTGTGCCAGAGCCCCCAAACCCCCTTGTCCCAGGTTCTGGGCACTGTTTCTCTTTGTGCTGCCCAAGCTGTGCCCTCGCTCCCCTCAGCTGTGCTGGGGCATGTTCTGTGCACACAAATCAAATTATAAATGGCACTGAAATTCTTTCTGAAATACTTCCTGTTTTAAAAGAAACTCTGGCACATCAAGGCATGGCTCTTCTCTGCTGCTCCTCTTCCTCAGCTTCCAAACACCTGCAACTGGGATTTTTCCTGGGCCAAGCTGAGCCTCCACAGGGTTTTATAGAGATGCATAGTCAAATACTGCTCCAGGCTCCTCCAAGCCTTCAAACCTTAATGCCCTGAGGTGTTGTTTGTATTTTTAATTAAAAGATCTATCATTACAAAGGATATTAACATTCTTAATTAGAAATCAAAATGGATTATTCACTTCACAGGGTTATTTTTGTAAAAAATCACACGGGAAGGGCTTTACTCAAAACACACCCTTGTTGCTGGCACTTGCCCACCCTCCACACACAACTATTATTTACATCACTTCTAATTCCTTTAAGCCTATTAAGGCAACAGCAGAAGCCTGCAGATAATTTTTCCACCGTGAATCACGTGATTATTGGCAACTTCCTTGCTCATAAATAAGAACGTTTTAAATGACACAAAGCAAAATCATCTATAATCTGCCCCTGAACCTCACAGCAGATAAACAAGTCCATCTGTCTTCTCTAAGGATGGAAAGCATAAAAATTGCACAGAGAAAATCTCTCTGCTATTAAAAAAACCGAAACACACAAAAACCAAAAAAAAACCCCATCAAAAATCCAGTTTATTACATGGAAACCATGCAGAAAGCCTGGCTCCAGCAGTGAATATCCATGGTTGTTTGCACTAAGACTACTCCATAGAAAATTACCAAACACAAAGTTTTTCTTCTTTAGACACAACTTTATCAGCAAATCTGCTTCCACTGTACAAAACTTGCTCCCTTTATTGTGTAAATACAGGAAGAGATTTGTATAACTACAGCTATTAACAGCTCCTGAAAAAAGAGTTTTGCCCATGACTATGGTTGGGAGGTTGAAACTGGGTGGTCTGTCATGTTCCTTCCAACTCAAACTACTCTGCAATTCCAGGATTCTTCCATATTCCCCTGCCCTACAGGTTTTCCCTGGCATGAGCCACAGGAGCTACTGGGAACAGATGACCATAAACCAAGGTTTATTTCATCCCTCCTACAAAAGGGATGCCCCGCTGTTGTAAATGATTCAGTCTTTAAAAGCTGTTTCCTTCTCTCTTTTCTCCTTCCTGTCCTCACTGCCCATACCCTCGGATCAGTCCACAGCAGTCCCTGTCAGTTCTCCAAAGCAATCCTCCTGCTGCTGGTTCCTACACTTGGAGAGATGCTGATGGGATCTGCTCTGCTAATTCTTATTTAATCCAATCACTTACTGGGCACGTAGGAAGAACAGAATAACTTGACCACGAGTGTGAGCACTGACAAGAGCATGACTTACTACAGCACAGTCAAAATAAAACACGGGGGGGAAAGCCTTTTCTGAAACTTTTATAACCAAGTAGATCATGTAAGTAATTCAGTAAAAAACAGGCCTTTTCTATTCTTGGGCTTAAGCCTGATTCACATTATTATTCACTGCAATGGGATCCATCAGTTGTATTTAAGAGGACATTCAAGGTCTCTCAAAGAGAAAGATTAACAAGAATACTGTCATACTGGCTCTAATTCTTAAAAATATCCCCAGAAAAATTCATTCACAAAGTAAAACCAAAATGCATTCAAGTTATCTTTTCCCAGATTCACAGTAAGAAACTCAGTTTCACTTCTAAATAATCAAAGCCTGAAGGTTGAGAACTAAAACTACCTATCCCAAATCTTGCAAGCCAGATATAACCTGCAAAGCCCCATAGACCATTAATATTAAAATTCCAAAGCACTGCAAAATTTAAAACCTCCTTTCTCCATTCCCCATGTGCAGGTCTCTTGGAAGCCTCTAGTGCTTTTGTTTTAAAAAAAAAAGACACTGTTCTTTTGGACATTACAGTCCAATCCCAGCCCAGGGATGAAATTCTCCACTCTGACATTTCCTCCCACTGAGAAAAGATTAGTTTGGTTAAATGAAGTGCCCATCCTATAAATAGCAGCATTTACAAGCACTTGTAAACCTCTAATTGCTCCTGCCAGTACAATTGCATAACAATCATCATCACCTGCCAGAGCTTCACCCAGATCCAGCCGCACTGAAGAACCAAAATATTTTCAACAAGGCTTTCCATTAAGTGCTGCCATCTCAGTACCAGGGTGAGAACTTTACACCTTGTATTTTAATCTGCACGCTGCAAAGGTCAAGCAGTTAAAAAGGGTAACAAATTATAGAGCTGCAGCTTCAGTAATTCAAACTGGCCCCACAGGGGCCACAACATTTGCTTATTAAAGCAAAAATTCAGTATTAAAAACACTGGCTTGTCCATGTAATGGTCAACATGAATCTAAGCACATTCCTGATGCAGGAGGACAATGAGCTGAGATGGAAAAACACTGTGAGGGTGATGAGGCACCACCACAGGTTGCCCAGAGAAGCTGTGGCTGCCCCATCCCTGGAAGTGTCCAAGGCCAGACTGGATGGGGCTTGGAGCAACCTGGTCTAGTGGAAGGTGTCCCTGCCCATGGCAGGGGGTGGAATGGGATAGCCTTTAAGGTCCCTCTCAACCCAAACCTGTCTGGGATTCTATGATTAATTTAAGATAAAACATAATTTAACAGCAAAATGCAACTGTGTGTAATCGAGACAAAACACACCATGACGGCTGCGGGGCACAGGGAGTCATCCTCCATATTTCCTTGAATTTGTGAGGCAGAGATGAATCTGGAAGGAATGACTTGGGAAAAAAAATTATATGTAATAGTCTGCTTCCACAGTGTCAGCCACTGCTATTTTCATAACAATGTCTGTGTCACTTACGAAACGTAACCAAACAGGATCAATGCAACAAAAGGGGCCGATCGCTCCAGTTGTGTCTGGAAAACAGTTTCAGAATGTCAGCCTTTAAAAAGGTCCACTTCGCGACCACAGATTTATTATTGATTACCCATTTTTTGGGTTTTAAGATCCAAAAATTTCTGCACTCTTAAGTTTTGGGGGCAATGACCACCATTCTATAGAAAACTCAGGGCAACTAATTCTCTGCCGAGATCCGCTTCACGCAAGCCTGACTCTTGGCTGAAGATTTCCTCTTTGTACACCATGTTCTCCTCAATAGAGACTCCCCCAAGAGCACAGGGAATAACAGCACACTTGGCATTTCCTTCAACCTGCACAACTGCCTCATTACATCCCATTCCTCCATAATCTCCTTCTCTACAACCCTCTCATTGACAGTTTCACAGGAAACTCTTTTGCTTTCCCAGTTTTACAGAGGGTTTAATTTGTTTGAAAATCTCCTGAGTCCGAGCTAGAACAAACCCCAACCAAAGGAAAAATGCTTTGAAATGTTGGTGAATCACCATTTTTTGGTACCAGAAGCTGCATATCCTCACCCTCCCACGTGAATCATCTCTTACTTCCAGCCAGCATTCCACATGAGGGATTCCACCCGGCTCATTAGTGGGTGGGTATTTTCAGAAAGTCCAATTCTTCTGGCAGTTGAAATAGGGAATAAAAGCAAAATCTTGATTTCTGCCAGCAGAGGATGACATTCTGCAGGACAAGATGAATTATGGGATAAGGCTAAAGTGAGGCTAAAAGTGGGTTTGTGCGGAAGGTCGGTATTCCCAGCAGGCCTCTGAGTGCTGTTTTGTTTGCTCCAGTCATCAAACCTTTGCTTTTGTGGTCAGCTGCAAGTCCTGCTAATGTTCTTTTACGTTTTATCCTTGTAAATGCATTTCACCCACAAACAAGACCTGCAAATAACCTCCCCATGCAGTTCAAGAGGAAAAAAAGACATTCCAGAAACAACTGCATTGCGTGCCAGATGAAATATTAATGACCAGGTTTGGCTACAAGCAAGAAAAACTGAAAAAAGATAAAGAAGTCAAATTAAGGCTCTTCCAGGAAGATGTTTGGTCGTTTCAAGGAGAACTTTATTCTATCTGCAGCTCCCAAAGGTCAACAGGGTCATGTCCTGGACACATCGCAGGGTGGAGACTTCAATTTGCAACCTGACAAATTTCTCCTAAAACCTTTTCAGAATCATCATAAAACCTTCTCCTGGTTAATTTTAACATGGTCTTCTTGTTGCAGGAAGCTGAACTTCACTTTTAACTGTATGTAAAATAAATTTTGATTAGAGTAAGTTTTTCTGCACAGATTCTGAAGGAACTGGGTTAAATCCCTGGCTGTGTCTTTTTCATATTCTTATGCTGCATATCCTGAATACAATGGCATTAATCACACACTATTTTATTTATATCTCCTTTGAGTGTACGGTCTCCATGACCTTGCTTTAGAAAGGTGAAGTTTGGCTCATTATTGTTTGAGAAATACATCAGGAGCTACTGATCCCTCTGACCTCGGGAAAGTGGTGCTTTCCCAAAGCCCCCAGAGTTGAGGCAGGGCTGTGTTTCTCCAGAGGCTCCACCTTTGGGTGGGAATACTCTCATTTGGCAGGACACCATGGACACAGCTGAAGGAGAGCAAGGAGACAGATGAGCCAGCTGCAGCACAGACAGAAATATGGGATTGAAAAACAACTCTGGTATTCTTCTCTTTGATACTCCCCTACACAATACCATGCTTGGTACCATGTTTCAGCAGTAAAGGGAGCTTAGAGACCACCCACACCTGGAAATATTGACTGTAACTGTGCATATTTCCCGTCCTCTTGGCAGCAAGGGAAGACTAAGGAAAACTGTCTCCAATCTTGGGGCTGACAGAACATAGATATCACCACTGGATTTTCTGTTTCACCCACTGTACTCGTTGCCTTCAGAGCTACCAGCTGCTGCAAATGCTTTAAAAGCAGCAATGATACGACTGGGACAGCTTCCTCCTCAAACACTGGTGAAAACTACATGGACACTGACATCAGAACTACTTCATGGAGCAAAGGTGAAGCTAAAACGCCCATCAGAACACCCTGCAGTGAAAGCCCTTGCTGAGCCTGGCAGCCAGTGTGGAACCAGGCAAAGCCCACGAGAACAGGAGGAGGTGCAGCACTCCCACGGGAGATGGGGCCTGGCTGACCCGACAAGGAATGCAAGTCAAAGGATCGAGTGAAGCAGATCCGTGGGCTTCGGTTTATTAAAAAAAAAATCCACCTACTCATTACAAAAATAGGCAAGTGCCTTCACAGCACTGTGAAGCTTCAGAAATAAACCTTAGCCATGGCCCTCTGCCCCCGGGCAGGAATCGGGGGAAGGAATCGTCTCATATAAACCAAGCCTCTGAAGGTCACTGTACCACAGAAATAGCATGAGGTGAGATGGCATTTCCTGCTTGCCTTCATGCCCAGCAGGTGCTTTTGTGTCAGAAGGACAAAGCCCGTAATCCTCTGATCTGCCTCCTCAAATTCTAACAGGATTTCCAGCACTGGAAAACACATTTGTGGCCTGGTACAGTAAACCAGCTTCAGAAAGTACGAGCTCAAGCTGGTCTGTGATTGATGTGGAGTTGCCAAGACTAATTTATAAATGCTGAGCCTTTATACATTCATCTGAATGATAAAAAAGGAATTAAGGTATTGCCATACAGAGAGAAAAACAAAGCAGTTTCATCCAGACTTTAAGAAAACCTGAGGCTACTGGCCTTGCAGCACTACCCTGAACACAGTAAGAGATCACTTCAACAGTTTAACCATCTGGAGAAAAACCAAACTCATAAAAGTGGAGGACAAAGGAAACAGAGTGACAGAAGACCAGAATCATAACAGATTAAAAATGATGTGTGTATATATAACTAGCAACTGACATCTGTATGTGAGGTCTAAGCTTTAAGATTCATTTGCTTCTGCAAAAAAGAAAGCAGATTTGCAGTGCACTGGTTTTATACCTGTCTTGACAGACAGATTTGGAAGCTGCACAGTTGCCAGTGAAAGACTCATTCACAAAGTGCACGTGCCACCTACAGATAAAACACTCCGAGCAGAGATGCTGCCATAGATTACAGTGCTCCTGGGCTTTCACCTGGATAGAAAGAAATCACAGATCACTGACTGGCTCAGGTTGGAAGGGACCACAGTGGGTCATCTGGTCCCACCTCCCTGCTCCAGCAGGGTCATCCCACAGCACATGGCACGGTTTTGGAATAACTCCAGTGAGGGAGACTCCACAACCTCTCTGGGAAAACTGTCATTGCATATTCTCAATACGAACATTTATGTTCTGCCTCAGCTCTCACAGATCTACCATCATATGTCTTCTCTGATGGCTGATTTTCCACTTGCTATTTTAAAAAAATCATATGCAAAAAGCTCTGTGTTCAACAGCTTTGGATTTGGCTGCTAATGACACGTTTTCTGTCAATACAGACAATACTGTCTCACAGCATTTTCTCCATTCAGTCCACCCGTGTCTACCTTTCAGATAATTGATTAGTCATAGCAGAAACACGCAGTCAAGCTCGGTCAACAAGCAGCTACACTCAAGCCCAAAATACTTGTACCAGGCACTACTCTAGAAATGAACTGCAGCATCATGGGAGAAAGACACTGATAAACAGAGGGTTGGATCAGGTGATTCCCAGGAACAGATTATTCTGTTCCATGAACAAATCAACAATTTCAAAGCCTACTCCTCTAAGGCATAGCAAACTCTGTGCTAAAGATGAAGCCTGCTTGAAGCTGCACCCCAGCAGTACGACTGAGGAGATAATGATATCTCACTGTTGCTGGTGGAGAAGAGAAGCACTGTGACAACAGACTGGCAGACCTGGCATTAGTAAACAACACAACTGCATCCCCCACGCAGGACCTTCATCCTGAGCCCAGGTCTGCAGGCACAGGGCTGACGGGCACTGTCAAGGCAAACCCAGCTCCCCACAAGCTTCCTTTGTGTGCCAGCAGAAGTGGATCCCAACATTGCTCTCTCGGATGTGTGAACACAGACAAGATTTTATGATGGGCTATTTTTAACATGTCATCCCCATAATCCAAAAATATTTGAGGCAAAATGAGAGGAATAGTAGAACTGAAATTGGACTAGGGCTTACATGTCACTGGCGTCAACTCTGGGGGAAACTTCCCAGTGCCCTCATCAACAGCCGGACCACACTGAAAATCCAACCTCAGTCCCAGGTCCAGTTGGCCAACACCTCACAGCACGGACAACGCTGGTTTACCCAGCACCAGGCACAGTGCAGGTGAGTTATCTGATAAAAACCTTCCTCTGCCCCAGCTCCTGCTCCTACAGCAGCAATTCAAAAGCTTTACATAAAAGATGACCCAACTTTGAACAAGCCCATTATTAACAATCTTAAACTGGAATAATTTTACTCCAGTCATGCCTTTCAGGATACAGATGGGGCCATTAAAACTTATTCGGATTCAAATGCACATGACCCTCAGATTTACAATTTCCACTCACGTCCCATAAATATTGAAAAACAATTGGACTAGCAAGGGGGGTTGATCTATTCTGAGTCAAATAAAATGTTGGTATAAAAGCCAAATACTTCACGGCATTTATCGCTCCTGGGACAAAATCCCTTATGTCATCCTCTGCTCTACAACAAATGACATACTGAGACATGAATTTTTTTGCCTCTCAGGTTGTTGCCAATGTTCCGACAGCTCTTTAATCTCTTCTGTGTGTACTCAGCACGGGGAGGATCCGGTGCTGCAGCAGGGTGCTACCTCCTGTCAGGCATCAATAAACGGTCCTGAGCTGCACACCATAAAAATCCTGCTCTGTCAACAACGTGCCAGAGGAGCTGCTGCTGCTGCCTTGATGATAAGGCTCTTTTTCCTTCGGTGGGCACATCTGGCTTTTCACATATGCAGGAAATAGTTGTTTCCCCCATTAATGCAAATGCCCACCTCAGAACCACTGACTGGTCTTACCAACTTGTAAATGTGTTCCTTTTGTTACCTGGGAGCCGGTTCTCGTTATCAGCAATCCACAAAGGAGCTTCCCCTCCCCCCAAAGTGACATGAATGGAACAAAGCTCAGAGGGTTGTGTGTGACTATGAGGAATCAGAGCAGTGACACTGCATTTCTCCCCTTTCTGAACAAAAGGATGTTTTAAGCCAAGAACTCTGACAGCAACAAGCCTGCACATGCATCATACACTAGCTTGTTCTTAAGAAACACAACATTACTCAGCAAAATCAAGGCCTGTAATGAATTATTGATAACACATTATCTAGAAGCTTTATGACTACTAAACAATCCCCTCCATCTCCCTACATGCTTGAGAAAGCACAGAAAGGGAAAAATTAATTGAAAGACAACAGTTCAGGCACTACAAACATTAACATATTTATTGAGGGGGGTGAAAGAAAAAAGAATATCTGAAGTATAAAAAACCAGTTCTGAAATCCAAACGATGCCTCTGGGAACCTGGGAGTGTCTGGATGTGCACAAGAACTCGTGTGGAACATCCCCATGTCCAGCACATGGACAGGGAGGCCCAGGGAACCCCAAGGGCTGCTCAAACCACAATCACAGCTTTGGCACAGAAGGGCATTTTTAACCACAAGTGATCAGTAGGGATTTTTTAACTTTCTTAAGCACAGAGGCCACAGAAGCACTCTAACACATCAAAATGAGGATAGAAGATAATATGCATAAATGCACTTCAAATGCATGGTAAAGTGCAGAGATTACCTATATTTTAAGGCAAGATAATAATGAATAGGTGACACAGGCATATTTTGGAGCTCAACAAAAATTAGGAGGAATGAAAGATCACAGGAATGTTCTCACCAATTCATCCAGACCTGAACACCTTGGCAAAAGTACTCACTTGTCCATGAGCACCCAGACCAAGAAGCTTCCCTCAAATCACCCCCACCCAGCCACACTCACACCACAATTACAGCTGCCCTGGCACCTGATCTGAATTTCTCAGGGCATATCCAAGGAAGGGATTTAGTAACCTGAGAATGAACTCACAGTGAATTTAGAAACACCTTTCTGAAGTTACTACAAAGAAGGTTCCTTTGACTGAAATCTGACCCTAAACAAAACCAGGATACACTGACTTCTCCCAGCTCCCCACCTCTGTCCGCGTTACCCCCACAAAGCCACTCAGCAAAGCACGACCAACTGATCCCGGGTTTAGCTTCACCAGTAACACTCTTGGATACCTCTGGAAGGCACAAAACATGTCCACCGACCTCAAGAGGCACAGTAAGTCTGGCAGCTACTGAGAAATCTGCTGAGCCAACTCCCTTGCTGGCCTTTTTGTTACAAATCTGCAAATTCAAACAGTGGCACAAAGCAGTCATGAAAACAACTGGCACTGCATCCAAGATTTCTGCAGGAGGAATCCCACCTGAGTCAAATCATTTACAGAACAAGAGCCAGTCCAATCCAAGGAGCTGAATATGAAGTGTGCTGGGAAAGTGCTGCAAAGTTGGCAAGGGAAATCAAAGATCCACACGTCCCAACACCTTTCATGAGACAGCAGCCAGTGGAGAACACTTCAGAAGGGATTTAGGCACAAAATATAATTTCTTTTGATTTTCCAGTAATGTGCAGCTTTGAGACTTGATAAGCCAACAGGAGATACCTGTTTAGTGAAGAAAATTGGGTCTTTTTTCATTTTGTTTCATCACGTATGAGCCAACCAGCAAACTATGGACAAACGTCCATGTGAACCACCGGGCACAAACTCTGCCCCGATCAGCCTGAGTTCCCCTTCCCGGACTCATCAGGTTCCAGAGCCAAAGTGTTCAAAAATCAGGGTGAACCAAAAGCAGACAGACAGGATGGGAGAGCTCTGCCTGACCAAACCTGCCCAGTGCTCAGGCAGAGTGTGTGGCCTGTTTGCTCTGCAGCAAAATGATAAATGCCACAGACTTCGATGCCTAATAAAAGCCAGACCAACCTATTCCAAATACTGTCCTGCACATTGGTTTAAAGCCAATATTGGTTAAACAGTTACAAACAACCTCCTGTTAATTATATAGTTTAAGATATACACTCATGCCTTAACAAGTTTTCCACTCCAGCCTCCTCCCCAGATGTAAGTGGGAGCAGGGCCGTTGGATCAGCCAACAGCACACTCTGGTCACTGTTTGCAGACAAGTTCTGGTGCTGACTCTCTCTCTCTGAAGCAATTAGCAGCTACAACCCAGCCTTCAGGAGCTCAGACAGCCCCACACCAGAGCCCATCCCATGCTGGCCATGGCACCTGCACTCAAAGCAATGCCAGGGACTTGGAACAGCCCCTTGGCAGGAGCAGCAGAGCAGGAAACCCCCAGAGAGCCCAGTCTCCAAATGGCATCCTTCACCTTCCACGTGCTCTGAGCAGTTCTGAAGCTCCCAGATGCCCACCTGCCTCATTACCCCCTTCCCCACGCTCCTCAAGACGTTCTCAAAGCGCTGGGTTTGGGGGCCTCTCCCATATTCACAGGTTTTTTCCGTGCTCCCATCAGCAACTGAGTCCTGGTGGAAGCAGTGTCACTAATGGGACACAAGATCTCTAGGGCAGAGCTGCCTCGCAGTGTCCGACTGAGCCGACACAAGCAGAGCACGGAGCAGGCCACGGTTTATAAGGGTTTTAAAGCATTAAGAAAAACCCAGACTAGCCCTGGGCAGGAGGTGGGCAGGGAAGCAGGAGTCATCCTGCCCCAAGAACTCGTGGGAAGGCTCCACCTGTCTCGAGGTGTAATGATGCTCCCAGCTCCAGTCCAGCTTCCCATGGTTATTAGACAGGATGTGACAGACACGAGAGCACAACCATTCCTGGAGCCAAGCTGAATAGAGAAGATGGCAAGAGCTTTAACTTCTAAGTAACCATTTCCTGCATTTTCAAAGGGTACAAATCCGGAATTAAAGCTGTTATATCTAAAAAAAAAAAAAATAAATAAAATAACCCATTGGAACTGAAACAAGAATTTTGGAGACAATCTAAAAAATATACTAAGCAGCTCCTTACAGAGCCAAGCTTGTGCAAACACCACCTTAGCCAGTCATAAATCTACAGTGCAAAAAAACTGGATTGCAAATTAACTACTTGCTACATTGCATGCAACAGTCCATATCAACAAAAACAACACTCTGTGTGATCGTTACTTTACACATCACAAATAATCTCTGAAGATACTACACATACTGGTTAGGAAACAATACTAACAGACATTCCCAGTATTCAAGACCAGGTATGAGAGAAAACACTCAATGTTGCTTGTAAGAGGTGTCAGTACCAGGGCCTGAGTTACACATGTGCTTCAATAAAGTGTGTTTGGAAGAGGAAAATGTATATTTCATCTTAAACAAGGCTTCAACAAGGCTTCAGCCTCTCCATCGTGGTATCATCTCCTTAAGTTTGCTCCTTGTGCATATGCACCAACATGACAGTGACGCCATTTGAGCAAATATTTCATGCAAAGAACTTGATTCAAACTGAGATCTGCACACCAGTTTCTTGCATGTGAGTAACAACAGCACACAAGAAAAGCCTCTCCCCATCCAAAACCAACCCTCTGTACTCTGAGCGCAGAGCAAAGGCTCCGATGGAATCTGCAAGCACTGCAGAAGCAAAAGGAAGCGCAATTCCAATATGTTTAACAACTGAATTAGCATAATGCTCACCAGGCAGAAACAGCCTCCCTGACCTTCTTGAAATGCTGACCTCTAACTATTGATGAGCGTTTCCGATGTGCTCTGAGACTCGACCCTATTGAGGAAGAAGTGAAGGAAACATCCCCTGCCCTGTCAAGTTTCAGGAGAGCAGGTCACACACGTGGAAACCTCTCTGGCAGCCACACAGTGGTGCAGCAACAGCAAGCATCTCTTTCCTACGAGTTAAAATGTACTCAGGAGAGTAACAAAGACCTGAAGTCCTACTGGAAATTGCTGTCATCAGATCAATTCATTTAATCTCTCCTTTGCAGGCAGCAACCACAGAGCTGCAGTGATTTCATTATTTTTTTCAATATTCATTCTGCGAAGAACGTAAACTGAACATTATAATGACTTGTAAGAATTATGATACATAAATTCAAACATGCTTTAGAAATGCTTAATATTACTTGGATAAATCGATATATCTATTATGGAATCACAGATTGGTTTGGGATGGAAGGGACCTTAAATCTCATCCAGTTCAACTCCCCAGCCATGGGCAGGGACACCTTCCACTAGACCAGGTTGCTCCAAGCCCTGTCCAACCTGGCCCTGGACACTTGTAGAGATGAGGCAGCCACAGCTTCTCTCGGACATAACTGTTACTGCAGGCTCGAACATGCAAAACGCCCAGCCTGCATCATTTGTACAAGTGTACAGCAAAAATAGGTGATATTTAGACAACTCTGCAACCATCATGTAGCTAAAAACATTCTAAGGGCAGACTACGCTAATATTTGACATTTAATAGTGCCAATACAGTAAGACAGTGTTTGACAACAATAATAAAAGGGACATTTCTGCAAGGTCCCTCAGTAAAGGAGCAAGCCAGACGAGCTGCTCAGCTCAAGCAGAAAGGCCCGTTGTAAAAGGCAACTGTGCTCGTTTGGTTCAGTGAAGAATTCCCACTGTTCTCATGAAATATCAAACAATTACAGTGGCCAGAAATTCCAACTCTGTTTAAAACACATCCCGACTTTGCCGGGCTGAGCGCTTTCGTTACGGATGAGGCAGTTTTGTCCACTGAAAGCCTTGTATGGTTGAACATCCTCGCAGCAGATAAACATCCCTCTTAAATGTTGGCACAACTCCCTCCCTGGAGGAGTCGTCGGTACTATGGCTTCACTGAGACAGCAGCCAGGCCTAACACAGACTGAAAGCTGAGCTCATTAAAAGAGCAGAATAAAGACAAAAAATCTATTCCTGTTTGTGTCTTTCAAAGTCTCATCAATTCTGTAAAATAAAGATCAACCTCGTTTTAGGACAGCAGGAATAACCAGTTTTAGAACTTAACGCTTAGTAACATCACTTGTTGAAAGGCACAGAAAGCTCATATTTAACCAATAGTGAGACTACAGAAACAGTTACTATGAAAATATAAACAGAAGAGGCTGATTTGTATGGCAACAATGTTGTTTGCATCAGTAAAAGCAAACACAAAGCCTCCTATTTTCAGGCACTTCACTAGAACACTGGCAGCTTTTTACCCTTAGAAACTACAAAGGGGTAAAACTGTTTGTAGCTACCAGAATTAAAGAAAACCCAATGAAATAAAAAGCATTCACACGTTCACTTCTTCACCTCTTCCCAGTGCACCAAACCCCTGTAGTTTAGATTTGAACACCACCACGCAGTTAACTCCTTTTTCTTCTATTTTTGCCATCCATCTTCTCTGCACATCCAAGTGCTGCTCCTGCAGCAAAGCTGGAGTGCCCGTTCCTGGGCTGGCGCTTCCCGGCGCGCCGGAGCTCCGCCGGCCGCGCCGTAACTGGGTCAAGCCCGGAGTTGGAGTTAACAGCCCACTCGGCTCTTGGTGATTCCCAGCCCCCAGCCAAATGAAAGGGCTGTTCTGACCTGGAAACAAGGCTCAGACCTCCTCCCACCCCACATTAAAGATCACACTAATTCTGTGCAATAAGACAAGACTTACAAAGCCCGAGCCAAGCCCACACTGCGGCATCGCCCTTTGGAGGAGCTGCTGGAGCACACACACTTCTTCCCTCCAAGTGAACGCTGTGGAGACACCAAACCTCCAGCAATTGGATTGTTATCTTTTCCTGCTCATTACAGCAGGCTAATGACCATCCTGACTCGTAATTACTACAAGAGTAAGAAGCTTTCAGTTCTCACACTGCTGCAAGACCAGCACTATCTCCTTTCAGGCAAGCGGCAGCTTTACTCTAGCCCAAAACTGGAAGTTTTGGCACTTAATTCTGATAAGAACTTGTAATGAACAGCCCTGTAAGTGGCTTTAGAGGAGCCCTGATCCCCCCAACCCCCAGCGTTTAAGTGTGTGCTCATAGGACGTGACTCAACCACAAACAAGCAATGTTTGGGATAATAACCCTCTGTGTCCTGGACTGCTCAAATTGCATCACTGCAATCACACAACCCTCAGAAAAAATTCATTTCCTCTCCTCAAGTGTGTTTTGTGGAGACCAAGAGCATAAACAGAAAATTCAACTCTCATTGTTTCAACGTAATTGTAAGGCATTCAGGAACTGTGAAAATATGTATTAATGATCTATTTATATAGATGCACTGGAAAATACCCCCAAACTACCTGAAAGCTTCCTTGTCTGCAGAAGTTCCAGCATTACATATTCCCAGAGCAAACCAAAGACAGTGGGAAGCAAGAAAATAAGCCTCCTTGATCTGAGAAAAGAATCTAAAGATTAAGTATGCTTCCATCAACAGCTTAATTTTAAGAGTCTGGATTATTTAAGCCTAGGCCTAAGGAAAATTATCACCCCACAGACTTAAATATCCCTTTGTGATCAGACATTCAGGTCATACCAGTCAGGAGAAAAACAAGGGAAACATTAGTAATATTTTTTAACCAAAAGGTGCAAAAAGATAGAACAGTCACCACACTACATTTAATGTGTTTTGATAACATTTAATATCTAGGTTTTTCTTTTCCTGCCAGTTAACAGAAGCCAAGACATGGAAAGTCCTCTTCACCCACTGAAGCCCACTTGAGGCAAACAGTAATTGACTTGCTCTGGTTTTCATTTGTTGCTCATTATTTTCTTAATTATTCCTAGAACACAGCTTGAAAAAGAAAGGCCTGAGAGTTCAGAAAGAAGTTCATGTATGTCCTTCAAGGTCACTGAGAGGCAATGAAGGACGAGAGCAGTCAGGTTCCTCCACCTCTTCCAATCTAGCAAGTGGAGCATCTCCTCGGAATCAGAGCCTAACAGTCCCATCTCACTGGCAGCACATCCACAGCCAATTCCTGGACGTGGCTAGGAAAAGTCTGTATATTCAGCTGCGTGGGGCAGGTGCATGTAGAGCATGTCAAGCATGATGTCTTCCAGTTAAGCTGTTAAAACTACCAGGCCTGTGGTCACTCAGAGGGCCGTGATTAGGATTCAAGACTACTCTGCTGCACAGGGAATTCCACAGCTCTCCCAACACTATTATTCCAGTCCCTTTGGCTGCAAGCTCAAGGCAAACATGCAGTGGTTTGCACTGCAAAGGCTACTGCCACAACCAGGGACTCTTCATTTAAACAGATTTCTGAAGCAAAAGCAAAAAGTCTGTGGCTTTTGCCTTATGATGTCTTCAGGCGATCCCTACATACAAACCAAAAACACACCTAAAATATTGCAACATTCCCAAGTTCCAGTCACCCCTGTGCATCAGACACAAACCAGTGATACAGACTGGGCTCACAGCATCACCACAAGCCTCATGCCTGGGCTTGCAGGATTAAGCATTTCAGTCTCGCTTTTCCAAGCAGCTCACGGCTCACAGCAGGATCTCCTGCTCCGTGAATGGCTCTGGAAAGGATTCACTGAAATGGTCCTTTCCTCCCAAATGCTGCTACTTGAGAATTGAACAAGGAGCCCCAAAAGCTGCACCCACCTTGGTCTTTCTGCTCATTTATGTTAATAATTTCTTTCCTAAGACACTGCACACCTCCCTACAACCAACAGCATCATGTACATTCACCCAGCTAGGAAAGGGAATTACTTCCAACCTCATGTAGGAAAATATCCTATAAGAAACAGCTTGAAAATAAGAAAAGAACAGTGACATTAGACATAACTTGATGCAGACATTCCAAATCTGCATTTAGACACACCCTTTTACTAGTCAAATTTTTCACTGACTACCCAGCACACTGGATAGTGAGCAATGCCGAGTTATCAGCATCTGTGGAATATCAATTTGAGAAAACATGCCAAGTCTTAGAGAAATACCTTGATCCATGAGACGTCTCGATAAGAAAGCAGTGCAGGTTTTGAACACATGAGCAGGCAAAGGTATGGGAGAGAGTCAAAACAGTACTGTGTCCCCAACTGACACACTCGGAGTAAACCTCTCCAACGTGATCCCCAGCCCTGCGCCCCTGATCTGCACAGCACTCCCCAAAAGGACCACTACACTGAATTTTCAAGACTATAGGAAGTTTTCTGACCTCTGTTTACAAACTCAGTGACAGAAAAATCACTAGGAGCTTTATCAGTTTCATTCTGATGATACTTGGAAAACCTACCAGAAAGGAGGAAGCTCCATGACCAACAATCAAACACAGACTAATCCCAAGAAGGGACCAGGCAATGAACAGCAACACATTCCTCACCAAGGAGAGAGCTCCTTTTGCACTCTGCAGTAACCAAGCACGTGTGAAAGAGAAGGGAGGTGACAGGACTGGTTTCAAAATTATCTAGTAGCCAGAGAAACAGAACTGCTGAATGGAGCAGAGTCCAGGACAACACCCAAGCAAAATCACAGAGCTGTGCAAAGAATCCCAGGAGTAGGAATACCAGAGCTCTCTGTCCACCTTCCACCTGGGACCTGCTGGTCAGGACTTGCTTCTTTTACGTGTGGTCTGAACGTCACCTCGAGCCCACTGGGCAGGAAGGACCGGTAAACCCCTCAAACACAAAGTCAGAAATTCCTTCTTTCAATAAAACCTATTTCCAAGTTGTAACTGGCTTTTTTTTTTTCCTTTTGGGAGAAATGAGGCATTCAGGAACTCCACTGTTGGGGGAGTCTGCACACACAAGGGCTCAATCAGCCTCCAAGGTGACAGAGCTGCACGTGGCTGAAAACAGAATTTAAAAAGCCCAAAAAACAAACTGCAGCTACACAAAGCCCCAGCATGGCAGAGGGAAAAACTGCTTCGTCATCAGACACGGAAATTTTCCGAATCCATGGGTATCTCATCAGTCCAGATCCAGGTGAGGAGGAGCACAGACGGGTACTCTGCCCTTTCTCCTGCCACAAGACCAGCAGCTCCAGAACTGCAGCGTGAGCACAACCCTGGGGCTGGGGCCGTGCATGTCCTTTACTGCCACATATAAAATGAGACAGCAAAAAATGACAAACGAGCGTCTTTGAATTGGACACAGTCCTAGAATTTGCCTTCTTTTAGGGACTTTTCATACTGTGACACTCCAGAGCCACTCTATTCTAAGTCTTCTATATATTGGAAAGAAAACATTTACATTGGAATTAGCTCAGGGCATCGTCTGAAACAGACTAAAGTTTACATATCTATTTTCAATAAACTAAACACCTATCAAAACGAAATTACACGCTACAACTTCTGGTTAAATAGGATTACTACCTCTTTAACTATTCTAAAGTATAAAGGCTTTATAGCTTTACTTGCTAATAAAAATCCTTGACATTTTTTACAGGAAAGGGCATAGCATGCAGTGAAGAAAAGCCTAACAAAAAACCCAAAAGAAGGGGAAAAAAGTTTATAAATTCTTGAAAGATTTTTTTTTTGAGAAAATCTTTACCTGGATTAAGCTGCCAGGCAACTTTATTAGCATTTCTGCCACACACTGTCTGCTTCCCTACCACACCCTGCCAACGTCACAGGGAAACAAAGAAAACTCCCGTTTTCATTTGGTTGTTAGAAAGATGCAAATCCTTCTGGTTTGCGGAGGAGAGACAAGGAAAAGAAAATACCAACAACCTTCAGTTCTGGCTAAAAGTACCTCAGAAGCAGCTGAACAACTTCCCAGTTACCCTGGAAACAGAGTTTACCTCTCAGCCGACCGGGAAAATTGCCTGCAATTACCACCCTGGAGTAAAGCACCAGTTTGGACAAAACACCAATTGCTGCAGCTCCTTTAACGCGATCCCGGTATTTTATCACGAGCAATATTTGATCTGGAATGCAATTCTACTGCCAAACTCCAGAGAATCAGATCTGTAGGTATAATCAAAGGTTACGATTTCTCCTAATGGCACAGAGGAGCTCCGCCATCTGCCAACTGTGATTTCCCTTAATCCCATTCCCCCCCCACAAATCAGAGTCACACGGATTACGCCACAGAAATAGAAGTCAAGTCAATACCTGAATCCACGGGATTAATCTCCCACCTCAAGACGGGAGAAAGGCAAGAACAGCAACAATGCTGCAGGCAGGCTCAGGAAGGCAAAGCTTTCCACCCGACTCCACGCAGCACCACACAGGAAATTCTGGGATTTCACAGATTAGCTTCTCCCATTCAGAATCCCGGCGCTGTTCCCTCCCAAATCCGAGAGCAGAACTCCGTGTAAATTCAGGGAATTCGGAACTGACCTCCACGTGATCTTTTGGATCAGTAATTCCACCCAGAAGCAGAACTCCACATCCCTCTGTGCACAGGTAAATCACTTGGATTTGGAGTTAGGAGGAAAAACGGACAAATGAGCTGAGTAACATGAGAACAACACAAATCTGTCCACCCTAGTGCCTTCAAAATAAAAATACATGCCCATGGCAGGGGGTGTGGAATGAGATGAGATTTAGGATCCTTTCCAGACCAAACCATGCTAGGATTCTACGATTCTATACATACAATGCCAACAATAAAAGCTATGCGCATCCCCAATTAAAAAGAACCAGTGTGATGACCTCAAACTGGCACTTAGAAGTAGTTTTAAAGAGCAGGTAACATATTTCCTGAAATCCAAGGCATAAAGGAGTCACATACCATTCTCGGGAATGCCTGAATCCCTCCTGCTCTGCCCAAGGAGCAGCCACACGGCTGTAAACCAGGGAGGGAGAAGGGGGGATAACATCTTTATTTGTCCATTTAAGACCTCCAAGCACATTATCATCCCTAATCCAGCGAGGAACAGATAATTGCAGCCCTCCTGGATTACAAAATAACGCTCTAAATCCCCAGAACCACCAGCGCATCATCCCCACCAGCCACCAAAACCACCTACAACCCCATCCTCACCTCCAGCCACTGAATTAAAAGCACCGAAGGGGGAAGGCTTTTTACCTCTTTTTAGCACACGGGGACACGAGCCCTGGCTCTGACGCAGTGAGAAAGCAGCAGCGAGGGGTCCGACACCTGGGCGCGGGGCCATGCGGGAGCAGCGCGGGCACCCGCCGGCCCGGGAGCGCCCCGGGGACCCGCCCCGCGCCGCCCGCCAGCCCCGGGCACACGGACGGTGGTCCCGCGTCGGCCCCAAGGGGCGAGCGAGCACCGGCCGCCTTTGTCCTACCCCTCTCACCGCGGGCTCCCACCGCCACTTACCCAGCAAACAAACCGGCAGCGGTGCGCCGCGCTCCGCCGCACCGGGGGAGGTTGCGTGAAGTTGGGAGCGCAGCGGCCTTTCCCCCGCGGCGGCGGGCGGCGGCGAGCGGCGGCCGGGCACGGCCGGGGCGGAGCGGGGCGGGGGCGGGGTCCGGCCCTCCGCGTTCCCCCGGTGAGGGGCTGCGAGGCGGCGGAGGCGGTGGAGGGAGGCGGGAATGTCCCGCCCCGGTGCCGGTCCGGCCCCTTCGCCCGGCGGCCGCGGGGCCCCGCGGGAAGCGCCGCTGTTGCCATGGCGACCGCGCGGTCCGGGCGCGGGGCGGGCTCCCCCGCACAGCGCGGCCCGATTGCCCCGCCCCGCTCCACCTGCTCCGCGCGGGGACGCGGGTTCGAGTCCCGGTCCCGCGTCTGAGGCGAGCGGCTGGAGGAGGGAAGGTGGTGTAAAATGGGATGCGACAAGATTATTTTACTGTGTCCGGTTCTGGGCTCCTCACTACAAGAAAGACTACTGGAGAGGGTCCAGCAGAGGCCACAAAAATGATGAAGGGTCTGGAGCATCTCCCTCACGAGGAGAGGCTGGGGGAGCTGGGCTTGATTACTCTGGAGGAGACTGAGAGGGGATCCCATCAATCTATACAAATATCTCCACGGGCTGTCAGAGAATGGTACCAGACCCTGTTCAGTGGTGCCAGCAACAGAACAAGAAGCAACGGCCACAAACTAAAACGCAACAAGAGGAAGAACTTCTTTCCATGGAGGGTGGCAGAGCCCTGGAACAGCTGCCCAAGGAGGATGTGGAGTCTCCTTCTCTGGAGATATTCCAAAACCACCTGGACAGGTTCCTGTGTCACCTGCTCCAGGTGACTCTGCCTTGGTAGGGGGTTGGATTGGATAATCTCCAGATACCCATCTGTTTCCAACCCATGTGTTTCCAGCCCTAACAATTCTGTGATTCTAATCAGTGAAATAGGCAGCAGCTGCATCTCTTAGTCAATGGCATCCTGGAACTAACAAGCTTTAAGTATGTAAATCAAAATGTGGATGTATGTCTGTGCATACATTGCTACTTTGGCAAAATACTCAAGGTCCATATATCCTATAGTTGGACTATGTTCGTTATAATACTAAATTCACACCTCCAGGTCAAAAAGACCTTGCCCAAGTGAAGACCCTTTCCCTGATCATACATAGAATTTAACTGGGGTTTCATAACTTGTATGGAAATTACTGACCAATCCTAATAGAGGGCCTGTACTTGGAAAGTTACTGAATGTCTGTGTATAAATAACAGCAGGGAGAGTCCAGTGGGGTGTGCTGGATTTGTGGAATACCATCGAGCACACAGGCTGCACAACTCTGAAATAAATAATCAGTGTCTCTCTCAAGTGTGTCATTATTGGCTTGTTGCACACAGGGTAACAAATCTGGTTTTGTGGACAATAATCCCCTCAGCCCACCACTGTTCTTCTGTCACCCCTCAGGGCAGCACAGCCATTGTAGCCTGGGAGCTGTAGGAGCCCAGTGCAGAGAGCATAACTCCTCAGACCACGGAGAACCTCCTCAGACAGGGAACATTTGCTACTCAGACCAGTGAACAATTGCGACTCAGAACAGGGAATGTTTCTTCTCAGAACAGGAAACGTTTCTCCTCAGCCAGTCCCCCCCTGAAAACGGCACCCAAGCCACTGGATCTGCCCGCGGGCACCTCCTCTGTGCCATGGCTGTGGCAATTCAAACGCTCCAAATGCTGCTTTTTGTCGTTACCAAAGGTGTGGTTCCCTGACAGAGGAGTCCAAGGTCGTCTCCGAGGGCGGTGAGGCCGTGACTCATGTCAGGAGGCAGGAGAGCCCGGCTGACGGTGAGCATGGCGGCGGCGGGTTGGGATCATGCCATGGCACAGGGAGAAGCAGCTCCATGACCTCATCCCAGCTCTTGGCAGGACCTGGAAAGATCAGGCAGCAGGTTCTACATCCCTGCCCTCCATGGGGAACTCCCCCATCAGCCCAAATCTCCCGTCAGTTGTGGGCACTGGGGTCCTGAGCCGATGAAGCTGATGGATCTCTCCATGCCCCATTCCAAGAGAGCCGTACGGGTGCATGGGACCTGCCTCTGAGCAGGTGCATGGATGGGAGCCAGCGGAAAGGTTTCAGCAGCAAAAGCACCCAGCCCTACAACAGCTTCAGAAATACAGAGCTCGCCTCATCTCCTCTGTCCCCTCCCTTGTTGTATACACCCACATCCCATTTAAATTAAGATCCCTTTCCCACAGACCCCCCTTGCTCCCAAATCAGGATAATATAGGTGTTTTCCCCACCTTAACAATCCTTTTATCTTCACCACACAAAAGGATCCCAATTCCATGACTCATTTGCCTTTCTCTTTTCCAGAAGCCAAGCCATAACCCAACCCACCATGCACCTTTCCCCCTCGGCACCCTCCCTGCAGCTCAGGCTGTGGCTGGCAGTTGGCACCTCCTTTACGGATGAGAGCGATCCGTGGCTCGGATCAGTGCTTCTGCAAAGAGGGTGTTACTGCCTCTTACACCTCTTTGAAGTGGTTCTTGTTCCACCCATGGCTGGGAACCCCTGCTCCAGCAAACAGGGCTTTCAGCAAGTATTGGAGAGCAATGAAACCATCTGATCAGTTATTCAGGAGCCACTTAATGGCAAACAAAAACACCTACACGCAGCAACAGAGGCAAAGAACTGGCCAAGCCAGGCTCCAGAGGCTCCACAGCCCCTAGGAAGCTCCATTCAAATGGAGACTTCAAGAAGAGCAGCCGTGTTCCCAAGAAGCCGCTGCCTCATTTCCCACTGTCTGAGGAGGAGCCTCTGCTGTGCCTTTGCAAATGCCTGGGGAGATGAGACCTGGGAGCTTCCAAGTGGCCACAGAAACTGTGGATGGTTCAAGCCCTGGCAGGCCTGGGGCAGGAGCTGCTCCGGTGGGATGGCAGGGCTCAGGGGCAGAGGCAGCAGCTCCAAGCAGGCCTGGGCTCCACCAGCCTCCAGTTCAGAGCCAGAGGGGCCGTATCCTCACCCTCACCCAGCTTTTATTGACCTGGGGACATCCCAAACATGTGGGAAAGGGGCCAGCACAGAGCAGGAACCATGGGACCTGCAGTGCTGCAATGACAGGAACGCCCCTGGCTGTCACAATCATCCCTTGTACCCAAGCTCCAGAACAGGGCAGAACTGCCACCCCACTGCCATCCACCACTTTGGCTCTTTTAGAATCATGGAATTATGGGTTGGAAAAGCCCTCTAAGACCATCAAATCCAACTGTTCCCCCAGCATTGCCAAGGCCACCACTAACCCATGTCCCCAGGTGCCACATCAACACGTCTGTTAAATCCCTCCAGGGATGGTGACTCCATCACTGCCTTGGGCAGCCCATTATTCCATGGCTGGACAACCATCTTGGGGAAGCAATTTTCCCTAATATCCAATCTAAACCTCCCCTGGCACAGTTTGAGACTGTTCCCTCTTATCCTGTCCCTTGTCCCTGGGAGCAGAGTCTGACCCCCACCTGGCTCCACCCTCCTGTCAGCAAGTTGAAGAGAGCGAGAAGGTCCCCCCTGAGCCTCCTTTTCTCCAGGCTGAGCCCCCACAGCTCCCTCAGCTGCTCCTGGTGCTCCAGACCCTACCCCACATATGCAAATTAGGTCTGTAATTGCACTCTGCAGTGTGGATGGCAATAGTGAACTGACACTGCCAGACCCACCTCACAGACATTTGAGCTTTGACCCTTCGATTTATGACTCCACCAGAGCCGCTGGTGTGATGATATGCAGCAATACACACTTGGAAAAAATGACAGGCCCCTTATCTATGAGAAGTTTTCAGACAAAAGGCTCTGCTTCTCAGATGAGTGATGCCCCTATTTCTCCTCTCCACCATACAATTAACTCTCGGGCGGGGATCTCTTCAGAACCAAGCTAAGAATTGCATAAAACATAAAACAGTGAATGACAGTGAACATTCCGTGCACCAGCAGGGCTGCTCCATGATCCGGTTCCTCTTGCACAGTCTGTCAGTGCCCTGCAGTGGAGAAATGGGTTAATTGCATATGGCACATGGAGCCACTGCCAAACATCCGTCACACACCTGCAAACCTGAGGGCAGGTGCAAACACGGGTGGGGACGTCACAGGCAAACCCCACAACCCCTGCTCTGCTGCCATGGGGGTGAACAGCTGTTCCTGTCCCACCTCTGCCCGACCACAGTGGCTGCAATGACAGGATTCCCTCCTTTGTTCCAGCCACAAACCATCTCTTCCTGCTGAGCCAGTTGCTCCTGTTATTGAAGAGGTGGAGGTGTATTCAAAAACACTCTGTTTGGATCAGGGGAACTGCTCTTCCCAGGCCTACGTGGGGTTGAAATGCTCTGGCTCTCAGTAGGAAGCACCTCAGTGTCCTGCCTTGCAATGCTGCACCAGAGAACTGCTCCCACCAGAGCCAAAACTATCCATGACAACTCAGGATAAGCCACAGGAGGAACCAGCCAGGAGCTCTCCACACTCTTCAGGCACTGAGCACTGTAGGAAGGTGCTTCATGCCCACTATAGATAATCCACAAAAAGGAAAGCAGGAAATCCTCCCACTCCCCATCACCACCACGGCAGCAGACCTTAAAAGCTTCTTTCCCACCTCTTCCTCTTCATCCACCATGGAAATCAGTGCAGAGCTACAGAGAGCATCCTGGCTCAGAGCACAGGGAGGGCACAGCCCTGGCACTGCCTTCCCAATAAAACCTCACTGGCCACAGGGCTCCCATTGCTGACTCTCCCACCCCCAAGTTTAACTCAGGAGCAGGACTGGGAGAAGGAACACAGGAGAGAGCGTCCTGGTTTAAAGGGAAGAGTCTGTAAAACACACAGTCCAATGTCTTGGAGCATCTGTTGTGCCCTTGTGAAGGCTGAGCTCTGCTAGGCCCTAGAAGGAGCATCATTGCTCCGACAGAGCCTGTAGGATTATTCCACAGTGTCCACAAAATACTTCTTCCTCTAGACAGGAGAAATTTGGGAAGGCAGAGCCTGTCAAACGTCAGCTGCTGAAAGCAGCCAGAGCCAAGAAATCCTTGACAAAAAAACAAGGATAATTGAGCATCAAATTTGTATGTATAATGTTCTCCAGTAGGAAGGGGTTGTTAGATTGCACTGTCGCAGAGGTTTTATTGCATCAGAGATAAAAACCAGTGGGTGTGGGATTTTGGCCAATTATACAGTCTCTGGTGGTTTTGCCTGTGCTGGTTTGGGTGAGGACACAGCCCCATCAGGGGACACGGTCAGGCGTGGGGGCCTGTGGGGAGAACAAAGGGATGCAGATTCCCTGGGAGTCTGCTTTTGTTTTCCCAAGCAGAAGAGTGACTCAGATTTCAGCGCACTCCTGTAACTCCGCCAACAACAACACGTCCTTAGTCACAGTGATAAAGCCGAGGATCCGTGTTCCATTTGCTGAACTAAAAAAAGCTCAAACTCATCCACCCAAGGGCCAGGTCAGTCACTAAAGCAGAGACCGTGCCCTGAACCCTGAGCCCCACGCAGTGACAGCAGCATCTTCCGAGGAACAGCCTTGCTGAACTTCTGGAATCTGCTCGGCAAATCCATGGAACCAGTACGGATGATCTCAGTGCATGCACTATCACATCTAAGAGCTCTCTGATAACTTCAGAGTGCTCACATGTCATTCCAGCACAGCTGCTAAAGGCCTTGCAGAAATGCTTTCTCTTCCTGAGAAACGTTCCAGGAAAAGGCACACTACTTCCTTGTGCTTAAGGACCGGCTTAACACATCCCAGCTCTGTTGTCTCTTGGATCTGAGCTTGTTTTTCATGGCTGTGAGGTACACCAAAAGCTCATTGAAAATGCTGGAGCACAGAGTGCTCCACCTCAGGCACAGCACTCAAATTGAGCAAAAGGAGAACTTAAGCTGATAAAGAGGAGGTTTAGATTTGATTTCAGGAAGAAATTCTTCCCTGTGAGGTGAGGCCCTGGCATAGGTTGTCCAGAGAAGCTGTGGCTGCCCCATCCCTGGAAGCGTCCAAGGCCAGGCTGGAAGGGGCTTGGAGCAACCTGGGCTAGTGGAAGGTGTCCCTGCCCATGGCAGGGCATAGAGATGAGCTTTACAATCCCTTCCTTAAAGCCCAAACCACTCTGATACCATGAGACTCCCAAGCCCAGGCTGGCAAAGCCCATTCCAGTTGTACAGTCCTCCAGCTCCCAATGCTGCTGGGCTGGGTAGGGACCCAAGGCTGTGGCAGGGTCAGGTAGTGGTGTCTGTGCAAACTGGGACTCTCTTCAGGATCAACCCAGGTATTGGTATCCCCAGCTACAGGTTGACCTTTGTATTTTTGGTTTTATTTTCCTTTGGAAAAGGCCTCTCTGAAATACTGGAACACCTTAAGAAGGCAGAGGTACGAGGGGTGTTGCCAGGACACCTGAGCAGATGTTCAGCCTCCAAGTCCTCAGTGTGTGCCAGGATTCAGCATGTCCATTCATGCATGTTAACAACAGGCTATAAATACTCCGAGTCCTCCCCAGCTGCCGGCGCCCGAGCCTGGCAGGAGGGTGTGTGAGGACGAGCACTCACAGCTGGGGTCACCAGCGCAGCTCCCAGTGCCCCCCATCCCACCCAGCCACCGCTGGGCTGCCCTGGCACATGTCACAGTGAACTGGTTCATCCACGACGGTCGCGTGGACAGCCGAAGGCTCCGGCTCACAGTGGAGAGGATCAAAATTGTCTATGGAAAGTCTTGGGGCTGCCACCACCCCTTGGAGGAGCTCCCATCCTCTGACTCCGCTGATGGTGAACATCTCCTGAAGAGCCCTCGTTTGCAAGGGAGTGGAATTGTTTTCCTTCCTGCACCGCACACAGAGCTGCAGCCTCTCCAGAGCTGCTCCGGCTGCTGTCTCCTCTGCTGCATGGAGGTGGCAACTCCAGTGGAAATTTCCGTGCACTTCAAAGCACTACCTCAGGATATCTGCTTTTGTGAGAAAGTATCCCCAGTTAAAAATTAATGAATTTCACTTTTAGGATCATTTACTTTCCTCCATCTGAACAGCAGGATTTTTGCCAGCCTCTCCCCCCAGGGAATGCAGAGCATTCCTGCTTTGGCACCTTGGGGACCTGGCCTCTGGTGATTAGATTGCCAGTTAATATCAGTGATTAACACATTCACAATGGCTGGCTGAATCCCACTCTGACATTTTGCAAATGCTGCATGTTTGGGGAGTGTCTTCATCAGCTTTTGAAGTTCTGAGCTGTGAGCTCCCTGCAAACCCTCAGCCTGCACTGGAAACTGGGGCTGGGCCATTAGAGCAAACATGCCCCAAGAAGCAAACATATTAAGGATTAATTAAATACCAGGCTTTATTTAACTAAGCCTCTTCTCATAAGTATGTAGAGGCAGGAATCTGGAATGAGCATCCATTTTTAGAAATGCAGTTAAACTTGGTGCTGTTTAAACCTGACATTGGGGTGCTGTACATCCCTCCTGACTCCCCAGTGCAGGAACAGACAGCACAGCGCTGATGAAAGGTGGCTGAGGGCATTCGCAGGGTTAAGAATGTTCCCTGTTCCCACATATGACACCCACCCTGGGGAGAGCTGGAAGCCCTGCAAGCACCCAAAGAGTTTCTGGAGTCCACAGGGGTGACAAGTGCCAGCCCTGAGCAGTGGCAGGGACCCGGGGATGGCTCATCCTCCTTCTCTCCTCTCATCATCATGTTTTTTAATGAAAAGCTTATCCCTCCTGTTGTCTGCTCCACAGGCTCCACAGACAGTCCTATCAGTGCCAGTTTAAAGGTCTGGAGATCGATCCAGGAAATACCAAGGCAAGTGAATGAGATCAGGTCCAAGGTCATTTTTAGGTCCTGTTCAGAGAGCACTTCCTTGCCTTCCACATCCCCCACTGGCAGTGGAGGATCACACACAGCTGTAAACCATCACCACTGTGTCCCAGCTCCAGGCTGTCCTTGTGCCAGGGCCCTCTGAGATTCTGGGACACAGTGGAGCTGTTCTTCACCTTCTGTAGAGCAGAGAGCTGGCTCTGGAATGGGCTCAGGGTGTGTAGAGCTGCTTCAGGGTCTGAACTTGAGAAAGGGCAGTCACAGGAAAGGGCCACTCCCAGTGAGATCAGGACAGTGGAGGATATGCTGGGATATGAAGGGATGTGGAGGGCTGTTTTTCCAGCATTGGTCATACCTCTGCAAACCCCCACCTTCCCCCTGCCCGTGACAGAGGTGCTGGGGCACAACACACAGGACACGCCCTGTGGAATCCGGCATCACCCCCCCAGACAGAGACCTGGATCTCAGAACAAGGATAACAGCACTCAGCATCCCACTGCTCCCCCAAAACAAGCACCTCTGGGTGCAGCACAGACAACCCCCAGTGCTGGCAGAAGCAGCATTTTGGGTGCTCCCTTTTCGGGTATCCCTGTTCGCTCCCTTCCCAGGGACGTGCAGCCAGAAAGAACAACCAGGGTCTTACTGATTGGAAAATACATTAACCATAGAGAATAGAGCTTTAATTTTTCTTTCTGAACAACAATAAGGAACAGTTTACATAAAAAACCAAAAGCATGAATAAAATAATATAAAACAGATATTATACCACAGTGTGGAATTCAGATAATCTAAGAACATTAGCAGCACTTCTACAAAGAGATTAAAAGCCATAAGTGCTCGTTAAGCTCAGATAGAGCAACTCCCAGAGACCAAAATGGCATCAAAACAGAGAAAAGCAGCAATTCAGTGTAGGGCAACAGAAAAGTCTAATGCCAGGACATCAGATACATTCAAATCCCTGCACTGAGGGGCAATTCCCTGTCCCAAAGAGCCTGGGATGGTGTGTGTCCCCCTGTGATGGCTGTGGCACCCACTCACCCTGCCCAGCTCTCCAGAACACTCTGTGCATGAGGGAAGTGACAATCGTGGGTCTGAGGTTGTTGGATTTTCAAAAAGAGTTTTCATTAATTCTGTTTGGGAAAATAGATTCTCCTTCCCTGGCTCCTGGGAATTACTCTCCAAGGAGAAACTGAATTTCTGAGAATTTCAGTCAATCTTACATAGCCATGACAATAAAATCTTTATTCTCTCAGTATCCAGGATCAGGATTTTCAATTCTTTATCGTCCTTGGCAGCAAAGCCACACCCATTCCTAAAACTTCCATGTACTTCAGATCTTGTGCATAGTTTAAATTTTAGCATTGATTAAAAAAATAAATTGATTAAAATAAAAGGATAAGTGGTGCTTTTCCCCCTTATCAAAGAGTTGATGCAAAGTGCCCTTGCTCCTAGTCATGTCCTACTACTGATGGCTCTGGAGCCACCATGGAGAAGGGACCATCACCTGCAGCTCTGTCTGGGCTCTGCTCAGCCTCCATGTGCAAAATCCATTTATAAAAGGAAGTTATTCAACTACTGAACGGGAATTTAAGGTATCACTAATCTAAAATTAGACACATTAGAAGACTTCCATGGCTATTCCAACAGTGAACATTCCCTGGGAAGTTCAGAAGGAAGTCACACACCGAGCTATGTGAACAGCACCAGAACAGCCTCAATTGTGGCCCACACAGCCACCAGAGAACAGAAACATTGTGTCACTGGGGACCACGACAATTCAGGTGCCTTAATCACTGAAACAGGATTATTTGGGGCAGGTAACGAGGGTACTGACCGTCAGTGCGCTCAGAGGAACATTTGATCTACTTCAGGGCGTCTGAAAAAACTTTTACAGGAATTTCTGACACAGAGTGTCAGAGTTCCAACCCTTCCACAGTGCTAGAAAGTTGTCACTCCATCTCTACATTGTGCTCTTTCTCTATCAATTTGTGCTCATACAATAGTAAAATGCTGAAGACGTGCCCAGAAGTGCTGGGTACTCGGGGAAAATCCTAAATGGAGTGAAAAATAAGACAGAGGTTTTGATGACATGAAAAGTATTTTGGTCCTACTGATCAAAGGCTCAGAGGCTCCCATTGGCTGAAGATCAGTGCCCATAGAAAGCAGTGATTTAAGATACTATAAGATATTTTTAATAGCAAACTTAGGTGATGAGAATCCCAAAACTAGTCCCATCCCTGTTCTGAAACCTGTTGGCCACAGTGGCTCCCAGGGGACCAGGCAGCTACTCAGGATAAACTGGGAAAGAGAGAGAAAGTAGGCAGGCAGGGTAAAATATATAATGAATAAATAAAGAACAAAGAATGGGAAGAATCTCATTCCATAAATTGTTCTTGGCCACAAGGCTTATGTCTCCAGGGTGGGATTTTGGGATGGGCTCAGCTTACCCATGGATGGGTTCCCAGCAGATCTGTGATCCCAACCTGCCACATCAAGAACATCCCTTCCCTTGGCCTGTTTTTCACTCATCAGTGACAATGGTTGACACCTGCAGTTCCACTGCTGGCTCCAGTTGCACTATAAGGTGCATTTGGATAAGCTAAGGGATGTTCACCATGTCAGGGGCTGGATGAGAGCAGGACAGGGAGGCAGCAAGAATCTGTCATGTAAAAAAACCCTCTCAGTCCTCATGAAAAATGTTCACAGCAAAGCAACTCAGAGACTCAACATAGCAAGATAAAAACTCCTAGAAAAATCACACATTTTAGGAACAAGGACAATTTCTAAAGGGTCTGCATGAGTTAACACCAAAAGAGATGGGTACCAGGAGCTCGTTGGAAGGTTGCATCAGCAGAAAGCTCAAACGCAGGCAGAGAATCCATTAGTCACTCCCTCAGGGGGACGTGGGGCCAGGCCACAAACATTCACTGGATTTAAACACACCGAGATTATCTGAGCAGAGCAGCTCGAGCACGAGATAAACCCCAAACCCCACAGCTCTGCGGATGCTCAGTGAGGTGTGATGGGAGCTGAACAGCTCAGCCTGTGGAGCACATCCTTCCTCAGGCTCAGCTCTGGAGGGACCCAGAAAGCATGGAACGGTTTGGGTTGGAAAGGATCTTACAGCCATCTCAATTCCAACCCCCTGCCACCTTCCACTAGACCAGGTTGCTCCAAGCCCCGTCCAACCTGGCCCTGAACATTTCCAAGAATGGAGCACCCACAGCTTCTCTGGATAACCTGTGCCAGGGCCTCACCACCCTTACTGGGAAGAATTTCTTCCTAAAATCCAATTTAACCCTGCCCTCTGTCAGTTTAAGGCACAGCAGCTCCAGTCCCTGGTCCCACAGAACCAACAACAGGCTAAAGATAGTCCCCAGCTCACAGTGCCATTGCGGGGGGGGCTCAGCTGCACGGAGCTGCTGGGGTGAGACATTCCTCTCCCCCAAGGAGCCAGACAAGATTGCTGTATATGGACAAGCACTCCCTGGTGACAGGCTTCTCCTCCATGGCTGCACAGCTGGGAGAGATCCATGCTGGATTCCAAGGCCACAATTCCCACTATCGGAACCCCAGCACAAGGCTTTATCTCAGGGTGGTCTAGCTTGGAGGCAGAGCCATGCAGGAAAGGCTGGGCCAGAGAGTGCCCACAAACAGCTGCACAACAAACCTTTTGCTTCCCATTTTAGGAGTTTATAGCCATCAGAGCCCCAAATCTGGGGGTGCCTTGCTGTGGGTCTCCACAAGCACAAGAACCTGCCGTGGAGGGCCCAGCACAGCTGCCCCCACTGAGACTTGGGAAAGATGTCCAAACCAGAGCTGGGACCAGGCATGGGCAGGGCCAGAGCACAGGGATTGTCACAGACTGATTCTGACCTCCTGGGAACACAAAGCTGGACCTCCATGTTCAGACTCAAGTGCTCACAGGAATTTAGTGAGCAAATGGTTTTCCTGATGTTTGTAGGGATTGGGGTGGAGCAGCACATGGGGCTCTGCCTGCAGCAGGGGCTGGTGAGGACTCAGTTCCAATGTTCTACATGGGCCAGGGACACTCCCTCCCTACCCAAACAGGGAGGTCAGACACTTTTAGTCCTAAATTAAGTGACAGACTCCTCTTTGGACTATCCAATTTACCTACGACACACCAAACCCCAACTCTGCAACTGTTCTCACCCAGCAAATCCCCAGGCAAGGCACAAGACCCCACACAGCTCGAGCAGAGTAGCTCCTGCACACTCAGCACCAGAGCTTCTTTCCTCCTTTTTTTCTTCCTTTCCAGTTTTAAAGTCAGAACTAAGATGAAGCCAAGCTGAGGTCATGATGGTGGTTCTGCTCTGAGCTTCCTGTTGCCCCACCACAACAACTCTCCCAGCAACAGACTGGCACATCATGGAATAGGTGCTATAGAAACCACACAGTTCTTAGAAGCAAAAGATTTCTCACCCCTCCCCCCTCAAAAAATAACCCACTTAATTCACATATTTTCTCTCTATACTGTATATATATTATATATAGACACGATTCTCTGGTAAACATGTACAAGATATCGTAAAGAACATTGAAAATGTCTATCTCCATTTGCACAACAGCACACATTCACACGCCAGCACACGAGGACACACAGTCAGGTACAATCAATAAATAAATACATTTTTTCCCCTCAGAAATTATTCAAAAAACACTGCTATTGAGCGGCCCAAAGACACTCTCAGTTAATACAGACAGCAAATATTGTGCAGAATTTCTTGGTTGTTTTTGTTTAAGAACCAAGGAAAGAAGCTTCAAAGATGTCAGAGACGTTGCTTGGTCAGACTGTGGTTCAGGAGACCTGTTGGTTCCTGTCCCTCAGGAAGAGGGGGGCAGAGCACTTCCCTTCCCCTCTGGACAGGTTACACAGGACAATTCTGTCCTAGAACCTCGAGGGAACAGGAGCAGTCTGGGATGGAGAGAGGGCAGGAGCTTTTTGCTCTGCTTGGTGGAAAGATGGAAGATTCACACAGATCTGAAGCTCTTTGTTTCCTGAGCTACTACAGACCAGCACCCTCTGGGGATTTACTGCAGGAAACTCCTGCAAGGAATTTCCTAGATCACTGTACACATCTGTTGGGATTATGAGGAGCAAAGGGCTGCCCATTGCTCTCCCCCTTGCCACAGCCTCTTCCCCCAAAGGTTCAGGATGTGCCACTCTCCCTGCCTTTTCCAGCTGTGACCTCCATGTCCCAGCATACAGAAAGTGCTCATTTTTCCACCCCATTTGCTCAAGCAGCAAACCACTTCACCACGCTCCACAGAACCTCCCTGAAGCAGCAGTTTTCTCTTGTGCAGATTGACATCTGTTTTCTGCAAGCAACATCTGACACGTGCCACAAGCCAACACAAAACAGCACAGACACGGGAGAAGGGAAAGGCCCTTTCCCTTCCGTGGGCAGCACTCCAGCAGCAAGGCAGGAGCAGGGCCTTCCCTTGCAGAGGAGTGGAGGAGAGCACACACACATCACACATTGCACAGAAGGGGAACACAAATTTTTGCAGCAAAACTTGAGAGAAAGTACCCTTAGAGAGAGAGGGCTCCAACCCAGTGCCTGCCCCATGGCCACAGCACAGCCCCCCCTCCTCCAGCTGGGCTGGACCCTCCAGCCACCCACACCTCTCCTTTGCCTGTATTGTTTTTACCTGAGTTGAAAAATGACTCCGACCCCTCTGCAGGGCTGAGGACACAGCAGCTGAGAGGCACTTCATGCAGCGGGCTCCAGCCGCAACACTGGAGCCACTGCAGGAAAAGTGGCCACACAAGTGCATCTTCCCAAAGCAAAGACCACTCAGAGACCTTGGGCTATTCTTCTCTTCACAGACATGTGGGGGAAGCCCACCAAGACCTAACTGGAGACTTTTGGTGGGCTTAGGGGGCTTGGCAGCACATGGAAAACCCACAGGCACCAAGGGGATTGTTTGCCCTGTCAAGCTTTGAGCAGCTGGTCTTAATGGCCAGAGGAGAAGACAGGCACCATCAGAGGGAAAGCCAAGATAATCAGGAGCTCTGACTTGCCTTCTGAGGAGCCCTCTCCTCACAGGGGCTGCAAAGGAATGACAGGGAGACCAGACTCCTACCACAAGCAGCTAAAGTAAGGCAGGTAAGAAAACCTCCAGCTGGGAGTTCCCAGAGGAGGTCAGGACCAGATTTCCCAGTGTTCAGAGAGGGTTACAGAAAAAACAACAAACCCAGTGCTGAGTTTGGAGCTGTTCTGAAAATCCATCCAGAGATGAAACTGTGGTGTGCTCAGGTATTGTCGGAACAATGTAAAATCCCAGGGAGAAAACAGAGCCTTGGAAAATAAAATACTGAAGGGGATGCAATGCATCAAGGGACAAGATCAAAAGAGGAATTTCTGTGATCAAAGTCCCCCCTGTTACTGGCAGAACCTCATCATGTTGGTAAGCAGCTGAGGAATGGCAGCATCCCTGTGCTGTCTGGGCTCACAGACTGGTTGCCTTCCCACTGCCAGGAACAGCCCCAAGGAAGCAGCTTTATGTCTGTGCCACAAAGGATGCGCAGTTCTGCTCTCCCCACCCCCGAGCTCTGCCCTGGGATGCTGGCAATGCCTGGGCAGTTGTGGTGGGCACACACCTGCTGCCCTTCTGCTGCAGCAAGGCCAGGAAGTGACTGCCTGGTCCTGCTCCCGACGGGTAACACACACCTAGACGGATCTTTGGTTGAGTCACTGCAGAAGGTCTGAGCTGGGGCCCCTGGCACAGCACTTGGGGAGCCGAGGGTACTCCCAGCTCAGCCAGCAGCACGTGTCCCACTGCCTGAGTTCCACAGGTGTGGCACTTGGAGAAAGAGGAGAAAGGAGGAAGCATCGGAAGGGAGTCCCGGCTCTTTGGATCCCTCGTCTGCCCTGTGTCCTTCATTTGTTCTCAATCAGAGTCTGCACTTTATAGACAAGGTCCCGAGCCAGTTTCAGGATCTGCTTGGTGTTGTGTCGCTCGGCCATTTCTGGAACACAGACAGAGGAACCCAGAGAGGTCAGAGTTGAGCAGGCCCAGCCCCACAGCTCCTCATCTGAGCCCCAGGTGAGAGCTAAAGCTGTGAGCTCCTGCCCACATTCCCAACACCATCCATCACAGAGACACTTGGCTCTGGAGAGCTCCTCAGGACGGTGGTAGCCAGCAGGAAGCATAACCTACATTCTCAGCTCCCTTCAACATGTCCAGGTGGGCCAGGGCTGAGGATGGCATGGGGATTCCCCCAGCACCACCAGACCCCTCAGAGCCCAACTGTTTAGGGGCACAAGGGCTCTACCACCACGTTCCACACACTGCTCTGTGTGTGTTAAACATTTACAGCAGAGCCCAGACACGACTGCCTACACCCAGCCACGTGCTGCACACATCTGAGCAGCTGCCACAGATTCAGCCTGACAGAACACAAGCTGTACCGTTGAAAAACTTGATGATGTCTGTGAAATCCATGTTGTTCTCCAGGATGATGTCCCGGTACATTTCCACCAGGGCCAGGGCTATGAAGAGCACGTAGTGAGCAGAGGAGACGTGTGCGGCGGCCCAGATGGTCTCCCAGACGGCGAACACGTCGTCGTACACCAGCTCTGAGAACAGAACAGCCCAGCACTTACCACACCAGCCATGGCTTCACACCATCCCGACTCACAGAGCTCACAGCAGCGCTGGGGAGACACGCTGGGAGGCTTCTTTCCACAAGAACCTGTTCCAGCTGGAAGCAATAAGTCAGTCACCTGTACGGAGACACATTCTGGCCTGCAGCAGGTGGCACAGGCCTCAGGACACACTCCTGGTGAGGCTCAGCTCTGGAAAAACAGGTTCTGCATCTAGACGGAACAGTCAGCCCCATACAAGCCAGGGAAAAGTGAAAAGGCATTTAGAATTAAGTTTAAACTACTAAGTTGCAGAGTGTGCTGAGAAGCCTGGAAGCCTGGCAGACCCTGCCCACCCCCAGCCTGGGTGGTCTCAGCACACACCTCTCTTGAAGTCCAGGAGAAACCATCGGTAGCAGAAGTAGAAATGAGTGTAATCCCCATTCTGGTGCATCAACTCAAAGAGCTCAGAGTCCAGAATCTGTCAAGAAAAGCAAAAGGAAACTCAGCAGTGTGCACAGGAGGCCGCAGCCATCTTTCTGCCTGCTTCCCTCTGCTCCCACTGCTTTCCTACTGCACCAGCTCCACCAACTCATCCCTCCCTTTCCTGGCACACATTACTCCAGGCTGTCTTTAGAGCCCCTGCTCTCCCCTCTTGCTTCCCACCACTGAAACCCCTCTCAGCCCTTCCAAGACCCCCATCCCACCACCAGCTTTCCCCCTCGGGTGTGAGAAGCCACTGTCCACATGCCAGGCCCCCTTACCTGGATCAGTGATCTCATGTTGGCAAAGTGGGTGTCCATGGCTCCTCCATGGGGGAAATTCTGATTCATCCTCTTCATCAGCTCGGTGAAACAGCTGAAAGCCAGAGCCTCTGTGCAGGGAGGAGAGACACCACTGCTGGGCTGCACAGGCTCTGCTGCACCTGCTCCCACAGCCACCCGCAGCAGGAACATCCCTCCAAAAAGTCCACCCTGCCCCCAGGTTGGGCTCCTGGGAGCCAGACAGCACCAAGGACAAAGGAGATCGTGCTCCCCACCTCTAAGCATGGGACCCTCTATGCAAAGAGCCACCACAAGCCTGGCAGATTCCCCCACATGATCCCACAAAGGGACAGGGAAAGCAGAGCCACTCACCATCATCCAGGATGACCAGGAGAGGGGCCAGCAAGTCACACATCCCCTGCACGTAGCCAATCTCAATGTGCTGCCAGATGTAGCTGTGTGAGAGAGCAGGAGAGGTGACCAAGTGCCACTGCCTGGTACCTCCTTTGCCCGTGCCCTGCCTCCCTTCCTGGGATGAGGGGGGAAATCTCACCTGTTTATTCTGTTATCTTTGTGTTGTAAATTATTAAATTCCAAGTCAGGCATGCATGGCACAGTCCTGTATTGACACCCTGCCATGGCTATGTCCCAGGGTGTCCATTCAGGGCTGTGCCATGGCCATTGCATGGAAAAATCAGTGCAGGGAAAAGCAAAACTGGAAAGTGCAGCACAGTAGGGTCATTGGTTAAAGGACAGAGACTGATGGAATTTGTTAATTTATTTCTCATTCTCATCCTTCCCCCTCAAATCATCCTCTTGATTCTCTGTGCATAACACTGCCTGCCTTGCCTTCCCATTCCCAGTGTCCCAGGAAGCAGCCAGCCCTGCAGGGATATCTTCCCTTATTTGGTAGCAAGTCAAAATGCGTTCAGAAAGGGCTCAGATCTGCTGCTGGCACAAGGGAACGATCTTTTCCAGCCTGACCACTGGTTTTCCAAAATCTGCTGTACTGAAGTTCTAATCTCAGCAGAGATCTCCAGCTTTGGCTGTCAGATGAAGTGACAGCGCTGATGGAACAGCAGCTTCTCCTCATGTTTGCAGGATGAGTAATAATATTTTATCCTTTGCTGCCCGAGAAGCAGCGGCTGAGCTGGAGCGGGTCTGAGTTGGTGAGTGTCACTCAGCCAGCTCTGAGTCACAGGGACTCAGCAAAGACACTCAAAAAAGGACCCATGTCTGGCTCTCTCCTGGGGTTTTGGGTAGGCAATAACCATTACAGCACTTCAGGTACTTCCTCATTGGCACTATGGCTCTGTGAGCTTGTTAAAGCCTTTTCCAGAGAGCAGGTAGGCTAAATCCAGTGCAGTGGGTGCAGGCAGCTCAGGCAGCCTCTACCTTGGCCAAAAACCCAGCACATGACAGTCAAGGGACAGCTGGACACCTCTAAGCATGGGACACCTTGGTCTGGGAACCTCTGTGTTCTTGGAGCAGCAGCCCCAGTGCTGGGATGATGAGGGGATTTGGGAGTAGAAGTCAAGGAAGTAAAACTCAGTAGCCAGAGCAAAGTTCAGGGCTCCAGCGTCAAGGTGAATTCCAGGAAGCCCCTTGACCCCCCCCAGCTCCCACCTGCACATGACATTGCGGAGCTTCTCCAGGTTGGCCGGGGTGAAGTACCAGTAGTTGCGGTCACAGCGCTGCACGTCCTTCTCGATGCGGTGCAGGTTCACTGTGTACATGTCCAGCAGCTCTGGCTGCCCAAAACAAGAGCAAAGTTGATTTGCTCTCAAATAAAAAGAGGATTGCAAGGGCAATGGAGTGACAGGGCAGAGTTTGGGTGGGAAGTGGGAGCCCCTCTACACCCAACTGTGGGATCAGCACAGGGCAAATGCAGGTAAGTCCTGCCCCTCCACTTGGCCCTGTGAGGCTACACCTGGAGTGTTGTGTTCAGTTCTGATCTTCATAGCTGAGGAAGGACAAGGAGCTACTGGAGAGGGTCCAGTGATGACCACAGGGGTCTGGTGCATCTCTCTGATGAGGAGAGACTGGGGAGCTGGGCCTGGTTAGTCTGGAGAAGAGAAGACTGAGGGGGGATCCCATCAATCCATACAAATATCTCCACAGGGTGTCAGAGGATGGTGCCAGACTCTGTTCAGTGCTGTCCAGTGACAGGACAAGGAGCAATGGCCGTAAACTAAACCAAAAAAGTTCCACCTCAACATGAGGAAGAACTTCTTCCCATAGAGGGTGGCAGAGTCCTCGAACAGCTGTCCAGGAAGGGCATGGAATCTCCCTCTCTGGAGACATTCCTAACCCACCTGGACACATTCCTGTGTCACCTGCTCCAGGTGACCCTGCCCTGCCAGGGGGGTTGGACTGGATGATCTCCAGAGGTCCGTTCCCACCCCAACTACTCTGGGATTCTGTGGTTCTGTGAAATAGCGAGGCAGCCAGGAAGAAACCCACCCTGAACAGGTCCATACTTACAGAGTAGGTGACACCCGTGGAGGAGAGCGCAGATGTCTCACTGTTGGTCAGATCAGTCACAGCCACAGCCAGGGAATCCAGCTGTGGGTACAGACTCTCCATTTCTGGCTCCTCAGAGAGGTTGTCCTCACTCTCCACCAAGCTCTGCTTCTCAGCCTCACTGTCTGCCCAGCTCTCCACCACAGTCAGGGCCACGGTGTCACTCAGGGCCCCCGCCGGGCCCTCACCCATGGGAACGAAGTCCACACTTCCAACACTGGGAAATTCACCTTCCAGGCTGTCTTGGCCCTGCAGCTTCTCCTGCTGGACACCATCCGTGTCCACTGAGGCTGGCACATCGGACCCACCAACCTTTCCCTGGGAGCTGGACGAGGATTTATTGGTTTCCAGGGCACTGTCCTCATTGCTGAAGCTGCGCTCTGAGAACCCTGATGTGATGGAGAAGTTTTGGGAAGAGGGGTGGCCAGAATCAGGGGAACAAGTGCCATTGGGAACTGTCCCATTGGGGACCTTGCTTTGTTTGCCATCTTCCAGCTGAGCATCTACTTCAGTCTGTTCCACTTCATCCACAGATTCAAATACCTGCAAAGTGTGAGCAGAGACACACAGGGGAGCATCATGGGAATTCAGCAAACTGCTGGGGACATAGTGCCCATATTCCCAAGAGCTGTGTACTCATAGAGCCCATGTTCCCAACAGTGGAGGGAGAGGAAAATTACCCTTTAGCTTCCTCTCCTTGGATTTGAGCCAGCATTTGGTCATTTGCACAACTCCAAACCCACAAATCCCTGCTCTGAAGGGCTATGCTTTGCTTGTCATTATACACTGGGCAGAAAGTGATTTAAACAGGTGTTAAACACCTGGGCAGTAACAGAGGGAGCAGCCACAGGCCTTCAAGTGTGACAGCCATGGGGCAGAGCAGGCAGGTGAATATTCAACACCACAAGCGGAGCACAGTTCTGACCTTAGTGGCTCCAAAGCAGGCTGGGGACTCATTTACCTCCACCAACACTGGTTTTGTTTGCCAGAGATCCCCATGGTTATGGCTGAGGGGTCAGACCAAGCCAGGGCAGAACTGTGAGGACAAGAAAAGGAGGGGACAAGGTGCTGCAGCTCACCTGGGTGCTGGAGCTGGAGTCACTCTGCAGCCGGGCATGGTTCTGTCGGCCGGAGCTGCAGCTCTGGGAGGACTGCAAGGGAGAGGGAAAAGGGCAGTGAGAAGGCAGAGAGCACAGGGTCTGGGTGGGGGAGCTCAAGCAGAGGTGGCATTTCTGCAGGTGAAGAACAAGCAGAAAATGCATCCAGTAAATTCTCCTATCTGACCCATGAAGGACGTTCCCGTCACATCGACTCTGCTGTGTGTGTCACCCAGAGCAGTGCTCTGCCTCAGCCACCGTCACCGACTGCTGGGGAAGGTGACAAAAGCCAAAGTCCCAGGCCAGTGCAGTTGTCAAGAGCTGCGTGTTGGGTCTGGAAGGAGTCGCTTTCCTCTGGCCTGCAGAGAGGTCACGCTGCCTCCCTGGAGTGCAAATTTCTACAAATCTCTGTCCTAATTTGGCAGCAATGCGGCTCAGCCCAGCTCAGTTTACATAAACGATGAAGTCACAGGCTATAAAACAGCCCCTCCAAGCATATTCATGCTCTTTTCCTTTTCTTAAAGGACAAATATTGATGTTTTAAGCCAGACTTAGTGGAGGCAGCTCCTCTCAAAGTCACGAGTACCCTGTTCTGGCTTCCAGCTGAAGCACAGAGGGAAGGGCTGGGCTCTGCAAGCACCAGCTCCATGCTCAGCCTTGTGGATTCCCTCTGAGCCGCCAGTGCTCGATCAGTGTGAGTCCTCCCTGTTATCTGAGCAGATGTGCAGAGCATGGAATGACATCACACACAAACAAAAGGATTTTAAGAAAATACAGCACATTCAGACCAGCAGGAGTTGTCTCCACCCTTGTATTGTGGGTGTTTGCTGGGCAGGGCTCTGATGGAGAGAGGAAGGGCGACAGCTTTCCTCCATTACCATGGGAGCACTTAAAACAGGAAATTTCAGGTTCAGATGGAAAAAGGGTGAACATTTGCCTGTGTTAACTGTGCCAGCTCCCCTCCCTGTGCCTGTTCCCAGAAGAACCGAAGAACCACGGCGGAGATGCTGAGGGGAGGGGAATGATTCCTGGAGTTACAGCCATGCCAACAGTGTAGCCCAGCTCTGCTCAGCCCCTCTAGGAGCTGCATCATTCAGTTCCAAACAGCTCCTGGTTCAGACCTGCCTTCCCTACCTCTCTCCCTCTCTGTACATACACGTAGCCTGCAGGATTGGAGCTGAGCTCATCTCTTTTCCAAAGCACCCACACAAACTTCCCAGCGGGAACCAGATCAAGTCTCCAGTGCTCAGCTCCCAGGTCCTGTTCATTTGGGCCTCCCCTCACCCCCAGTGTGGCAGCCTGAGGTCACACAACCCAGCACCACGTGCTCTGCCGTGCTGGGCTCTGCTCCTCCAAGGACAAAACTCTCACAGAAACACTCCCTGGCCGCTGTTCCCAGGACTGCCTTTCCTTTAACAGGCTTTTCCCTCCACACCCTTTGGTTTGGGCTGTGGATCTAACTCTTAAAAGCCAGTCCCACAGAGTTGGGTGTTCCCAGCTCTGTCCCATGATGGCACTGTGTACCAAGGGTATACTGAGGTTCCTCTGTGCTGAGCAGCTGATGGAAAAGGGAGCCAGTAAGCCCACTGCCCTGTTTCACAGCCCCTCAGTGCCAGCAGCATGGTCTTCCCTGCCCTTACTTCAACAGTCTTAAATGGAGCTAAACCTGATGTGCACCAGGAGTGCATCAGGTACTGAATACCTCATTCTCCAGAATACCCACAAGGAATATCTCACAGGACTGGTGAGAGTGTCCTGTGAGACACCATTTGGCCCCACAAATGAGTTACAGGGTCCTGCTGCCCCACTGCCCTTTGCCAGGAGTCCCTGCCCTCTCCAGCAGGGAGCCTGGGTGGACACAGCCCCTCCGAGCCCCCACAGCCTCACCTCATTGCTGATGGTCGAGTCCCTGTGCATCATCCTCTGGATGTGGGAGTCCAGGCTGGCCCCCGAGGAGCACTTGGCCAGCGCGGCCGCGTGTGACTCCTTCTCGCGCTGCCGGACGATGGCCTCGCAGCCCAGCCACTCTGCCATCGTGTGCTCGTAGCAGGCACGGGTCTGCTCGTCAGCCTGTAGCATGGGGGGACACAGGGGCTTGGAATGGCTGGCCCTGGAGAGCCCAAACCCAGTCCCTTCTGAACCCCCAAGCCTTGCACAGAGGAGCGAACACTCGTGTTTACTATGGCTGGATGGGATATAGTCACCCATCCGCTGCACAGTGCCTGACCCACAAAACTTGGCCAAAATTAGGATGGGAAATGCCCATCCATCTCCTCCCTGCCTTCCAGAGGTGTGCAGGGCACTGAACATGAGGAACCAGCAGCTGCACAGGGCAGCATCAAGCTTGGTCCTGTCAATTCCTGCTGATCCAAGTCTTTCTCCTGCTCCTACCTACAGCCCAGTCCAGAGTGGACACGATGCCCAGTGGGCTCTGCAAACAGACCCTTCAAGCTGTGCAGTACCCACGGCACATCAATGCCACACTGCTGAGCCGGCAGCACACCCACACCAACCTCCTTTCTCTCTGCCTCCGTCATCCCAAATTGGTAATGGCCCAGCAGGAAGGGCCAGACGGCCTTCCTGATCTCGTGCTGGATCCCGCCATAGTAGATCAGCCGCAGCAACTCCTGGTCCTCGTAACTCTGTGGGAAGAGCTCGGTCAGTGCACAGACACAGTCAGGACATGGCCCATTGGGTGTAAGGCCCAGTTGTGCCACCTTTCAGTACCTGGAACACTGCCCAGATCCCAATTACCCCCAAACCCACTGCCCATCCACTGCAGATGATCCCTCAGATCCCTGCCTGGGCTCAGGTAGAGCCAGAGGCTGCTGTGGGTGGACATTTTGGCTCATCACACCAGAAACTGGCCCATCAAGGTCACTGAGGGTCACTGTTGTGCCTCTGAGCCTGGCAGCACAGCAGATCCCCCCTCAAGGCCACAGTAATCAGGTGACAGACACTGCCCAGGTGGGCTCTGAACAGAAGCAAGTCTAGGTGAGCAGTATTCATTCCCCAGCTCCCACGTGCCAAGGATTAGGAGCGCTGTGCAGCCTAGGACAGGCTGGCTGACTTCCCTCCTAGAGGAACTTCTCAATGTGCTTGGCCTCATCGTGCTACAACCACCCGGGACACCCCGAGCGCACCAGAGCTGGTGTGTCCCCAGAGCCCTGGCTCTACCGTGCTGTCCTGCAGGTATCTCTGCCAGATGTCCACAGTCAGCCCCGAGCTGGCACTGCAGGGGACGTCAGAGGACACGATATTGTGGTTCACCAGCGCAGACAGGTGGGTCCTCACCGTGGACAGGTGTCTGCAATAGGCCAGCCCTGCAGCAGAGAAAACCAAACATTCATCCTTGGACCTCAGGGAGCCATGAGGGTGAAAAGCAGGAAAAAGTTCTAATGAGTCTGTTCTTTGAGGGAGATCCTCTGAAGCCACATCCCAAAGCAGGGAGTCTACTGGGACAGGATCACCAGTGCTGCTGCTCGCTGGGCTCAAGTCTGAGGATCAGAGTCCATGTGTTTGCTCCCCATCCTGAGCACGTGCACAGACTGGTCCCAATACCCCTGGCCACTGGCAGCTGGCTCAGCACCACTCCCAGCCTGGGGCCCAGAGCCTTATCCCTCACCCATCACACATCCCATGGCAGTAGGAATGTGACAGGTACTCACAGCCATAGAAGGCCCGGGAGAGGATTTGGTACTTCATGTTGTCACACAGGAGCTTCAGTGGAGCTCTGCCAACAAAAACACAGGGGATGTGAGGAGAGGAAATGCTCCCGTGCATCCCCTCAGCCTGGCTTTGATCTGACTGATCCAGCTGTGCCTGCAGAGATGCAGCACAGGACCCTGCTCAGCCTCAGAGCAGCAATTCCTGCTGCCAGGATATGGCCACAGAGCAGCTGAGATGTCCCAGATGCCCTGGCTTTTCTGTGCCCACGTGTCCCATGGGAGCAGCAGCTCCTCGTACCTCTCGTGGCTGCAGCCATTGGCTGGGCCCCCGTCCGAGGAGCCGCTCTGGGAGCAGGAGGAGCAGGAGGACTTGCGGGTGCTGGGCTGCCACATGGGGGGCAGGACAGCCCCTGGCCCGTCCATCAGGTCCTGGGGCACTGTGGGAGTGGAGAGGAGCATCAGGGACCGCCTGGCACTGCCCCTGGAGCCTGGGACACACAGGGGGTCAACAGAGAGCTTTGATTAGCAAAGGTAGCATCCCACTCTTCCCAAGGAGGCTCCAGTGACCAGGCAGAACCCACTGCAGGGAATCACAGCACCGGCACTGGTGAGCTCAGGAGAAAGGAAAGGGAACAAAGAGCATTGATGAGAGAACCATCTGCTAATTAACAAGCTCATTCAGAAAGCTGGTCTTAAACTGCTTTGTGCTGACCAAGGCAGAAACCCAACACCCATCGCAGAGACTCCAGAGAAGGGGCTGCAACAGACTGAAACAGATGAGAAAAAACAGGATTGAAGTCAACTGCTGTCCCAGGAAGAGCCGATCACTGGCAGGGAAAAGCCCCCACCTCTCAAACACTAGGATCCCATCCAAGATTCAGGGAAAGAAGGGAGCACCAAAATCACAAGACAGGAGATGAAGACATGGATGAAGAGGTTGAGAGGGACAGCAGGAGCTCTGCATATTGTCACTTGCTAAATCCTGCTTAAACTTGAAGTGCTACTGCAAAAGCCTTGTGTCCTGCTCAGGTACCGTCCACACACTGGCCAGGAGATGGAGAATAACCCTATTTACTCCTCCTTGGAAATTAAATCATGGTAGAAATTCCATCTTCTGGCCATGAGAGGGTTTCCTCGCACCCTTGGTCTCACTGACTCTCCCTGCTTGTGGTATTGAACAGCTGGTACCGGCAAGAAAAAATGTTGAAATATTTCTATAAAAGCCCCTTCTTTTCCCCTCCCACTGAGCTGATGGGTCAGTGATGGTCAGCAGGGACAGGGACACCTCTGCAGGACCTGTCAAGTGACAACACAGGTGAGTTGAATGCCAGACACAACCAACCACAACAGCTCCATTACACTGGTGCTGGCAGGTCCCCAGAGCAGCACAGGGAGGTCGGGATGTGATGAGGAGACTCAGACACCGTTTAGGGATCACCACCATACTGCTTGCAGTTGGAGTCCTCGTCATCTTCCCTCTCCCAGCACTCACAGAGATCACAGGTGCACGGAATGGGTGAAAAGTACCATTAATGGCAACTAGAGACACAGAGAGAGGACAAGGGCACAAATGAAAGGGCAGAAAGGAAGAATCTGCAGACAAGAGAGAATGATGCAGTTCCACCCCCCTCTGGGAAGGTCCACAGGAACGGCACAGGCTGTGATGACGCCAGCTGAGGAGATGGCAGCAATTCATTTCACAGCAAATGTGGCCCCCAGCATGGAATTTTAAGGGGTAGATCAAAAGACAGCCACAGAAAGGAGCATCTCTATCTGCTGTTTTAGCTTCAATCAGATTTTTATCTGACTCACTGAATTGTGTTAGTCAGCTAAAGGCAGGGAGAACCAAGTATAACCTTAACTGATGTTATGGAGGAGTCACAGGGGATGTGATTTCCCCCTTACAGCCTCAAAAATATAGGAACAAGGTTTTGATCACATTTCACAGCTTTTTAAAAAAATCTCCACAAGTCTTCTATCTAAAACTGGTGGGTTTTCCCCCTTATAAAGTCACCTATGATGTCCCCAGATGTCAGAAAAAGGTTCTTGGTATCTCACAGAAGAGTGAGGATGAATGTAAAGATATCTCAGCCAAGTTCAAATCATTCACCACCAGACATTAAGAGACATTTCTGGTTTGGTGCATCCAGCAGCATCCCCTCCCTTGCCCTATGAGTCAGGAACTGAAGACACATGGCAGAAGGGTGCTGTGACCTCCCCTTTGTGCTGCAGAAGCCACACTGAAGGAACATCACTGGATTTAATGCAGCACTGGCTGAGCTGGCCCGGGACAGCAAGAGAAGAATCAGCCCTGGGGGCTTGTGATGGTGGAAAGTGACCCCCGAGTGACCAAAGTGAATATTCCTACTCATGTTATGTGTAAGAGGTTTTTTTACTGCCCATTAAAGCTGTTGTGGCTGTTGTGCAGCTGCAGAAACAAAGGACTCAACAGCAAGCAGAAGGCTGAAACAAAAATCCATAGATAGAATCCTGGAATGGTTTGGGTTGGGAGGGACCTTAAAGCTCATCTCATTCCAACCCCTGCCATGGGCAGGGACACCTTCCACTATCCCAGGTTGCTCTAAGCCTCGTCCAACCTGGTCTTGAACACCTCCAGGAATGGGACAGCCACGGCTTCTCTGGGCAACCTGTGCCAGGGCCTGTCCATCCTCCCAGGAAGGAATGATGACATTGAACAGGCAACACTGACACAACCAAAGCTCTTCCTCTGGAATCACCTCCTGGTTTGCCACGTGCCCATCAGTGCCGTGTCCCAGCAGCTCATACACCCCATGAGAACCCCCCAAAACTCTGCCCTGCACTCACCAAACTCAGCCTGTGTCCCGGGGTAGATTATCCTGAACACATAATCTGTGGCTTCATCATCCTCCTTGTCGGACGCGGACTCGGAGGAGCCCTGGGGGCTTCGCTTCCTCAGCTTGGGAAACACTTTGCCCTGGGGGAACAAAACCAGCCCTTCACAAGCTGCCCCACACTCGACCACTCACTTCCTGAGCTCCTGCCCCATCACAGCACATGCCTTTCCAGCCTGGAAGACTTTGCACATTCCCTGGGCTGGAGCAGCCTTTGGATTAAGCCTCCCATTACAGGGTGGATCTATAACCCTGTTGAGCACAGGGTATGTACAACCCATGAGAACCAAACCCTCCCTGCCCCATAGGAAGTCCTCCCACACCAGCCCCCTGAGTTTTTCCAATGGGTCTGTTTAGCTGGTCAAGGCCTTGAGCTAAAACAAACCACCATATTTTTAAGCCCACCTTCCTTATTAATTTTGGGAAGGGGATTACTTAAAACACAGAAGCCACTAGTGCCAGGCAGAGGGTTCTCCCCAGCAGCTCCACTTCGGACACTCCGCACGGGAACACCAGCAGGAACCCCAGGAAACAGCCCAGTTTCTGAGCACCCACCTTTCCCCTCTGTGACCAGAGGGGTGGGTCCAGCTGCCCATGGGGCAGGAGGCCGTTCTCCAGGCAGGACAGGAACTGCAGCAAGTGCCCTCCTCGGGGGAACCGCAGCGGCGGCCTCTGGATCCCATCCTGGCTCACCAGGACCACCGTCCCACCGCTGTCTACTATTGGCAACAGTGACAGCAGGGAGGAGAAGAGACATCAGCGAGGGAAACAGCACCAGTCCGAAAGGCAGAGGGCAGGAAAGCTCAGGGAATTGTCTTTCTAGTATGGAAAAAAAAAAGGACTTTCTTCCTTGTAATGGACTTGGAGAAGAATCCAAACAAGTCTGGGGCCCTGGAGAAGGTTTGCTGGGATCACACCTTGGAAACCAGAGTGCCCTGCTCTGCAAGGAGCACTCCCAGCCAAGCACTACAGCCAGGAGGTGGTGGAAAGGTTTTCCTGGAAGCATTTACATCATAGTGACCACCCAGAGCTCTGGACATCTGTCCTGGAGCCAAATCCAAGCTGTGGGCACTCCCCAGAGGTAAGGAATCAGGGTGTCAGGGTGCCACAGCCGCCAGGAGCCCCTGCTCTGGCCTTACCTTGCTGGTGACAGTGCAGATAAACGATCTCCTCCAGGCGAATGGTCATGGCATAGTCCCAGTACACACTGGAACAGAGACAGGGAAGCCATGAGCCTTAGGGATGTAAGAGGCTCTGCTTCTGCCCATATCAGCTCCAGATCCTGCCTCTAGATACCCTGGTGACAGGGGAAGTCACAGAAAGGAGGAGATCCCAGAGCAGTGACACCAGCCTGGAGAGTGACAACATCCCTCCAGAACCAGTAACTGTCCCTGCCACCTCAGCTCAGCCAGGGCAAGTCCAGTCCCACCTGCCCCAGGTGGTTTCTGTACCCTCACACCATTCCCAAACATAGACAACGTGCCCATGAATCCTTGCAATTGCAGGGAGTGACACGGAGCCCTGCAGAGCTGAGCACTCCCTCTGGGCACCCCAAGGACTCCCCACCCTGCTACAGTGCTGGGAGAACCCCAAGAATCCATCAGGAGCAGCCCTAGAGCCCCAAGGGAACATGCAGTGCTGTCCAAGCCTGGGCTGCTGCTCTGCTGAGCTCTTGCCCCCAGGGAGGGGAAATAAACCCTCACAACTGGTGGGGTTTCTTTCAGAGCTGACAATAGATTTGCTCTCAGCTGCTTCTGTTCAAGAACTGCCTCAGCAAAGGCACCTCGAGGGCTCTGAGAAAATCTAGAACATGCTGGATTGCTGGTGGCCACCGGACAGGGCAGAGGGGCAGGGAGGGCCAGGAGGAAGCCAGGGAAGGGGATGTCTCCAGGGTTTCATTCCTGTGGAGAGCCCAGCACTGCTCTCTGAGAGTGTCAGCACTCCATCACATCCTACTTCTGTGCAACAAAGCAAACTTCCAGATCCGGAGCAGCGTCATCTGCCACTTCACAAAAATAGCACTTAAGTAACATTAAAAATGGCTTGTGAATGCAGTGAAGGACAGAAGGGGTGCAAGAGTCACTCCCTGTACAGTCATACTTACTGTGCCATCTGCCTCCTGTCTTCCTTGGTCACGTCTTGACACTGGGAAGTTTTAGAACTTAGGCTGATGCCCAAGTCAAGAACTCAGAAAAGGAGTGTAGAGATGAAAATAGCATTTTAGGGGGAGGGTACCAGGCACAACTGAATGGCCCAGGGGCCAATAGGAAAGGGAAGATGAAAAGAACAGAGGTAAACAAAACCCAAAAAAACTACAATTGAGAATGAACAAAGCTGAGACCAAGTTCTGCTGAAGAAGATCTCCAGGTCAAAGCATCAGTGTTCTAAACACTCCCACTTTACTGGAGCTGCTGGGAAGGGATTTTGTTTCTAAGGCAAATTGGGACCTGGCATGATCCAGCCTGTGAAAGGATTGCAGCTGTCGGGGAAACACCAGCAGCCCATCAGGCAATGCCAGGGAAAAGGGCCTGGTCACACAGCCTGCCAAGCAAACTAAGCAGACCTCAGGGCCTCTGGAGGAACAAGCTCCAGGGACTCCAATAAATCCAAGGGACTCTGAATACCTGCACGTAAGATCACCAGAAAATGGCACACTGTCACCAAGGTCTGATCCTCTGGGAACTGCTCACATTCTCTCTCTGCAGATTCTCTTCCCTGTTTATGAGCTCCTCATCTTCCCAGATTACAATAACCAGGATAAACCTGAGACCATTGAGGGCATTCCCCTGAAAAATCCCCGAGGGCAATAAAGGAAAACCACTTTGTGTGTGTTGGAACAAGCCCCAGCTCCCTCACTGAGCACTTCCCAGCAGAGATGGGCAGTAGCTCAGCATCTCACTCCACCTCCCTTCACCCTCCCCAGGCCTTCTTCCCCATCCCTTCCCATTACAGACTCGAGGAGGATGGTTTTGCTTTGCATTCACCAGGAAAACACTGCTGGTTTGGACACCAGATACAAATTCTGACCCTGGGGAACATTTGCACCCCGTCTGCTCCAGTCACCTCTTCTCATAGTCCAGGTCCCCCACAGAGCCATTCATCAGCTGGTTTGGGGTCCACTTCAGTGCCATGATGTCGGCGGTCTGGTGAAGGGACAGATATCCTGGGATTGCCTCCATGTCATCTCGCTTGAGGGGAGAAACACAGGGACAGAGTGAGCTGGAAAATGCCAGGCACATGAAGCACCACCCCAGGCTGCCCGAGGCTGAGCCTTGGAACCAGTTCTGGCCCCTCACACAGCCCTGCCTGCTGCCCTGAGCCCACTCACCCACCTGCAGTGAGAAACCCATTGTGGCCCTGAAAACCCTCCTGGTAGAACGCCAGGGTACCTCCCAAGCTTGGGATAGGGCTGAGAGCAGCTGCCCAGCAAGGAAAACTTAACAGCTCCACCTAAAAGCAGTTTGCACTTCATTTATTTGACTACAAGAAGTAGGACAGGACAGGAGGAGCAGTTTTATGGTAAAGAGTGGGCAGGGAGAGGAGCCTGCTTCTACCCAGACCAGATCTCTCCCATTCCATTGGGAGGATCCGTATCACCAGGACCTCCACAAACACAATCCATTCCCTGCCTTCCCAGATCAAAAATGAGCCTGTGCTTTCCGCCATCGAAGAGCAATTTGGGGTAGAATGAGCTGCTGAGGGGCAGAGCAGCATTTTCAAGCCCAGATGCCCCAGCAGGAACTCACCGGCTGCACCAGGACATTGTTCTTGCCGTAGAGGAGCGTGGCACGGGAATTCTGGTGCAGTGACTCCACATAGTCCCTGGCAGACAGCGAGGGCCGATCATCCATGCTGCCACTGGAATGTCTTTTCTGAATCTGGAAGAGAGCCATCCACAAATGTGAGGTGAGCACACACACCTCTGGCTTTCCAAAAGCCCTCTTGAAGCTCATTTCCTTCTCACTTACACACTTAGATCACTACCAGAACTCTTTCCCTCAGAGTCCTCTAAGAGGATTCCTGGCTCTGGCCAAGATAATTTCTGCACTTAGAAAAGCCCCAGGAGTGTGCTTTATTTGCAATAAACACTGCAGACTCCAGCTGCCCTTGCTTATCGTTCATGCACGATGCTCCCAAGGGGCACAGACCCCACGATGCCCCCGTGCCCTGCCAGTCTCCATGGACCGTGCTCCCAGCACTTCTGGCTCAAAGACTTCCCTCATCAGAGGGCCCCAAAGCCCTTTTCAAACGCAGGGAGCGCAGAGCCGTGGCTGTGGCTCTGGGAGGAGCCCAGCGAGGGGCTGTCCCCCCCACACTCACGCAGAGTGCTGGGCGCTTGGTGGGCGAGTCCTGCCGGCAGTGGGAGCTGTGGATCCGGTGCCGCTGGACCAGCTCGTCCGCCGAGGGGTCTGTCCAGAAGTGGTCAGCGGTTTTCATCTTCGTGTACTCCAGTGCACAGGGCCCCACTGCAGAGAGGAACAGCCCAAACATAAGGGAGCCATCGGAGTTCCGATGGCCGCGGTCAACCCCCGGATCCACAGAGAAAACAACTGCATTTCACACCCAGATCACAGACAGGGTTAGAAAGCAAGCAGGGTAAGAGGAAAGTGTTACCCAGTAAAGATGCAAGAATTGGCCCATCCACAGGATCCATCAGGAGAGCCTCCTTCTCATAGTACTTACTAGAAGAAATAAAAGATGGCAGAAAGCTGGAGTGCTGCAAAACGGGACTGTAAAGTTATAGACAGTGGGTTTAAATCATTGGTATGCCCTTCTCTTTCTATAACACCCCTTGGTGGGAAAAGGGCAAAAAGCCCTTAACAGGCTGTTTCTCTAGCTGTGAAATCCCTGTGGAACAGACACCTCCTGCAGCACATTGCAAACATCACCATCTCCTGACAAAACCTGCCCAAGATTGGAGATCTTCCCCAGGACAGGTCACCTCAGCATAGGGATCCCAGGGGATAAGGACAGCACAGTCTCTGACAACCCAACCACCAGCAGGGCAAGTGTGGCCTATCTTTATTTTAGGGAGTGCCCAGTGGCCACCAGCAGCAGGGTGTCCATCAGAGTCCCCAGGATGGGCACGGAGTGACACAACTGGCCTGTCCCATCCAGGGACTTCTCTGGTCCACTTGGACACAACTCAGACAGCAACACCCCCAGTGCCATCAAAGGGACAGATGCTGGCAGTGATCTGGGACAGGTGAACGGGTGGTCTGTGCCTGCACTCACCTGCTGTTCTCTACCAAGTAGTGCACGATTTTATCCAAGACCTTTTCGAAGAGGGCTGTGCGGATCCAGAGGTGTTTGATGGCCTGAGGAGACAGGTTGGGCAGCTTCGGCACTTTGCGCATGTTCTCTGGGATGCCCTGGACTTGGTTTCGCCTTTAAAGGTACAAGACAAGAGACAACATCATCACTGGCTCGTCCTCGAGCTCTGCAGGAGCCCAGGGCACTCCCACACCTCATGGGGCACAAGGTCAGGGTTTTGGTGATGCTGGGGGATGCCCAGGGAACTGCCTGGGACAGGGCTGTGGAGATGCTCCCTGCATCTATCCCACCCCCTGCTCCAGAAGGCCACACCTGCATTTGGAACCAGACTTACTAAATCAGTTTCCCACAGTAAAGACATCCCAAAATGAGCCTCTCCCTCAGCAGAGGCCTCCAGCTCACACATGTGTCTGAGGACAGCAGTTCACAGGCAGAGCAGCTTATCTTAGGACAGCATAACATTCCTGCCCCAGGTAGCTGCTCCATCCATCTCCCTGGTTCCTGTCCAAGGATGAGTGAGCCGCTCTCAAACAGCAGTTGAGTTACTGCAGGTTCAAGCCCTGCACACTGAGGCAGAGCAAATGTGGTTCCAGTTGACTTAGTGAACTGGCCCATAAACTGTGACAGCTCAGGAGCAACACACTCAGCTGTCTCTGAGGCACAAGAGAAGGGGCAGAGGGATAAGGACTTGCCCACCCCTGCTTAAACCACAGGCACACCTCAGTCTCCTAGGAAAGCAACCAGTTCATTCAAGACAGAAAAATCCCAGGGCAAGACACTGCTCCACTGAAGGAGCAATACCCTTGCTGAGGCTCAAGTTGGACTTGCAATCCCCAACCATACCCAAACTACACCCTCATCCCGAAACACAAGTGACCAGAGGACTGACAGCAATGCCAGTGCCTTACGCATTCTCAATGAGCTGCTCCAGGTCTTGCACCTTCTTGCAGAGCTCCTCTGCCAGGGGGAAGCTCTTCCCCACCTTCATGAACAGCGCTGCGATCTTGTTGCTGCGCAGGAATCCGGCTGCCCTCCGCTTCAGGCCGTGCAGGACACAGGATTCCACGGCAGCTGCAACAGAGCACAGACCTCACTAGAGCACCTTCCCCATGGACGCAGGCTGGGAGAGCTAGGGCTGTTCAACCCAGAGAAGAGAAAGTTGTGTGGAGACCTCACAGCATCTTCCAGGATCTGAAGGGGCTTCAAGAAAGCCAGAGAGGGACTTTGCATCACCTCCCACTAGTCCAGGTTGCACCAAGCCCCATCCAACCTGGACTTGAACACTTCCAGGGATGGGACAGCCACAACCTCCTAAAGCTTCTCCGACAATATATTTGAAAGCAGAGACATTCCCTCCTGGCCTTGAGGAAGACACACCTCATCAGGTAATTGCTATGCTGTGCACACACAGACTGACTCTTTCCTCTCAGGTTTCTTGTGGATTGTGGAGAAACCAAACAACTCCCTGAAGTTTTCCCTTCAGTCCAGTCTGAGGGCATGGTTGGAACCAGACTATTTCATTCCCTGTGCTGGGATGGTCCAAGTAAGGAGAAAGTTCAGGCACACTGAGAATTTCTAAAGCAGCACAGGAAATGGGGTAATTTTTTCCCCAAAAATCTCAGTGTTCACGTAAACATTTTTCCTGAAAAACCAAAAGGAATAGAGAACCTGGGGATAAACTCCAGGCAACACCAGCAGCTTGCAATGACTCCACAGAAATACGTGTACACGCACAGACTCCGTTGGCAACCTGCTTCCCAAACCCCTTGGGAGGGCTCTGGATGGATGTCTAGTGCCAAACACAGACTGATTAAACAGTCTGATCAAAGCACTGGAAAATCACACGGACCCACAACTCTCCCTGTGCTCTCCCAGGGGCTTTGAGGTTGGAGCACACACGCTAAGAGCACCTTGCCCATGCTAAATCCAGAGATAATGGTAGGTTTTTTAAACCTAAAAACACAAGTTTTTGAGCTCAGTCCATAACTTCTGTCACCACCAAACGCACTGCGAAGAGATTCTCCCCATCCCTCAGGATAAAACCTGCAGCAGAGCCATGTGATGCAGAAGCTTTGTGCAGCTACGCCCAGGTAAAGTGGGAGCTTTGATTCCTGGCAAAAGACATCTAAAGGTATTTCTGAGTTCCCCAGAGCACTGGTGTGATTCAAACCCCTCTGGCTGAGCAGACTCAGCATTGATGTGGACACCAAAACCTTGGCTAACACCAGCCCCCAGCCCTGCTCCCAGTTCTCCATCAGCCTGGGCAGCCTGGACTGACAGATGCCAACTCGTGTTTGTCTGCTCCAAACCCCCCCTCGCAGGAGGATGGGGTGGCCGGGGGCTGCTGCCCTTTCCTGCCACACCACTGGTTCCACCCGAAGGGATTTGCAGTACACTGGCCACGCAGAGGGTGGGGAGGGCTCTGTGAGGAAGGCAGTCCTCTCCAGGGAAAAGGGCAGCTCTGGTAGCCAGAGCCAGGCTTGCAGCACGCTCTGCTTGGCAGGGAAAGAGGTTATTTATAAGCTCACCAGGCTCCTGGAGAGCCACAACACCGAGGAAGGTGCACGTACCATTCAAATGAGAGAGGAACTGCAGCCAGAGCAGGAGAGGAGACACCAGCAGCCAGGAAAGGGCAGCATTAAGGAGCCAAAAGGGACCAACGAGCCCTTCGTGCCTGGATGCCTCAGCTCCATGTCGCAGGAGCCTATAAATAATCCCCTCGTGCTGCACAGAACAGCAGGGAATGAGTCACACCTGGGAGTCTGCTCTGCTCTTTCGATGCCGCACCAAGGGCCGGGAACCGGCTCCTTACTTTGATGTGGGGGCTCCACAGGAAAGGAGAAAGGCTGTTGGAGCAAATCCAGAGGAGAGACACAAAGTTGAGAAGGGGACTGGAGCACCTCCCCTGTGGAGTCAGGCTGGGAGAGCTTGGGGTTGTTCAGTCTGAAGAAGAAAAGATTGTGTGGAGACCTCACAGCACCTTCCAGGATCTGAAGGGGGTACAAGGGAGATGGAGAGGGACTGTGCATCAGGAACTGGAGTGACAGGACAAGGCACAATATGTTCAAACTGAAAGAGGAAATTTAGGTGAGATATTAGGAAGAAATTCTTCCCTGTGAGGGTGGTGAGGCCCTGGCACAGGTTGCCCAGAGAAGCTGTGGCTGCCTGATTCCTGGAAGCATCCAAGGCCAGGTAGGACAGGGCTTGGAACAACCTGGGCTAGTGGAAGGTGTCCCTGCCCATGGTAGGGGGTGGAATGGGATGAGCTTTAATAGTCCCTTCCAACCCAAACCATTCATTTATTCTAGGAAAAGGCAGAAGCCCCTCTGCTCTCCAAGGCAAAAAAGGAGACCTCAGCACCCCCTTCTCATTCTTTTTAGTCTGTGGGTGCTCCAATCCTGTTCAATGGTGACAGTGCTGCACGAGCCTTCTTGGAGCAACCTCTTCAAAAGCTGCTTCTCATCATGTCTGGCATTTTCTTCCCAGTCTCCAAATTAACAAGCTGCCCTTCAGCTCTTGGTACAGGGAGGAGTGAGGCTCCCTGCTCTCCCTGCCCGCAGCCCCTGCTCAGCAGCAGCCCCTCAGCCCCAGCACATGGGCACAGTGGCTGTACCTCAGCCAACAGCCCTGCTGGGCGACGGGCACAGCCACCAGACAGGCTCCAAACAGGCACAGCCTCTCCCACTTCCCAGAAATCCAGGGCTCATGGTGTCAAGTAGAGCTCCTGTTCCATGCTCCAGCCTCACTCACCCAATAGCCTGAAGTACTTGCCCTGCTCACAGTATGCTAATTAGTTTCAAATTAGTTTGAAATTCATCAGACAGCCCCAGTCTACCAGCCAGGTCCCCACTTCTACAAACGCTGGCATGTGGCAGACTGGACACCTGAAGCTGCTTTTCCTGGGCACTGACTGTCCCAGTCACACATTCTCCACTTTGAGGGGTTGACAGAGTGGCACAGGAGGGCCAAAAAAGAATAGAAACAACCTCATTTTGACATCCTGATTGTAAAGTCTCTCCGATGACCAAACCTGTGAGGCATTCCACCTGGAACAAGGTTGCTCTATCCTGCTCCCCACTACCTTTGAGGTACAAATACTCCTCCTCTCCAGCTCCCCAGTCCTTGCTCACAGGCCTCCAGCACATCTCACAGCCCAAACCCAACAGCTCTTCAGGGAGACTTTTAGAAACCTCCTTGCCAATGTTTTGATGGATCCATTCTGAAACACTTCTACATTTACAAAATTTTTATACCAGTAGGACAAAAACAGGTACGAAAGCAGGCTAGTAAAAACACAGCTGCCAGAAAACAAGCCCCAAACCAGCCCAGTATCAGAGCAGATCTTCCACAGACTCCATCTAAAATTCTCTGTCAGCCTCTGGCCCCTCTGCTCCTGCACTCTGGCAGACTGCAGACTCCTTCCCATAAATTCCTATTCCATCATAGCAAGGAAATATTTGGACTTGACAGACTTTCAGTTGAATCAATTCTCAAGGAAATTTAAAAATAAAATATTATTTCTAGTACTTCCTAAGTGGCTGCACACACTGCCAGCATCCATCCTTCTTTGACACATCTCAATATATTTTAGGCACAGGGCAAAGGCCTCAGGGACTCTGACTGCTGCCAGAACAACTCACCCACTGGCACCAATCCCCTCCAACCCCGGAGCTGGAGCATGTTCCCAGGAATGGCACATGGCACAGCAGGGAAAGCCCAGCACCAAGAGGGTGCTCCAGCCCCAGCCCAGGTCAGCATCCTGCTGTCGGGGACTCACCGCAGAAGGAGATGATGTGGCTGCTGTCCTCGTGCACAAACTTCCTCGTCACTGCCTCCTCCATGATCTGCTTCACCTGTGGCACAGAGGCAGATGGAGAAAACATGGAATTTCAGCCATGGACCAGCGCGAGGAGACCTGTGGTGGGGTGGGCACTCAGAAACCTCCCCTGCTCCCTGATTTTTCCAATGGTACAGAGGCTCTCATGGAGGATCAGTGCAGCTCTGCCGACTGAGCATCACCAGCTGTTTCAAAAAGTCAGGTATAAAAAAGGGTTGTTTCATTTCTGAGAAACTTCAAAGTAGGAAAACGATGAGCAGAGAATTAACTGCAAGAATTGAGCATCGTTTAGATAAAAGTCTTCTAATAAAGGGTAAGCAGATCTCATATTTAATGCTCTTACAGTATTGTTCCGTTCCTTCCTTTTATGTGACAAATTTCATGTGACACAGCTGTCCCAAATGACTGTAACTATCCATCAATGCCTAATTCAGGGGTCACCTGGCACCAGCTGTGCCCAGGAATGCCATTTGCACGGCAATGCCAGCAGCTCTGCCCTCACTGACTCTCACTGCAGTGCAGCTGATCAAAAGGAAGCTGGCACTAGTGCACATCAGGGGCACGATTAGGGGATGAAAATAAATAGGAACCCACATAAATTAGGAGGGTAATTTTTGCAGAGAGAAGATAGGAGGTCAGACCTGCCAGGTAAGCAGAGTGCAGAGGTGCTGACTTCCATCCCCAGCTGCACCCTCCCTAATACAGCTGAAATCAGCAAAAGTCCAGCTGAATCTTTTCTCCTTAAATGTTCAGTTCCCAACCAGTTTTCCTGTTTAACATAGAGCTGCCAGCATGCCCAGATCTCCTCTTCCAGTGCCTCTACAACATCTTGCTTTTCACTCCTTGGTTTCAGAAACCACAGGGGAGAGGGTTCCCAGCGCTGTGGGCACAAGGGAAGCTCTGCTTAGCAAGGTGTTCCCTCTGAAGGCACAGGGAGGAGGGAAAAACAGCAGGTTAGGACTTGGCCAAGCAAACCTTGGGTGTATGAGAGACCTTTAATAGCATCATTTGGGGAATTAAACTCCTTTGCAAGATATAATCAAGGTCAATTTTGCACAGCTAACAGCTCAATAAAGGAAATCCTTTACGGGTATGGATTAAAGAAAGAGTCCTCTCTGAAGCCAAAGCTCCTCTGTGTGTCAGAGCCATCAGGTGAGCTCCCAACCCTGCTCCCTACCGGGTGACTAATGGAACCCGATCGTGAGCACTGAGACTTCCATGGATCCCAGCAGCTCAGATGAGCTGACAGTGAGTCAGGAAGTCACAGCAAGGAATGTCACTGAGATGTGGACCTCAGGACTGGAGATGGCTCAGAGCACTGGGAAATCCCCCTTGGCAGAGCATGATCCAGCTCCTGCAGCACCCACATCCTGACTGCGCTCAGAGCAGTGACTCCAACTGCAGGAACATCCCAGGGCAGCAAACTCTGCTTCCAGGGACCCAAAAAAGCTTTATTGTGTCTCAAAACTGCAGCTATCCCTGATCAGGGTACCTCCTGGTGCTCCTTCCTCACGCCCCACGTGCAGTTTTCCCCTCATCCCAGTGCCCCATGCTGAGCACCAGGGAAGGGGCAGCTGCATTCCTCACTCAGCTTCCCAGCTCCAGCATTTAGTTCTAAACTTCAACAGAAGGAACACTGCAAAAGAGAAACAGGGACAGAGCAAAGTCCCAGCAAGAGGAAAGGATCCCTTTCCCCCACATATCCCTTGACCTCGGCAGCAGTGGTGGATTAGGGATGGGAAACACCAGCACCAGTGCCCAGGTGAACACCAGAGTTGCTCCTTTTCCCCCAACTGACATTACACATGTCCCTCAAAGACATGCCAGTCCCCCCTTCTGAAACCTCAACCAACTCAGGACCCATCACCCCCTTGAGGCAGCCCTAGAAGGGAGGTCTGACAAGGCATGTCTTGGGGCCCTCAGGGATTCCCCAAAATTTGGCTCTCCCAGCTGGCTGAGCTCTCCTTGTCCAGATGGCTCATGGACCTCACCCAGCCAGGCTGGAGCCTCTTCTGTCAGCAGGACACAGCACTTCCCTCTCACACATCCAACTGATCCACCAGAAAACAACAATGCACAGACAGTAAATTTACCCTCATGGCAACACTGGTAATATCAGCATTTTAACCCCCCCCCCCAAAATACACTTGAGAACCAATGCACAGAGTTATATCTTTACCAGCTTCAGATTAAATTAGGAAATATTCCAAAAAGCAGTATATTCAAATATTTGTTCAAAATTTGAATATATTGACACAACACCCGCAGTGACACCGACCCAGGGCCTTCCCCAGGGCAGTGACCATCTGCCTGTCCAGGGCCTGTGGAGCAGCCAGGACAGCAGGACTCCAGCTCCAACCACCTGCACGCTCGAGGCACAAACAAAAAACCTTCCAAGAGACACAGTTTAGTGGAAAATTACTCATTAAAAGTAAAAAAAAAATGCACTGTGTTGACTGAGGTTATTGCACTAAAAATAAATCTGCAGGACTAGAAGTGGAAAGGGCACTGCAACAAGGGCACTCACCTGGCATGTGACAAACACAAATACCAGTCACAGCAGGTAGGGGCCAGACAGGCAGACAGGGCCTTGCAACAGAAAACAAGGGATATTATGGAATCATGGAATGGTTTGAGTTGGAAGGGACCTTAAAGTTCATCCATTCCCACCCCCTGCCATGGACAGGGACACCTTCCACTACACCAGGTTGCTCCGAACCCCATCCAACTTGGCCTTGAACACTTCCAGGGAACAGAATCAACACTTCCAGGGCGTAGAATCAAGAGATTCTAACTTTCTCTACATACTAAGAAAGAAATCTTACATTTGCCCATAAACAGACATGTCTGTAGGACAGCTCTAAGCCAGAGAACCAAAAAACCTCTGACAGATCTCCTCCTATGCTGTTGTCTGCAGGTCCCAAAGGACTCTCCCACCTGGACCCCGACCCCTCCACAGCCAGCTGGGATCACAAACACCACGGATCCCATCTGCCACGTGCTCCCAGATCCACCAGGAGTTTGTGACACTGAGGGGATGGGGAACAGCTCAGCCACACTTGGCTCCCTCCACAGAGAAGACTTGAACAGCCTCTAAATGTGCTGCATTCCAGCATTTTAATGCTAATTCTCCGATTGTAGCCAGAACAATCCCAACAGATGAAGCTGCCCACTCTGGATCTCATGCCAGCCTAGGGAAATGAGATGTTTGCTCTTCTTTTATGAGAAAGGAAATTAAAACAGCAACTAATAATTTAGCTGTAGGTAAACTCGAGAGGAATCTCATCAAGTATTCCACAACAGTACAAACAATCCTCCTGGCTCCAGCTGTGAGCACAGGACAAGACAACAGAGCAGGGTTACAGGGCCACCCCACAACAGGGTGTCCACACAAACTCAACAGCATTAATTAATAATTTATAATCCAAAGCCACAACCAAAGACAGGCCAGTCTCAACACTACCTGAACCACTACAGTCTGAATCACTGACTCCTGAACAGGAGAGCTGATCCTGCTGTGCTTTACATGAATGTTTGAACTACAACAAAAACCACTTTCTCTCCTCTGTGTTCCATTTCCAAAGCCAGATCCAAGAACCACAGGCACTGAGTGGAGCCCAGGTTATGGCATTCCTTAGGGGCACCAGAAATCCTGGTGCACCTCCTTCAGACCAGGGATTTGAGCTTGCACCCCATTCCTCCAGGGAGGCTTCTGATCCCTCAGCCCCTCCTGTGGTTCCCCTCACCCTGGGCAGCTCCATCCCAGCCCAAACTCTGCTATTAGAATTTAATTTCACTGACTGCTTTTTTCACCCTTAAAAAGGAAACCAAACCCTCACCTATCCATCAACCCCAGACCCAGTGAGGGATGAAGGCTTAGACCTCTCTGCTATGAAATTCCCAGGGATACACTCCATCCAAGTCCAGTTTTCCTGTCACCCAGCCCTGCTGTCATTTATACTGCTGGAACAAGCCAAATATTACCACAGCTACAACCACCACCGAGGTGCAGGGACCAGGAGCAAGCCAAGAACTCCAGGTTTAATTAGTCTAAGGCAATATTGACTCACAACTGTTTTACCTGGCTGGATTTTTTTCCCATACAACCTGTACTGTATAGATTATTCAGGGATGTTTGCAGTCACTATTTTCCTGCCATCCTTTTATTCAGGGATGTTTACAGTCACTGTTTTCCTGCCATGCCTCTTGCAAAGCCTTTTGCTGGTTTATCAAGTCATTTCTATGGGAGCACAGCACCTCCCCTATATTTGGCCATGCTCATAACTCTGTGAAATTGTTTACAGCAAGCCAGATGCAAACAGAGTTCCCAGTGTGATCCTTTTCCCAGTCCTGCTCCAAGGTGAAGCTCGGTCACGTTGCCAAAGGCTGAGAACAGCGAGCTCTAAGGTACAGTCACGGTGACACTCCCAGGCACAGGCCTGGTCACCAGATCCAGCACCAAAAAATGTCTGGCAGAGCAAAAAACGTGGCAAAGCATCCAGACATTGCAGCAAAAGCAATGGGAGAGCAGATCCAGGTCTGATTTCAGCCCTCGGAGTGGGACTTCCCTTCATGAAAGTAAAAGCTACAGTAAAATAAATGTTCCAGTGATTGAGTTCATCTTCAGAGAAGTATGTTTTTATAGGAACTGCTGTCAATCTGTTTTGGGCAAACATGGTAAGACCTTCTGCTGAATGTCCAAGTAACTCACATCCTGAAAACAAAGGATTTACAGTAAAAAACAGAGTGGAGATGAAGATGTTTTCTGCTCCCTCTGAACAGCCACCTCTGCATGGGGTGTCAAGGACTTGGGCAGGATGAGAGCCAGGAAGCTGCACTGGCTGTATCCCCTCAGAATCATAGAATCATGGGATTGTTTAGGTTGGAAAAGACCTCCAATATCATCGAGCCCATTAAGCCAGCACTGCCAGGCTCAATATTCCTCTTCAATCCACCTCAGATTCAACTGACAGGCCCTCAAACAAAAGCCATCAAACAGACAAAAAAAAACCCCAAGCAAATAAAAAACCCCCACAACAACAAAAAAACCCCAACCCATGGATGATTCAGGCTTTAAACTTGGTTTGCTTTCATACATTTGCTTTTCAAATTCTTTTCTGAGCTGGAGTTTTCTTGTTCTCATCACAGTGTAAGTGCTGCTTTAATTATGTGTTTGGAAGTTAATTCTCACACTTAAAATCCCATTTTCCACGTCACTTTTGGTGCAACAAGTCCACGTGGGCAGCCCTTGCTGTAATCTGAGCATTTCTGTAATTGCTTCTCTGAACCAAGGTCCCTTTCCAGGAACAGGCTCTGGTTAAGCTCCACAGGAAGCAGCTCCCTGCTCTGCACAAGGTGTGTCCCTGTAGCACTGCAGCATTGCCACTTCTCAGGTGTTTTAAAATGCTGAAGGATCACTTAGATGCCATATTAAGACAACTCCAGGCACGGCTGTACATGACAAACACAACTCCCCTGCAGCACAGGGGAACACCTCCCAGCAGGAACACAAGCCTGGTTTGGGTGGATGCGCCAAAGGTGGTTCAGTGTCCAAGGCACAGCAAGTGCAGAATCTCTGCTCAGCTCCAGGACACAAAGACATTACCCCAGACCCCAAGTCCTTCTGGACTGCCCACAGAAGTCTCTGTGTGCTGGGAATGGTGGATGGAAATCCCAAGACAGTGGATCTCACCACCCATGCTGGAGCTAAAAGCCACCTTTTCAGCTAAAGCAGAACTTCTCGGACCAAAACCTGTCATCAGTCAGATTTATCTCCTCCTTTGAAAATGAAAGGTCTCCCTGTTGCCTGTCTTGTTGCTACAATATCTTTTTTTAGAAGACTTGTTTATGAAATTCACATTGTCAAACAGTGTTGAAAGATTCCATGTTTCTGATGCGTTACCATGTTTCTTATCTATCCAGCAACAAACATCCCGATTACCCAAAGGCAGGTGCCAGACACACTGCTCAGCACCATCACGAGTTGCAGCCACACTCTGCCACTTCTCCAAGACTTTACTGGTTGACCACTAAAATAAACCAAATTAATTGGGCTCTGATCAGTTAAAACACCCCCAGCTGCAGAGCACATGCACTATTTATACCCAGAGATCTAAGGGCTCTCACCAGACATTCTGATGTCCCCCCAGCACAGGGGGACAGCTTGGGGACAGCTCTGAGGGCACCAGGCACTTGCCTTTAAAGCCATTTGGCAGCTCCCTGTTCTTGCTGCCACAGAAACATCGATCACAGTCCTACCCACGGAGACCTTTGGCTTTTCTAAAAGTCTTATTTAATTATTTATCGCTGCTTGCTGAATAAAACATGGCACTTTCTGCAGCTGAGGGATCCTCCACGTGACACACGTGGGATTTCCAGGCCAGACCTTCCCCAGGCACAACGTGTGCTCACAGCTGGGGACCGGGATGAGGCTCCTTGGAGGGGAAGGGGGAGAAGAACCCTGAATATCTGGGCAGTTGGCTAGAAAGTAAATTTAAAAAATATTAATGGAAGGATCCATAAGATAAGAATGCACCCTGGGGGACACAGGAATGATCCCAGAGATGTGTATTTCCTGGTAGTGCTTTGCACCAGACTTTCTTCATAGGGCATCAACTTTTGGCCAAAAATCTGTGCTTACAACACTAATTTAAGCTCACTAAGATCACGTTATAGCTGGTTCTATTCCTGTTGTGCTTGTCAAACACACATTTCCAAGCCATCTGTTGGCACTGCTGGCACTGGTTGCTGTAAATGCTCAATACAGACATTTAAGGAAACATTTAAGGAAAACTTTAGTCATTTCTGTGTTTCCAGCACCTGACCTCGAAGCTTTGCCCTGTTCTGCTCTCATCCCAAGGCTCCTGTTTTCCCAGATGATGTCACCCTTACAAGCTTTTTGGATTCAATTAAACATAGCAAAGACTGACACTATTTGCACCAAAATCAAGTGCAACTTTCAGCTCCAAATTGCTCTGAAGTCCTGAATCTGTGCAAACCCAGGTATTTCCATGGCAACAGCCAGGACATCAGGAGGGAAGGGGATGATATTTTGGCAGCAGAGAGGGGAGGTTGGGTGGGGAGGAAGGAGGACTGAGGCACATGGACTGAAGGGAGATGTGAAGAAGGGGAAAAGCAGCACAAAACCTGCTCTGGGGATGAAGGATCTAGCCAGGGGTTTCTGGAGCATGAGAGCACTCGTGCACCCCTTTACTTTTATCTTTAAAAGGAGAGGAAATGGTCCCCAGTGATCAGTGCTGCTCTTCAGAGCAGATCAATGCAGGCAATCCAGAAATGCTGCATAAAGGATATCTGTTTACTCCTAGCACAGGAACAGCTGAAAAGGGCTGCCCTGGGAGCTTAAGAGACATCAGAAGGTCCTTCTGCAAACAGCAGCTTTCATTACCAACCTGCAGCTCATCATCCTCATTTCATCCTCATCTTCATCTTGCCTGAGCACTTTCGACAGCCACACAAAAGCCTTTTTCTTTTTTTTTTTTTTTATGAACTGGCTTTGAGAGCATTTAAAGCTCTCAACATTAATTTTTCAAATCCTAGTAACATTAAATTAATTTACAATTTTCTACCAATCCAGAAAGAAATAGCTGGCACTGACGCCCGCAATCTGATATTTTGGAACCACGGGCACATAGAAAAACAAACCCATGATGCAAAAATATTGCTCTTACCAGTGATTTGTGTTATTTAGCCACAAACCAGACAACGTGGCTGCGAAGTGGGGGCTTCGTTTAAAGGGTGGGAGGAAGAGACTCACTGTTGTCCCCATGACACATGATGAAGGAATTAGTCAACAGCTACACAGTGACAACCATTCGAGCTATTAAAAACAAACAATATATCTGATAGAAGACAAGCAGGCTGTGGTCAAACCAAATTTTTAAAAGAATTCTAAGAACAGGCAGCAAAATGTTCAATCCAAGCTCAGCGGTTACTGACGAGTAAAGAACTAAAGCTGCTTGCTGAGTGGCAAGTTAAATATAAACTAAGTTTTTGCAGAAGAATAACCAAGATGACTGTTTACTTTCATATTCCATTCAGCTTTTCACTCAACTCATTTTCCAGGCACACACAGTCCAGGTGTATTGCACTGGTAACACCTGCTTCCCCACCCACCCCTCTGTGCAGTGCAATTACCTGGAGGTGGTTAAAAATAGACCTCCTCTTTTAAAAATGAGACTTGTAAAAGAAGGGGAGGAGCACAGGCTCAAGGAGAATATTTGTAGTCAAAAACCCACACTCCTTCAAGCCTGGGTATTTCAGGCTCTGGGTTTGTAAAGAAGCCTCATTCCACTTGATAAAAGCTCTAAAAAAAAAAATAAATCAGAGAATATTGGTTATGCTTCTTATCCTGCACAACAGGAAACAGGATTCCTTACAAAGTCAGACTTCTCTCCCTCCCTTGCAGCCTGCTGACAAATAGTCAATTCTGCAGCTTCTGGGCTTAGTTTGATTTATTGTGACCATATGGGGAGGGGGAGAGGAAGGAGACGGTGACAGATAACACAACTCATCTCAACATGTACAACCACTGCAGCACAGGACTGCTTCAAAATAAAATGCATTAACCATGGCAACAGCCCAATAGCGAGGACTGCTGGCTCACACAGTGCTCTGGGTAATGTCAGTTTACTGTTGATCTCCCTGCTCGGATCAGACCTTGCCTTCCCAGTGTTTTACTCACTCACTTATGGCACTGGGATGACAGATGTGGCACAGCTCCCCAAGGATGATCCCTGGCTGTCCCCTGTCTCAGCAGAGCTCACCTGCACTGAGGGCCCCAGCAGCTCACACAGAGCCATGGCTGAAGCAAAACCAGACATGGTCTAGTGACATGACAATACACAGGTTTGTGGAAGGTAAAAATTCTGGGAGTGGGGAAAAAAAAAAAAAAAAAACAACAAAAACCAGGAGGTTTCTGCAGTTGGCCCTTTCTACTGCTCCCTGGAGTCTGCACAAGCTCCTGACTTAACCTGCGGTCAGTTTAGGAGAGGAAGAAAAACCAAAAGCATGAGCAAAACAGGCCTAATGAGTAGGGAGCAACAAGAATGTCCCACCTGCTCCCAGTTTCAGGAATGCTGCTAAATAATTAATTACATAATCTACAGGATCATGTTTCCCCAGGTTTTGTAATTCCTACCAGAACAAAGCCCAGGTGGAGAGCACAGAGTGTGGGTTCCCCATGGAATTCCCCCACCTGTGTGGCTGTGGGCACCAGGCAGGCAGAAACCGCAAAGGAAGGGCAGCCATGGAGGCAACCTGTGTAGGCAGAAAACCCACATCCCCACCAACATCCCAAGGTGGAGTCCAGAGTCACGGGACCACAAGGAAGAAGTCCGTGCTCTCCATCAGCACTAACGGGCTGCTGGAGAGATCCCACAGTGTGTCAAACACCCCCACCACAGCACCAGGGCAGAAAGGCTTTCCCCACGCACCCCTCCCTCCTTCAGGCTTTACTAACATTCACCAAACCCACGTTTACCTCCCCAAATGCCAGTGGGAAGGATATGTCACAAGCCCAGCTCTGCTCCCTGAGGCACGAGCTGCACCTTCTCCCAGCACACAGCCCTGGCAGGGAGTGAAGCCAGGCATTGAAGGCCAGCACAGGAGATGCTCACGGGCAGTGAGAGCCCACAGAGGCACAGTGGGCTCTGGTAGAAGCTCCCAGCTGGGAGCACAGCCCTCGCCTCCCACCCCCAGAGGCAGCCGACGCTCAGGCTGTCGTGTCTCTGCGCTCAGGAGCAGCCACAGACAGTAATAATGAGATGGCAGCTCCATCCACCACGCTAAATAAATGTCATACCCTTTTCCTGGTTTAATAGCAGTTGCCCAGGCAACCGGTAGTATTCCTTAGCACCGCACCCGGCAGAGGATTAAAGGTGGGAAATGGTCCGGATGAACAGCACTGTCACCCTCCCCAGACCCACCACCCACAGGTCTGGTTCACATGACCCCGAGCAGTGTCTTCCACTTCCCGGAGCCCCTAAGGTACATATCGATATGCTCATAAGACCAGAAACAAAA
>NW_021940379.1:1693264-1695526 GCF_001715985.3 Manacus vitellinus
GGACAGGGAGAGCCCTCGGGGTGTCCCTGCACACGAGGTTGCTGGGGCAGTGTCCATCCTTGGATAGGGGTTCAGGGCTCTGAGAGTCCCACGAAGGGGGAAGCACCCACGTGCTCACAGCCCCACACTATCCAGGCACACTCCAGGGACCAGGGGAGACCAAGTCATGAGACCCCCTTTTCCTCCTCTCAAAATCACAACCCCTCAGAAAGTGGCCCTCCCGCAGGTCCATTAACGCATCTTCTGTTTTTCTCTTTCCTCATTTGGTGTTCCAGGACATTTCCATAGAAACAGCATCCCGGCTCCTCTGCAGTCCGGTTTCCAATAACTACAAAACACATTATTGCAAGGGCAGCAGTGCCCGGTCGTGCTGCATGTGGGCACAGGGCCACTGGCACAGCCCCACTGGCCATCCCTGCCATTGGGACTAATCCTGGCACGGACAGCAGGGACGTGCTCCCACCTCTGCCAGCCCCCCGTGATCTCCTCTGCTGCTCCCAGAGCTGAGCTGCACCCTCTGCCTCGGAGCCTTTCGCTCCATGCTGGTGCTTGGTGGCTCTGGAGACAGCAGGAATGATGCTCCAAATGGTTCCCCTCCAGTACCTGGACTGGCAGGAGAACAGGAGGGAGCTCCAGGCTCAGGCTTAATCTGAATTCACTCCCTTCTGTACCTTACAGGGGCCAGGAGGAGACCTGGGCCATATCCCTTGTAGCGGAAAACCTATTTCCGTGTCCTCTGTTTGCTTTTCGCTGTTTATTTCCTGTCAACAAAGGTGGTGGCAGCACAAATGTTACAAAGTTGCAGCAACAGGCACAGCTTGATTGGGAGTATGTGATCCCTGAACCAGACAGATCCCAGAAAGATTCTAGGATCCACGGGAATCTGTCCTGGACAGCTCTGGGTGCTGCTGGTGGGGGTCACAGCTCCCCTCTGCAGTCACTGAGCGTTGACTTGACCCTCAGGATTCTGATCCCAGCCCAGGGATTCACCCTGGCCTAAGGTTGGGCTCCCTGCAAGTGGCACAGGACTGCTGTGCCATGCTGGGGACTGTGTGCCTGGTTTGTCCCTATGACTGCAGCTCTGCTCCTTATGGACACTGGCTGTGGACCCCCAGGGCAGGAAGTCCAGTGCCGCTCTCACGAGCTGCACCAGCACATCTCCTCTGCCCAGCAGCCTTTGCCAGGGGTCTGTCCATGGAGAACCCTGTGGATGGGGTCCCCTTCCCCTAAAAAGGGGTGTGGGAGGAGAAGGACCAAAGACACAGGAGCCCAAGGCTTTCCTGGTCTGACCTGAGATCCACAGCCCAGTCAGGAGCTGGCCCTGACCAGGGGCTCCAGCCGTGCTTGTAGCTCTGCCACCCTGCCTGTCATGTACTGGTGACCACAGGCCCTACAGCCTGGACAGGCAATTAATACACACTAATAAATACCCATGATGACGTGTCCTGGCCTCATCAAACACCGTGTGGGAGCACCATGAGATAGCAGTGAGTGTAATTACCAGGGCAGAGGCAGCTCACTTGCTCCCCTGGCCCCAAATTTTCCCTGGGGCAGAGCAGAGCTGTGGCTCTGCGTACCTGCGGATGCTGGCACAGAGAAGGTGCCAGGTTCCTGAGAAGCTGGGCACAGCACCATGTCAGGTACAGCCTGGCACAGCTCCAGTCTCTATGAAGCTTCTCCAGCCCAGGATGAGACCATCTGACCTAAACCTGCCATCCAGGAGCAACCCTGCTACACAGGGGTAATAAATTGCTAATTTATTACCTTCCTTTGGGGAAAAATCAGCTGAAAGAAGCACAAGGCCAAACTCTCCCCAAGCCTTGCTGATTCCTTTCTCTTGGAACATTCTTCTTCTCCCTGGATTAAAGACAGGTGGGAGACGATTGGCCCCTATTTTCTGGAGCCTGGAGAGCTTAAATGAGAGCACGTTGATCTATACTTAATGTGATTAAGTTACATCTCTGATTATCATGCTAATTAAATTAAACTTCCCACTACTGCCTCTGCAGCTTAAACAGGATAGTTGTTTTAAGACCACAATTTGCTCCTCTACATTTCCCTGCACAGATGAGCAGGTGGGATAAAAGCAATCTGCTAATCAAGTCATTGTGGTGTTTTGAAACAACTTCTACTGCAGTGGATATTCAAATTTAAATCTGATTTGAGCTGGATTTAAACTGTTTTCAATCTAAGGTCACTTGCGCTTTGAGTAAGGAAAATAACAGGAAAAAGCAGAAATAAACGGAGTGTGTCTGTGTTGAG
>NW_021940379.1:1695747-1701391 GCF_001715985.3 Manacus vitellinus
TCCCCAAGACATCTCTCCTCCGCCCTCCTCCCTCCTCCAGCAGCCCTGAGAACCTGAGAACCTGCACTGCTCTTTCCACCTTGCAGCTTCTAAAACCAAAGGGAGATTTCAAAGCTCTGCCCTCATTGCTTTGACAGCGTGGCCCTGACCCGCTGCGGAGGGACGGCGGCACGGGCGGGGGGTCGGGAGCCCCAGGAGAGGGTGGGAGCTGGGGGAGCAGGATGGGAGCACTGGGAGCATTCATGGCTCATTCACCAGCAAGGACCTGGGGGATCTGTCAGGGATGGAGGTATTGAACCGACGGTGCAGCACATCCCTGGGCTGGAGTGGAGCAGCAGTGGTGCCTGGGAAACAGATACCGGGCAGTGCCTCAGCACAGGGAGCTTTCAGACAGCAACGGGCACATCCCTGTGCTGGCAAAGCACTGCACAGCTCCAGCTTGGAGCTGCTGTGGGAACAGCTCCCGCTGTGCCAGGCTCACACTGTTCCTGCACTCCCAGCTCTGCCCAAGGTGGGAGGACAAAGCGCATCCCATGTGATTTAACAGATTAATGTGGGGAAAACAAGGGGCTCTTCAGGAGACAAAGTAGCTCAGCTTTAAACGATGCCAGATTCACACCAGGAAACCGGTCTCAGCCCAGCACCCTGTGCTGAGGGTGTCCTTGCTCCACACAGACCCCTGCAGACCCCCACAGACCCCCACAGGTCCCCTCAGACCCCTCAGCCAGCTCCTTCGATCAGACCTGGCAGTGACTGAGTCCATCTGCGGAGCCTTCCTGAGCAGAGGCAGGACCAGGGCACAGGAGGGTCTCCCCCTTTGTTACACAGAGCCATTCCATGTAAACCACCCAGAGAAAAGAAGGGTCAGCAAAGAGAAAATGCTATTATCTATTATCTATTATCTATTATCTATTATTTTTTACAGCTGCTATGGCACCAGCTGCCTCTGTTCTGTCATTTATGCTTGAGCTGATCTTTGGTCAGGGTGTTAAACCCTGCTCCCCTGGCACGCTCCACAGGCAGATCACACCAGCAGCAGGGATTTCTCACCTTCATCCCAAAGCCTGGGACAAGGGCAGCCCCTCTGGCAGCCCCCGCAGCCCCCACTGCTGAGCACAGCCTTGGCTTTCATCTCCACACCCGCGCTGAAGGACTGGGACTGGAATCCACAGCTCTGCAAAGTCCCAGGAGTGACACAAATCCTGTATAAACCGCAGGAGATTAACTGTCCCTCACCTGTGTGCTGGGGCTTGGCTCAGGGAGGGCTGCACTGGGGCTCATAGAGGGGGGCTGATGGTGGAGGGGCTCTGTCTGGCTGTGGGGGGACGCCCCCAACCTCCACTCACTCTCCCCTCAGAGCAGAGACCACCCTGACACCCTCCCACCCAACCCCTTCACTTGGGGTAAAGTCTCATTGCTCCTCATAAACCCACAAGCAGAAAACTTGTATTTGAAAGGAGAGGTGTTCCAGGAACAATAATTTCATGTTAAAGGAACAATAATTTTGGGCTTCTCAGCACAGAGGGAGAAGCCTGTAGAGTGCAGCCCACCCAGTGTGGGGATTGATGGGACCAGAACCTACACCCATCCCTGCCCACTGGGAGGGGGCAGCCCTGGGCTGGGCACTCCAGTTCGTGCTCCCCACACCGGGTCAGGGGACACTCAGGGGCACACAGTGAGGTGGGGTGGCTCATTAGGAGAAAAAATCCCCTTCCCAGGGCTCTCAGGGTCATGTGCAGGCAAGAAGCTGGTGGATGATGTCCCCTGGCAGAGCCATGTCCCCTGCTCCTCCTCCACAACCAAGGGTGTGCAGATGTGGCACTCAGGGACATGGGTGAGTTATGGCCTTGGCAGTGCTGGGGGAACAGTTGGACTTGATGGTCTTAGAGGGCTTTTCCAACCTCAGTGACTCCGTGATTCTGTGATTCCGTTCTATGACGCCCCAAACAGCCGGGGCCAGACACACCAAAAAAATAAATGTGTTTTTAACTGGAGGTTTCTAACGGGTCTCCATGTGTGTGCCTGAGGGATTAACAGTGTCCAGAGGCTTCCTGTGCCGGGCAGACACCGGGCAGACACCAGGCAGCTGCGTCACGTCGTCACAGCAACCCGCTCACCCTGGCCCTGAAGCCGCAGCTCCAGCTCCGGCTCTCATGGTCTTCCCTGGAGTATCTTTTAATTACAGATGAGAAAGGCTGGGACAGTCAGGGCTGGAGCCCCTCAGAGCCCTGGGAGCACCCGGTGACCCCGTGCTCAAGCATGTATCACTGCAGTAAAATCTGCTGTTAAACTGAGACAGGGCAGAGCGGTGGCTCTGGGGACACTGCCATTCCCTCCTGGTCACAGCTCAGCTGTGAAAGTTATTTCAATTTCATGTGGCTTATTCCCAACAATTCACACCCTAGAGAGACCCAGCGAGCCCAGATGGATAAGGTGACCTTTAAACATGCCTTCCAACCCAAACCATTCCAGAATTCCTGATCTTTCCCTGCAAGAATGAGTGGTCACCTCCTCCAGTGGGTCTGGTGTCATCATTTGCAGAGTGGTAACAGCAAAACACCAGGGACAGAGAAATAAGGATTTTTCAGGAAGAAGGAGGAAACAGGGTCCTGTTTCACCAGCCCAGCCCCCAAATACACCCAGCAGGTACTGAGGGGATGGGACCTGCAGGGTGAGGCTGGTCCCTGTGGGGTCAGGCTGGTCCTGTAGGGTCCGGCTGGTCCCCACGAGGTCAAGTTGATCCCCACGGGGTCAGGCGGGTCCCCACAGGGTGAAGCTGGTGGTCCCTGCGGGGTCAGGCTGGTTGCTGCTCGGGGCTGCTCTCCCCTCCTGCCTTTGATCAGAGCTCTGCTTTCCCTGCCGGCTGCTCCGTGCCGTGGGTTTCCAGCGGGAGGTGGGGAAGCGCAGTCAGCCTGACCCTCCCCTCCTCGGATCTGTCATCAGCAACAGAAAAATCCTCCCCGGCCCTAAGTTGCTCAGCCTGAATCCTGCAGGATTTGCCAGGGCAGCAGGATGGCAGAGCAGCCCTGCCCAGGTCCCCTTGCCAGCCTTGCGCCCCTGAACCCTCAAACCCACCCCAGGGACAAGTGGAGCAAAAAGATGGATTTCCTCCTCTCGGTCATCGGATTTGCCGTCGATCTGGGCAACGTCTGGCGGTTCCCTTACATCTGCTACCAGAACGGAGGGGGTAAGGACACCACTGGGGTTATTTAAGTCTTCTTTTGAAGAAAAGACATCTTTTTTGTCATTTTTCCATCTTTCCCACCCTGAAAAACTCCCTGTTTCTTTTCTTTCTTTGTCTCCAGCTGCTCTGCTCTGGACAGGGCGGTTTAGAGACCGACCCAACTTCTTCTGACATCTCTCTCTGTTCTGTTTGCGTCTTTCTTCATTCAAAATCCTCCTCCATTCCCTGCATCCTCCTTCCCTGGGGTCCTTCCCTCCTTCCCTTGTGTCTTTCCCTCCTTTCCCTATGGGGCTAGAGGTGTGTTAGCAGCTCTAGGATCACAAAGGGAAAACTAGCCCGATGCAAACCACGATAAAGGATTAAGATCTCTAAATTTGGGGTGGGAGGTTCATACACTTTATGATCATGGGACTCTGGGAAGCTGCCCTTTGGGGTGGCTTGGTTTAAAATCATCCTTATGAGGATTCCACCCTCCTGCCATGGATCTTGGCCAGCAATGCTGGACCCCATGAGCAGCCCTGGCTCCGGGGGGTTCAGCCTGTGAAGGATCAATGAAAAATGAAGATACAAAAGCTTTGTGCAGGAAAAATCTTTCAGTAAATGACAACTAAATAAATTGCTTTAAATGGAGCAGGGTAGAAACCTCTCTCACATGGAAATCAAAAAGGAGGGATGAGAATTTTGTGCTGTTTGGGAAAGCGCAGCGGATTTAATTGCCAAAGTCAGCTTTCAGGGAACATCCTCTACTGCTTGGGAAAATTAGAAAGAGATAATTAGTTCCATACTCAAGGCAAAACTGTGGATCCCAGGTGCCCACACTGAAGCACAGTTATTTGTGAGTTACTCCTGTGGGATTGGGACCAAAGCCGAGCCCCTCTGTGTGGCTGTGGATCGGGTGGGGGATTTCCACCCACCCCACACACAGGAGGGTGAGGAGTTCAGGCAGCAGCTCTGGGGGAGTACAGCCACAGTCCCTGTAGAACAGGAGCACCAGGATGGCCAGTGCTGGGCTCACCCACAGCCCAGGACCTGCCTGGAAGGGAAACACTGGAGAAAACATTGCCCTGCTGGGCCAGTCCAGCCTGGGGGAATACAGGAGGGTGCTGGGGATACTGAGGATGCTGAGAATACTGGGGATACTGGGCATGCTGGGGGTATTCAGGATACTGGAGATGATGCTGGAGATGCTGGGGATACTGGGGATGCTGAGGGTGCTGGGGGTGCCACATCACATGCACACAGAGGGCTCTCAGAGAGAGGAGCCGTGGGGGTTAAATTAACTAGTCCCAGCAGAACTCGGAAAGCAGCTCCACTTCCAAAACCTCCATGGGGTATGAGTGTAGCCCTGGTAAAAATGAGATTGTTATAAATAATGCAGATTACAGCTTAATTATGCGTCTTGGGGTGGCTGTGCATATTCAGTGGGATTTTCTCCAAAATACTTCTAGACCTGAGGGGTGCTTGGAGTCCCTTCCCCTGCACCCCAATGGTTTGTGTGGCTCTTTGTACCATCCTGGCCAGCGGGGGAGTCCTGGGAAGCCCAAGAAGCTGGGACTCCAAGCAGGGTCTCTCATCTCTGAGCCCCAGATCATTTCCAAAGCATCTCACAAACACATCCAAACCCGACGTGCTGCACTGGGGCAGCACCGTGAGGGAGGAAGGTGACAATACCGTGGTCCTCCCCTCGCAGCCTGGTGGTGACCCTGCTCTGCTCCCTCCCCACAGGAGCCTTCCTCATCCCCTACACGCTGATGGCTGTCTTTGGAGGGGTGCCCCTCTTCTACATGGAGCTGGCCCTGGGGCAGTTCCACAGGACAGGAGCCATCCCCATCTGGAAGCGCATCTGCCCCATCTTTAAAGGTGAGAGCCCCCAGCCCAGGCCCCACGTGCTGGGGTGCAGGGCCATGCCGGCAGTGCCGCTCCCCACAGACGTGTCCCAGGGGCTGAGCCTGCTCTTGGCTTTTCCCAGGCATCGGATTTGCCATCTGCATCATCGGCCTCTACGTCTCCTTCTACTACAACACCATCATTGCCTGGGCTCTCTACTACTTCTACTCGTCCTTCTCGGGCACCCTGCCCTGGGCGAGCTGCGACAACCCCTGGAACACCCCTGACTGCACCAACTACTTCGGCAGGAGCAACGTCACCTGGACCAACTTCTCCAGGTCCCCTGCCGAGGAGTTTTACACGTAAGTTCATGGATGTGGATGGTGTGTTAAAGCTGGGCATGGCCCTTTGGAGGCACTTGGGTCTGCTGCTTGGAAGCAGGTGCCTGGGAGCAGGCTGTCAGGTGGGAATGCTCTTGTGGAGCTCAGGACTGCCTGCCCGGGGTTGATCCTGCTCCCCGGCCGTGGGGATCCCTGCCTGCAGGAGGAAGGTCCTGGAGATCCATAAATCCAGGGGTCTGTACGACATAGGGGGGATCCACTGGCAGCTGCTCCTCTGCCTCTTCCTCATCTT
>NW_021940379.1:1702491-1723398 GCF_001715985.3 Manacus vitellinus
CCTGCCCTGCCCATTCTCCTGTTGCTTCTCCCACCAGGTTTGGGTTGATGCTGCTGCACAGATTTTCTTCTCCTTGGGTCCTGGATTTGGAGTACTCCTTGCCCTGGCCAGTTACAACCCTTTCCACAACAACTGCTACCGGTGAGTTCTGCAGCCACGGGCCCCGGTGGGCACAGGGGCTGCACAGGCATAGCTGCAGCAGGGGTACATCCTGACAGCTCCTGGTCCCCGTGGCCACATCCCAACAGCTCCTGGTCCCCGTGGCTGCAGGCTGAGCATCTTTCCCCATTTCACTGATGATTTTGGTGTGAGGGACCAGAAGAGGGAACGGGAGGGGGGGAAGGTGGCCAGAGCAGCTCAACCGGGGTGAGGGTTGATCTGGAGGGGGGATCTCCCTACTTTCTGCCTTCCAGGGATGCTCTCATCACCAGCGCAGTGAACTGCCTCACCAGCTTCCTCTCAGGCTTTGTCATCTTCACCGTGCTGGGCTACATGGCTGAGATGAGGGATGTGGAGGTGGAGGATGTAGCCAGAGATAAAGGTTCTCATCCCTCCAGCAGCACCTTCCCCAAGCATGTTCCCACCCACACCCCAGGCTGTGCCAAGGGACAGCCAACCAAGCCAGTGTCCCCTCCTAGGGCCAAGCCTCCTTTTCATCACCTACCCTGAAGCAATTGCCAACATGGTGGGATCCACCTTCTTCGCCATCATCTTCTTCCTGATGGTGATCACACTGGGGCTGGACAGCACAGTAGGTGCCTCTGCGGAAAGGGACAACCCAGCCATGTCCCCAGCAGGGTGATGAGGGATGGGATGGGATGGGATGGGATGGGATGGGATGGGACATCCCCACTCTGCCATGGAGGGAGTGGATTTTCTTGGAGAGCAGGACTGTCCCCACATCCCATTTCCCCACCCCATGCCAGCATTTCCTTTGCAGTTTGGGGGCCTGGAGGCCGTGATCACGGCCGTGATGGATGAGTACCCCCAGCTCCTGGCCGGGCGACGGGAGCTCTTTGTCCTCGGCCTCATCACAGTCTCTTTCCTGGGCTCCCTGAGCACCCTCACCTATGTGAGTACCACTGAAACAGCCCCATCCCTGACCCCCACACTCCCACTCCTTCACCCCCATGGGGTCTGCAGCCACCCTCCCTCCTCATGCTACTCCAGGGGGGAGCCTACGTGGTGAAGCTGCTGGAGGAGTTCGGTGCTGGCTGCTCCATCCTGGCAGTGGTGCTCCTGGAAACCATAGCTGTGTCCTGGTTTTACGGTAAGAAACTGCCTCTGTCACGGAAAACATCCCGTGGGCACCTACACAGGTGTGCAACCCTACACAGGTGAGTAAACCCGGGGACTGAGGGGCAGAAGCTTGTGTGTGACTCCTGGAAAGGGGATGGATGGTGTGTCCACGTGGCTGTCAGTGTCCCTGTACCCACGTGCCCAGTGGGGCTGTGACAGCTCTCTCCTCTGGCAGGGATACAGAGGTTCTCCCACGATGTCAAAGCCATGCTGGGCTTCACCCCAGGGCTGTTCTGGAAGCTGTGCTGGGTTGCTGTCAGCCCTGCCTTGCTAGCAGTGAGTATCCATGGCCAGAACTACAGACAGGTCAAGTGCAGCCTCATTTCATCCTCCTGGTCCACGGCATCCCTGGCAGGGCCGGCCTCAGGTCCATCTCCATGCACAGGGCTGGATCCATCCCCTTTGAAATGCCAGCTCCCCCGGCACTTCAAAGGCTGCTGTTGGCAAGAGGCAGAGGGGTCTAATCTCACTGGATCTGCAGGAGAAGAGGCCTTGTGAGGATTAATTATGACTCTAAGCACTCTGCCCTGGTTATTAAGAGAGGAGTATTATCATCAAAGCAGACAGCAAACGGTCTTGTTTCAGCACGGGGACACTCAGCCTTCACAGGCCACTGTCTCATGGGGGGTCGTTAGACAAAGACCCCCAGCCCTCACCCAGCGAGGGGGGGAGCCTGGGAGATGGCACTGACACGTCCACGCTGGCCTGTCGTGGCTGGGAGAGCAGGGGGAGCAGTGGGACACGGATGGTGTTAATAGAATCATGGAATCACAGGCTGGTTTGGGTTGGAAGGGACCTTAAAGATCATCTTGTTCCACCCCCTTAACCTGATAACCCATGGGATGAGCTGCCATCAGTGCTGGGGAGATCATGGAATCAATTGGGTTGGGAAAGCCCTCTAAGATCATCAAGTTCAACCATTCCCCAGCACTGCCAAGGCCACCACTAACCCATGTCCCCAAGTGCCACATCCACATGGCTTCTAAATCCCTCCAGGGATGGGGACTCCACCACTGCCCTGGGCAGCTGTGCCAGGACTGGACAACCCTTTCAGTGAGGAAATTTTCCCTAATGTCCTAAACCTCCCCTGGCACAACTTGAGGCCATTTCCTGTTGTCCTGTCACTCTTTACCTTGGAGAAGAGCACGACCCCCACCTGGCTCCACCCTCCTGGTCAGGGTTTTGTAGAGAGGGAAAAGGTCCCCCCTGAGCCTCCTTTTCTCCAGGCTGAGCCCCTCCAGCTCCCTCAGCTGCTCCTCATCAGACTTGTGCTCCAGCCCCCTCCCCAGCTCCATTCCCTTCTCTCGATATGCTCCAGCCCCTCACTGTCTGTCTTGGGGTGAGGGGCCCAACCTGCTCACAGGATTTGAGGTCCCTCACAGCTCTGCTCCGCTCGTTACAGTTCATAGTCATCAGCTCCCTCCTGGACCAGCCACCCCTGACCCTCTTTGACTATCAGTACCCCGAGTGGAGCACCTCAGTGGGACACCTCATCGGAGCATCGTCCTTCATCTGCATCCCCTTCTACATGGTGTACAAGCTCGTCTGGACACCGGGGTCTCTCAAGCAGGTCAGGAACAGGATGGGCAATCTCATGGCTCCTGGGTGGGCTGGGGTGGGCAGAGACCCCTGCTCGGGTCAGCCTGAGACCAGGGTTAGGGAGCTGGGCAGGTGGTTGTGTCCTCAGTATCTTTGTTCATATGGCAATTAAATCCCACTGGGAGAGCTGCCTGGGAAGTGTTCAGAGGAGCGTGGCTTCGTGGCAGGAAGGAAACTGTCACGGTGTAGTTGTTGTAGTTGTTAGGTTTGGTCGATATAGAAAAGCACACACATACACATACACACACTGCACAAGAAGTTGAGACAAGTGCTGTCTGCAGCCTCAGCGCAGCAGCATCCTTTATTAGGAAAGCTAATACACTTTTTTTGTAAATAATATAATTTCTACAAATTACCATTATCATGCACCTGCACCATGAACATAGCCAACATTTTTGTCCTTGCACATCTCTATCCTCCCTAAACCTACTTATCAACTTGCCAATTAACTCCCTGCTTCTCAAGGCCGTACTGTTCATGGGAATGGTTAATTAGCTTCTCTGCTTCTCACGGGAACGGTCTTACGCCATCCAGCATACTGTACTCTTCTAGGGGTTCAACTCCTAGGGGCTCAACGGGCCTGCTGCTTCCCCCCACAGAAACCCACTGTGTTTTCCCTCTCCTGCTCTCTCCCTCAGCGCCTCGCCGTCTGCATCCGGCCGGAGAAGACCACGCGAGCCCCCCGGGCAGAGGTGGTGGGCTTGGCACCCATCCTGTAGAGCACCAGCGTGGCCGGGGGACACAGGGACTGCTGGGGCAGCAGGAGAGCAGCTGCCACTGCCTTCCTCACCACAAACTGCCCCTCTTTGTCTGCCCCGGTGCCAGCAGCAGCAGCTCCATGGTGTGCCTGAGCATCCCAGTGGAAGTGACACTGCTGGCACGTCCTGGCAGACTGGAGCCTGTTCTCACTTCTGTCAGGGAAACCTGTGATCCACAGCAGGGAGGACAGGACCCACCACAGGGAATCCTCTGATTCACTGCAGGGAGAATGGAACCCACTGCTGTGTCCTGTGGGAGGGTTGGGCCAAGGGGCCAAACTCCCCGGGTTGGAGGAGAACCCTGATTTCCAGCACAGACAGAGGAGGAATTTCCTCACTGGAGATGTCCATGGCCTGCCTGTGCAGACCTGTGGGTGGGAGCAGTGCATGTCTGTAGCTGTCCTGTGACACGGAAAATAAAGCTGATCTCGATGCTCAGAGAGGAGCCGGAGCCCACCTTTCTGTGTTCATGAAGCGCCGTGTGTGGCTGAGCTCAGGGCTGGGCTGGGGGACACGGGGGCTGCCGCTGTCCTGACACACCAATGCCTTGTTCTGCTACAATGGTCCAAGGCCCAGCGGAGGAACTGCCTGGCCCCGGGATGGGTTCCTGGGGTGGGTCTCGGCAGCTGCTGCCTCAGCCAGGCAGGTCGGTGCCTCCTGACATCCCATCCCGGCTGAGCCGGAGGCATCCGGAGAATTGGCAGCCTCCGGCATTTGAAAAGCGAAAGACCTTTACATATCTCGTTTTAAAACCAAATTCTAGGTGGGGGCAAAGCAGCCCTGGACTGGTGTGAACCAGCCACCTGCCGCGGCTTCCCAGTCGCGTCCTATCGCTCCCGGTGCAGCCTCGACGTTCCTCAGCGCCCTGGGGCCAGTTAAACACTTCCAAAACTCACTTTCCCCGCGGCGGAGGCTGGAGGGGCACACGGGGCTTGGAGGGACACGGAGCTGGGGGGACACACGGGGTTGGGGGAGATGCACTCGGGGGTTCAGTGACGCGCCAGGGGCGGTACACGCGAGGCGCAGCCGATCCCAATTCCCGGGTCCCGACCCGCTCCCGAATCCCTCGGTCGGTCCCCGGAAGCGGCCGGAATGCCGACGGGACGGGGCGGGCGGCAGGATAGGGGCAGGAGCCGACCTGGCGCACAAATGCTCCGGGTGGGCGGCGGGGCTGGGTCCGCTCAGGGTCCGTGCTGTGTCGCATGGCTGTCGCGATGATGGCTCGTCGGCCGGCGCGGGGCTGGGCGCTGTTCCCGCGGCCCGTCGGATGCGCAGCCGGCCCTTACGCGTGTAAGCTGCAGTCACCAGAAACCTGGGTGAGGAGCGGGGGGCACCGGGCACAGCCCGTCCGGGGCTCGGGAGTGAGTTGTCGGGAGTTATTTGTTTAATTAACGCTGTTTCTTTTCCCGCCGCAGTGCTGCTGGGCAGCATCCTCAGCGCCCTCCTGCTCACCATCATCCTCATGGCCATCTGCGTGTACCGGCCCGTGCGGCGGCGGTAGCGGAGCGGGACCTGCCGGGGCATCGAGGGAATGCTGCATCCCACCTGTTCTCCCGTCTGGTACCCACCGTCCCACCCCTGCTCTGCTCCCGTCCGGTTCTCCCATGTGGTACCCGCTGTCCCGCCGCCGCCGGCGATGCCCTGACCATGCGGGGGTGGCTTTTCGCCCGTCTCGTCCCGCGCTGCATCGTGTGGCTCCATCGTGACGTTGCTTTCGGCGAGAGCCTGTCCAGGGGCTGGAAATCACACCCCAGCCCTCAGCGAACGGGCTCCTGGAGCTCCCGGCAGCGTGTTCGCAGCAAACCCGGCTGGCTGTGAGGAGGGTCTGGAGCAACGCCCCTTACTCCCAAATTGCAGCGTTTCAGCGAGGATGATCCTGCAGGATGTGCTCGGGAGCATCCCTGGTGCATGTGGGCGTGCGGGGCCTGGATCAGCACGAGAACGTCGTCCGAGGAGCAGGTCCACACTCTCGATCACACCACAGCCACATTTGTTTTCCCATTATTTCAGTTCCTTGTTTGAACGCTGAGTCTCGGGGGTTGGACAGGGCTTGGAGCAACTTGGTCGAGTGGGAGGTGTCCCTGTCCGTGGCAGGGGGTTGGAACAGGATGAGCTTTCTGGTCCCTCCCAACCCAAACCGATCAAAAATGGCCCAAAGGCAAAGGCTCAGTGACTCACCACAGCAGTGGGGGGGGGTGGAGGGGGTCTGGCATGTTCTTGCCTCTGAGCAGAAACACCGGATCCTGGTGTAGCTGTTCAGGGCTAGGCTTGTCATTCCCAACGTTATTTGCTTTAACTCTTGGCTAAATAGCCCCAAACAGCCTCATACCAAACCAGCCCTGCTGAACCTGTTTGGAACTGGGGTGCAGGTGAGGGTTTCCAGCATGTGCTGGTCACTGTCCTCCTGGAAACAGGAGCCTTCAAAGGTCTGCAAGCCAGGCAGCTGCTGGGACCTGCCAGGCTCAGGCTCTCTGGAAGTGTTTGAGCTCCAGCCAGACCCATTTATGCATTTTCAGTAACAAATCCAAGTGTTTACACTGAATCCCACTCATACGAATGCTGCTATTTTGTTTTGCACTGCTACGAGTAGTAACTGGATTTTACTAATTATTACTTTGGTATTTAACATAGAGGTGGTTTTGTTAGTAATTTATTTAGTGTCTTAAAATGTAACTTCCAGAACATTTGTGTTGAGCTTTTGTCTAACCCCTTGTGCTGCATCTGAGGTGTTTTCCCTTCCATTTGAAGGACACCAACCACTGGCATTGAACGGGGGGAATTTCTTTGCTGCTGCTCAGTTGGTGAAATGAGAGTAGGAAGCTCCCCTAGAACAGAATGAGTTCTTAATCCAAATGAAACGAGAGTGGGGAAGCAAGGCAGCACTGTTCTATTGCTTTCTGCTCCTTTTTTTGCTCACTGATTCCTGTATCCTTGATTTTTCTCAGTCCTTCATCTGCTGTAAAGCCTGGCCTGCAGTCTGTGCTGCTCACGGGGGTGGATGGTGAAGCTCCCAGCCACACTCCGTGTTCCCTGGAGCAGCATTCCTGTTTGCTTTCATTCTTCACTCCCTGCCATGCCTCTTTGTACAAATAAAGAGCTCAGTAAACAATCTAGACTCTTATTTATTCATGGATGTGCTGTTTGTTATTAACTGGCCTGTACTGTACAGAGGGAGGAGGCTGCCCCTATTCTCACCTCTGGTCACCTCACAGTTCCTACCCTGCTTTCAGCAGTGAGGGAATGGGAGGGCAGTGCTGGGGAAAGGTTTCCATGGATGTTTGTTAGCAAGGAGCTGTTAACAGTGCAGTGAAAGCTCATCCTGCAAGCCTCGTGCAGTTACCAGCAGTCCAGTCACAAACCAAAGCTCAGCCAAAGCAGTGTAAGAAGGGTTTCCAAATAAAGAAAATCAGGAATTACTGTTGTAAAGAGCCTTGAAACAACAAGTCAAAAGTACAAAAAAAAGCACATTCTCAGTCCTGCTTTCAGAAACAAGCAGCATGAGATTAAAGAACTTTTAAAGCTGGTTATAGTTTTAGAACAAGCTCTAAGTGTTTGTAGCTCTGAGCTCCTCTTTGCTACGTCAGCCTCCAGCTTCCTCAGAAAGAGAAGTTATAATCAGCTGTTACACAGCAATAGTGGCATCAGTATTAAACATATCTGAACCCTCTCCTCATCTCTGTTACTCACAAGAAGATGCAAACAAAAATTAATAAGCTTAACCCCCTGCCTTTCACTGCCTTAGATCTGTGTTGACCTGATCCCCTTTTTCAAGACAGGAAGACTCAAAACTTGGCTGAAAATGTCTCAAGAGTGATTCTGGGGATTGTGTGCCTGATTCAGACTAAACCAGAACTACCTTTGAGAATTTCATAGATGATAATGTCACTTTAATGTACAAAAATGCCACAAAATACTTATTAAAACAGACTCCAGATACCACATTTGAAAAAATCCTTGTGTGTGGTGTAACATGTGCTGTACTTTTGGTTTTATTTCCAACACACACAGAGGATCCATCTTACACTGTATGGGTTGAAAGTCAAGCTTTAAGAAAAGCAGCACCTGGGTGAGGGAAGCAGGGCATTCTAGTTTAGCTGGAATGATACAAATGTGATAGAAAGCAAAAAACCCAAAAGCAAATCCCATTTATTTTACAGTCCCGGACTAAGAAGCAGTAGCATAACAAAACTTCAACTGAAAGTGCTCAATGTTCTTTAGTTTAAATACAAACCCAGAACAAGTCAGCTTGAAAAATGATTATTTTTACCCCTCCTGTAGCCTGTGAAATGCTTAACAGAAGACAGGCACTGCCAGACAGCTGGGTGTGTAAAGGCAACAGCACTCTTTATTCCCACTGGAGGAAACACCCAGGGTTTCATCTCCTACCTCCAACCTTGTCAGGAGCTCAACACAAGGATTATTCCCTTTTTCCCCAACTGTGAGAGTCACAGTAATCCCCTTTTCAAAGAAAGGTGCAATTCCAACCCAGCCCACTGCTCCTGTGCAGGACAGTCCCCGCTCCTGCAGCACCCAGGAAGCTGTTTTTAGGGAATGAAGCTGTACCAGAGGACACCACCAGTGTGGAGAGGCCAGTCCTAGTGCACACTGAAGGAATTTTAATAATTTCCTATGTAAAACAACGGATTATTGGTTTAAAATAGGGTTCCAAGTTACCAACTATCCCACTGGTTATGATCAAGTCCATTTTTTAGTGATTTTATACTGGTTAATTAATAGCTGGTCACCCAGAACTGCCCTGTTTAGCCTGAGGAACAGGAGCAGGGTTAGGAGCAAGCTCAGAGCAGGGGTACCATAGGTTCCTCCACTCCTGCCAGCCAGAGCAGAGGAATATTGCTCACATTTAACAACTGTAAGGCTTTCCTGTGGCTGTTCATCGTGTACTTGTGGAGTGCACTTGAGAGTCACAGTGTGAGTACTGTAAACACTGACAGAAGTGCAGATAAAAGAGCTACAAACATCCTGTATGGCCAAAAACCTGAGGAAAGCTGGTTAAAACTGACCTGGGAATTGTTACGAGACCAGTCTTAGGAGCGTAGGCCTAGTGGCTTGGTTTAAAATCAATAAAAACATTCAGATAAAAAAATAGATGTATTCACATGAAGGATGAGCGCTGGGGTTTTAAAAAGCAACACACGTTTCCCTTCCAGATGACAGAATTAAAACTTCTCTTCCCATAAGGATACAATAAAATCTCACCTGGATTCTTTTCCTGGTTGCATTTAGCACCCACACTCAGGCACACACCAAGTGATCCCAAAGAAGCACCTGTATCTATCCCATATTTTCTTGCTGCCCTCTGACCATGGGAACGAGCTGGTTTGGAATCACTGCAGGAACTGCTGCTTTACTGGGCAGATGGTCCCATTTGAGGATCTAAAATTTTACTGGCTATTTGTTTTGTCCTTTTTCAGAAAGCACTAGTTTTAATCTGGAGCTGTTCAAGTATAAAATTATTCCTCTTAAGCAGGAGCATGTGCCCAAATCCCAGTAACTAGAGGAGAGAGAACCACATATATAAACAAAACTAACAGAAAACATCTGTCAGCATGAAGAACTACCGTGTGTGTGTGTGTGTGTGTAGGCAGGGAGATGCTCTCTGTAACAGCTGGAAGAAACAGGCAATGGCTTTGAATTACTGAGAAATAATGAAGCAGATGAGTATTTCTTTGGTAAGCAATGAAGTTTCCCTCCTGAACTCCCCAAAAATCAGGTTTTCAAGCTTTACTGCAATCCTATATCCTGATGCTAAAGCAAAACTTCCATCTGCTCTTCAATAAATAAGTTTAGATAAAAGCATTTCCTTCAAAGCTAAGACTGCACCGTTGAGGAGCCAAATGCAGAGTCCTGTGATCTGAAACTCCCTCAAATGAAAATAAGTCAGCTTTTTGTAGCTGCTGATGCCAACTTAAAAGGCAGGTGAAATGTTTCCTTAAGCAATCCAGGAGTGGTCTTTAGACTGACAGCCCCAAAAACCTTCAGTTTTACACAGATTTGGTCATCCTTACTTCAGGAGGTCACTGAGGAGTTATTTTTCCACAAGAGAAAGCTGTAGCACTTGCTGAAGCTCTGCATCTTCCTTTTCCTGACGCTGCTTCTCCTGCTCCTCCTGCTCCCGGACAGACAATTCCATGGCAAGCTGCAAGTCTTTCTCAAAGCTGGAAGGTTCACTGGGGCTGCTGCAGTGGGAGCTCCCCGAGCTTGTCATAAGGCTCTCCTGCAGTGCCCTGATGGAGAAGAACAACTCTGATAAGTAAAGAGACAGAGCCAATGTGACATTTCCTGCACTGATCCTTCCCGGCAACTGTTTTAGACCCACAAAGCTGAAAATCTCTCCCAGAAGACAGAAAACAGCTTGAGGATAAGAGAGCAGCTGTTCTCACATCTGTCAAATTCCCAGTGTCAAACCTGCTCTTTGAAGCCTTCATAGATACAAACAGTTGTATTTTCAATGGGCCTCTAAAAGCATCCTCGCCTGGTTTAAAGGCAACATGACTTCCCATGTACAAAAGAACCCAGAAGATTCAGTTCCTGGTGTGCACAAAGTCTGCAGCAAAACCTGACAGACACTAGAGCATATTCTCATGTGTCCATGAAACACATGTTGAGTTTTTAAGGATTACATGAAGATTTTGAAAAGAAAGAAGAGCTGCCCTGAGGATTGCAGCATCTAACAGTCAAACATTCAACCCAGAGGGATCAAATTCAGAGCAGAACAGAAGCACTGCGCTTGTTTGTTGGGTAAAGAACCTGTTGTGTGCCCACACCAGTCCCACAGCTGGGAAGAGCTACACTACAGAAACCAGGGAGGCCTAGTTTGGAGTCATTACTTTCTGGAAAATTAAAAGTTGGAAGAAGCACAATAAGAGACCTCAGGTTCTGTGCATCTGCTACCCACATAAACAAAAAAACCTGCCATACTGCTTCATGCTACTGAGGTGGGTTTTTTCACTCTGTCACTGCTTGGCTTGATGTGAAAAAAGTTAGTTACCTCTGATACTGTATATCGAAGTCCTGGGAATATGCAACTGCTCCATTGGAATCTGCCCCCAATTCCTACAGATGGGGAAAGACACAATTCCACAGCAGTTACCAGATCTGCAGAGCAACTCACTGAAAGCCACCCTTAAATCACTCTTATTTCTTCTTTGCAATACATGATTTTCATCTTCTGAGGTCTTAGAAAAACAAGTCCCACACTGGTTTCCTTCACCTATATCTGCACAGTCCTCGCCAAACCTGTCACTGCCCAGATTCCAGCACACTTACTTTACTTCCTCCAGATTCCAACAAACTCTGCTGGATGGCAAACTGCATGATCTCATACTCTTCATCCGGCACGTGTATGTTCCTGCCGTCGTCCTGGACGTGGTAGGACTCTGGGATCTCAAACACCGACTGGTCCACCTCAAAACCAGCACCTACAGAAGCCAAACACAGTTGCAAACATGGCAGAAGTATTATTTCTACAAGTTGTGACATAAAGAATTCTGATGTTTATGCACACTTAAGTGCAAAAATCCAGATAAACCACTTAGCTAAATACACCAAGAGGTTTTGAAAGCCTGTGGCAAACCAAAACAGTGCAGTCCTTTTTTTGGATGATGTGAAGTGATACACCTAATAAACCCAGGGTGCAGCAGAGCACTGAGGTGCCTGAACTCTGTCAAAACCAGATGGGGGTGGGGGGAGCTGCAAAAGATAAATTCTGCAGTGGTTCTTCTGAAGTTATTCCTCATGAATGGACCTGCAGCAGTTCACAGGACAGAGGATCACTGGATATACGCAGCTATGAACATCTTACTCAAATGTAATCCAATTCTTTCTGAAGTCACTTACAGCAATTTTGAGTTCCACTTCCCACAGCAATAACTTGCACCAGAATTTACAGCTCAAAATACTCAGGAGAGCTTTCTGGAGCAGGGTTTGGCCAGTCTGGTAAGCATGGAAGGGGCAGGATGGGTCAGCAGGATCAGTGTCACACACTAACACAGTGCAGCTCCCCCTCACCTGTCAATGTTTCATTCCCTGCCGTTCCTCATCTCTCCCCTCAGTACATTCCACTGACAGAGATGTAAAAGGTGAGATCACTGCCCCTTTCCACTCCTTACCTGCTTCACACTGTGCACCTCCAGCCATCTGTGAGGAGCTTTTCTCAGCTGTCCTGCAGCTGTTGACATTTGCAAATGTAATTCGGGCATTCAGCACGTGAAACAGAGGAATTTCTGTAAGAGAACAAGATTTCTGTCAAAAAGAGAACTCTCACTCACTTCCACACCTACATCAGACCCTTACATGTTCATGGGATATATTCTTGTAATGACAAAGCACACAGTAACTCACTTCACCAAGAAGCTGCCCTTAGTTATTCTCAATCTCTCTCTAAATCTCATATTTAATAATAAGATTGGCAAATTTAAGGCATCAAAGTTAAGAGGAAAGGGCTGGCAACAGCTCACTGTCACTGAAATGACACTGTCTTTGAAATTATACTTCTGTACTGGTCATTCAGAATTTACGAAGATGCTACAATAAAAATTGCTAAATATTACCAATTTTGACAGGAAATCCAGGTGGAAAGTCCAGAGTGATGAAATCCCTAAGTCTGGCAAAATGAGCACTAGTTCTGGCCATCAGGTCGATGATTGGGGTAACTTGTTCCGTAAGGGACAAGGGGAACTTCTCACTCATCCACAAGGTTGCTTTAAATCTGAGAGAGAAAGTAGCATAAAAACATCCTAAATTCACAGTATAGGAACATATGCAAAGCAAAACAGGCAGTTGGGCAGTAACAGGAGATTACTAACAAGTTACAGCACTAGTCCAAATGTTTTCTTTGACTCAGTGGAAGTAAAAATAGATTACAGCTGAATACTTAAAGATCTTATGATTAATTGTGAAAGCTGGGAAAAACCACACTGGATATTTGTAAACGTGGTTTCCAGAGAGCAGATAACTGGGAAAAGACAAACCAGAAACAGTTAAAATGGTATTTCTCACTTCTGTGTTCGAATGGTGACTTCCTTTGGTCTTCCTATGTCTCTGCCTTTCAAATCAAATTCTGGGTCAAAGTATTCCTCCAGAGTAATAGCAGTGGGATTGTTAGTTGCAGCACACTCTGTTGTCTTGGTCGTACTCTGGAAGGAAAGAGTGGAAAAAAACCAACTCAAAAAGTATAAAAGAAACAGACAGTGGCTACTACAGGAAACTTCCAAGTTACCTCTTGTGAAGTAACTCTCCTTATTTTATACATTCTGTTTTATACATTTATATATTCTACACCAGTGACACCAGCCATAAATACAAGCTGTTAATAGACTAGTTTCTACTGAGGGTAAAAATCTCCAAGTATTTTAGAAACAGGAAGAATCTACTTAAATATTTTGAAGCTGGAAACCAACCAGAAACACACACAGGAGCCACAGCATTTCCAGACCCCAAATCCTGTACTAAAGGCAAAACTCTGATGGGGTGTTTGAAACTAAAGTCTCTAGATCCATGTAAGTGTGCAACCCTGACACAGAGACAGCAAATCCATTATCTGCTGTTCTTTAGTATGTACAGATGCAGGGGAGTTTCTAAAGCCACAGAGAATCATGGGATGGTTTGGTTTGGAAGGGACCTTAAAGCTCAACCCATTCCATCCCCTGCCATGGGCAGGGACACCTTCCACTTAACCAGGTTGCTCCAAGCCCTGTCCCATCTGGCCTTGGACAATTCCAGGGATGGGGCAGCCACAGCTTCTCTGGGCAACCTGTGCCAGGGCCTCACTACCCTAATAGGGAATATTTTTTTCAATATATCTTGCCTAAATTTCCCCTTTCAGTTTGGAATCATTATCCAGACATTTCAGAGCAGCAGGGGTTACGTGGTTTTCCTCCAAGAAGGAGGTACCTGCTATTCATCCAGAACATTTGAGCGCTTAAACCGAACAAAAACATCCGTAGGGGAAATTTAAACCTCATAATCAAAATTGCTGCCAAACTAAGGAAACAAGAGGTGATTCCACACACCTGGAGTTCCTACTGGGACGGATCTCTGTGCTGCAGTGACCTGTGCTGACATCAGACACTCACCTGAGCACCATATTCATGCTCCACTGTCCCCAAGAATGAGTCCAGGAGGTTCCTGTCAGCTTCAGCTAACAGGAGGGAAAACAAAAACACTTATTACTATTAATTAGCAGCAAAATGTGCATACAGGCCAGGCTAACAGCCAGGCCTCCAACCCAAAGTGAAATAAGTTGTTCCTATTTCCTGTGAGTTTTGCCAGGCAAGCCCAGGACCTAGAGCTGTCAGTATGAAATAGGTACAATACACAGAATAGAGGCAAAGATTTTTTTAGTGGTTTCTATGATTAGCAGACACCTGTATGATTCCCAATGTCTCACAGTGGCCCCAGGGTAGGAGAACTTCCATACAAAGTTACTGGCTGGTTACCCTGTACTCTAATTTAAATACCAGAAGAAATTAGTGGACCAAAATGAAACAAAAACTCCAAGCAAACAAGGCCTCTGTGAATTTTGTAACTACAGCCAATGCAAAGTACAGGCAGGAATACATTCCAGGGCAGAAAAGTGCAGCCTTTTAAAACTGTCAATAAACTTTCAGCAGGTTTGAAGGGCTTTGCTTTCCTCTAAATAGAGCTGGGATAAATACAGGTTCATTTGTAGGTTAGGGGTTGAGTATTGAGCTCCCTCAGACATATAACACGGGAAAGTAAAGCAAAGTCATCAAGAAAATAATTTCCCTTGTCTGTCTGCTCAGTTCTTCTGCAGTCACACAGAGAAGGTATCGGAGAGCCAAAAGGTTCTACTTGTTTCCAGTTGACCTATGGGAAAAATACCTTTATATCTCCTCTTCTCCTCCTCTGTTAAATGTTCCGTGCGGATTCGTGTGACCACGTTCACATTGTTTGCCATGTAGACCTTGAAAAAACACAGGGACAAAAACCAAGCAGCATCACAGGTTAAACAAGTGAGTTTTCTGCAGTAAAACACCCTGTGCACAAAACTGACTAAACAAACCTCAAAACTAGGCATTTCCAAGCTTGCCGGAAAGAAGAGATTTTAAGAGGGAATGGAGAAAGAAAGTCAGATGCTTTTCCTAAACAGAGATCACTTAGATCACTTCTAAGACCTCCCAAATGATATTTAGTGAGTTTAGTTCTGCAGGAACACTAATGAACCCCCTGTCCAACTGAACAGTCCTGCACTCTTATCAGGAAAAGCCTTCACACAAATGTAAAAGCTACTCAGCATTTATTCTTCTGCTAAGTGAAATTACAAAATGTAATTCATTGCACAAATTCCCAAACCTGGAGTAAACACAGACTCGTGAATCAGGAAAATTAAATTTTGTGATTCTGAACTCAAATTCCTACCACAGTAAGGCTGCTAAAGCTATTTGCAGAAATACTTCACTGAGGTGAAATCAAGGACAAAACCAGTGTCAGATGGAACCATTCTAAGCAGCTGTGACTCAGGCAGGGGCTAATTCATGAAGTCATGATGCAACTCATGGCTGGTGCCTTGCAGTGCTGTTATTAGAGAGTGCTCAGGGCACTTCAAGAGGTTCCTCACGTTTTACACAGTGAAACAATGTTCAAGAATGAGTTAAGTGTCAGTTTTTGGAAGGAAGGAGTGCTGGCAGCTCTGCTGGATCTTCTGTCCCTCTTCTCCCCTCTTCAATCCCCCCTCTCCTCTATACCCTGCTGACATTCCTGTACACAGGCTCCAACGCCTCCCACAAGCCTGGCAGCCTGGAAGTTCCTCACCCCTGCCCAGTTCTGCTGGCAACACAATACATGTCTCGATGGGAATTTTTAGACCTGACATATTCAGGAAATACAGGCAAAACACAACCCCACTTCAGATTGCTGTAAGACCTCTTGGAAGAACAGAACAGGCTTTACCTTGGCTTCATAACCACTGACACCTTCTGCTTTTTCTGTCTTCCAGACCCAGAATCCAGATGTGGTTCTGACAAGAAGTGAACACCATCAGTGTCTAAACAGCTGCATTTCTATACAATCCCCAGCCTGTTCTTCTAAAATTGATTTTAAACAACATTTGACAGATTATTAACCCCAGACAACTGGATAAACGTGTAGTAATCAAGGAAGACATGCTATACATATTTATTTAAAGCATTCATGAGAGATTGGACTTATTAGCCACAAAATGCAAGTTCTTGTCCATTGGTTTCGGCACATGGATTTGGGTGAAATGCAAATTTGTAATGAGCCATTAACATTGAGTTAATGATCCTAGAGGTATTTTCCAACCTTAATGATTTTATCTTGTTACTAAGATAAACTGGACGCTTTCTGCAAATGATTACTGGGAACTTTCTGCCAAGCAATAGTGGCAGGTTCACCAAATCAAATTTCTTTATGTAACAGGATGTGAAGTTTAAAGTGATTTCAAATCTAGCCATAAAAAAATTAATTCCAAAAGCTTTTGAGTTTGTTTTTAAAGCTTTTTTTTCTATTATGACCATCCATAATCTCAAAATTTTAATTTGTTAAGAGGAACTTTATACCTTACCTCTCAAAAGCAATGTTTTTGGTATCAAGGCACGTGCTAATAATTGGAGATGTGAGGCGTCTTTCCACACCTTTTCTGTTTGGTGTCATCGATCCCAAAATCAAACGCTTCATGTGCTGGGAAATCTCAAACTTCTCTGTCATAACATACTTCTCGTCATGGTTGATCACGATGACCTCTGCCCAGCCCCCTGTGTCTGTTGGAAACACCACGTTTCAAGTTAAAAACCTCATCAGGAGTGTTCCAGAATGAAAAGCTGGGGATATGTTGTGTATCAAACCCGGGTGGGTGCCACCTCACTGTATTTGCACTCAGCTGGGATCAAACTGGAGCTGGAGCTAAAATTATTTTTTATTTGGAGGGGAACCTGAGTAAAATACTGAAGTCAAATTTTAGCCCTATCACCAAATTTTTACCTCGTATTTACTGAAAGAAATCAAGCCATGACAAACCAGTATCTCTGTGAGACTCTCGTGAATATACGTATAAATCTCTTGCAAAACTCAGCTTCAAGAGGTCTTTTTGTGCAAAATCAGATTCCCCATTGTGCTCACACAGTGCCTGGGGACCGGAGAGGCTGAAGTATTTACCCCCTCCCTTGAAGATGACACTCCTCCTGCCCCTCTCCCACGTCATGTTCTCGAAGCCCAGCAAGGTCATGTCCACGCGCAGCTTGGCCCCGCTCTTCCAGATCCGGCACACGTCGCTCGGGCACACCCTGGAGAGCAGGGGCACTGCAGGGAATCAGGAGACAGAAGGAAACAGTCAAGAGGTGCAGCACAGAGGACTCCAGCAGCAGCCACATCCCTGACACAGGATTGCTCAGCCCTGGGATCGTTATTCCAGAGGGGGCGAGATCAGGAACAACCAGCTCAGGGACAAAACCCACCTAACTCAAGCGAACACTTGTTGAGACTAGAAGATGTGAAGTGACATAAACCCCATCTCTAGCAGTCTAATAGTTTGATATTTGGGATATCTAATCATCTGTGAGGCTCAGTGTTCATTCCTTGAAGAGAAAAGCAGGTACCTCCCAAGGTACAAGTGCCTTGTGCACCCATAGATGAGATGTTATCACTTAGTCATGGATGGCCAGGGACAGGTAAACAAACCCCAAGGAAAGTCTTCAGCAACTGCAACAGCTAAACTCTCAACCAAAAAACAACCAACCCAATAAACAGGAAACAAAGAATAATTGTGCAACAAAAATACAAGAGGTTATTTTGAGAGAGAAAAGAGGAGGATTCTGAGGAGCAGATATTTCCCTGTGTATTTCGTGGGACATTTGTAACTCATTTCTGCAGCTTGTAGAAGGTAATGAGGAGCAGGATTATTCTTACCCCAGCTAGTGAACTCCCATTTCATTTCCACATAAAAGTCAGGAGTCTGGAAAAGGAAAACACTTGATGAATACTTCATACATTCAGTGCAGTGTTTCTCGTGAGCATTTTAGATAAAGGAAAACAAAAAAAGAGCAGAAGTGGAGAAATGCTAAGTGAATGCTAAAACTGAAATTGAAACTGGCAAACACAAAAGCCACTGGCTGCTCCTGCTGCTTTCTGGGGGGCTGTTCTTCCTTATTATACTAGAAAGGCAGCAACACCTTCCAGATTCAGCCTCCACTGTTGCAATCCTTAATCCTCATAACTAAGGATTTCAAAGTAAAGTCAAGGAAAAGCCTCCATCTCCCTCAGCACTATGGAATACACAGGTTGGAACAAAACACAGTTACCCAGCTGACTGGAGTTCACTGAACTACTTGAACGAGAATAGCGGTGAATTCAGTCTGGAGTGAGAGGTTTACATGAAATAATTACCTCATTAATTTTCTGGAGTAACTCAGGAACTCCTCCAAGGGTCATGAAGGCCTGCTGGTAGTCTCGATGCTGCAGGACCATCTGGACCATCTCTGGATCCCCTGTGCTGACAGCCTCGTGCAAAACTGAAAGAAACACAGACACTGCCTCGTTTCACTTCGCTTTCTGACCAAGATCCGCATAACAGCAAAAAATACAGCATGTGCTGCTGAGAAGTATCACCCCGGGCTCCTGCTGCCCAGGCTGGCCTCACCTGTCCATCCCTGTGCGTTCTCCTTGGTCACATCTGCCTTGTGCTGCAGGAGGACTCGGGCAGACTCTAAGTAACCCAGGGAAACAGCCAAGTGCAACAAGGTCCGGCCCCGCGGATCCCGCTGGTCAACATCCTGTTGGGTGTCCCAGAGAGGAGTAATGCAGCTCATCAGGGCTTACACAAACACAGTGCTAATCCAGGAGTCAATATTCCCTGGCATTCCCACGCACCCGTTCCCAAACACTCCTGCACTGCCCTTCTGCAGGGCCACCTCGCTTCCCCACGGAAATAAGACGAGAAGCAGAGCGGGGCCTATAAAGGGCACAAAAACATCACTGTGGGATGTGAGTTCTTGTTGATGCTTCTCATTTCTTTTTCTGTCATTATTTCCCCCCCGTCTCCCTCCAGAAGGGTTGTTTCCAGGAGGAGATGGGAGTTCTAGTCCGTGTCCATCACCCCACAGACAGCCAACAGCCTGAGACCCCACAGAGGGCTTAAACTGTACAACAAAATGGGGGAAAAGGGAGGAAAAAAAAAGCAACAGGGCATACAACACGGATTTTGGACAGCACTCTAGGAGAGGACAGAAGCAGATGGTGTTTCACAAAGCACACACAGCACAATGAGGAGTGAGGGCATTCTCTACAAGTCACTAGAACAAAAAATTAACTACATAGGCACAAACATCCAAAACGTGCAAGCACAACATACTCATACCTTACACATTTTTCACTATTAGCTTAGAGATTTGAAACAGAAGAGCATCTATAACTAAAGGAAAAGGGGAAAGTCAATAGCAGAATGAGAAAAGAAGGTTATTATGCACGTTAACAGGGTTATCTGACAGCAGTAAGTCAGAGTATCACACACAGAGTGGGGAAAGCTTCAGTTTAAAGCATCTTCTCTTCACTTCTGTGGTGGAACGTTAATTAATTTGTTTTCCCACCTCTTACAGCTCCAACACCTGCAGCACCAACAGGGAAAGGGCCCTAAGGGTGCCCACCCCACTATCTTTGCTGCTGTTCCTGGTCCCCACAGGCCCGACCCCCGTTTGCAGCTGGTGAGTGGCTCCAATCCCCTCACACGCCCCTCTGGCAGCAGGAAGTTTATCCCAAGGAAGCGAGAGGAAATATATCTTTGGAACACTTTAAAAAAAAAAAAAGGTGTTTAAAAAAGCAGATAAAGGATGTAAGAGACAGACACGTCCCATCTCCACACGCTGCTGGCTTCCTCAGGGAACCAAGGGAGGAGCAGCACTCCCCAGCTGGGAGCTGCTGTGTTTAATGGCAAACCCTCCCAGGTGAGAACGCTGGTGAACAGAAATAACTACACAGGAGCGACGTTCAGGTGAGGTTAAAGAGTTTGTTAAGGCATAAGATTAGATAAAAAGTGACTGCATTCCAAAGATCCTCCCAATGCAGGGCAGGAACATGCTCCAAGCAGGTATTAGTAACTCAGGTGGACGTTAGTGCTGCAGGTGGACAGCCAGGAGGTGGCACAGCTGGTCTGGGGCTCATGTACTTGTGGTGTCAGGTAGAATCAATTAACAAGCTCTGCTCATTAACTGCACCCCACGCTAGTCCCTGTCAGAGCTTTCCCACAGCAGGAGGGCTTTTGCTGCTCCAGCTCTGCTGCAGCTTTTCAGGCTGTTTCCTTACGTCATTATGTCCCAGAGAGGGGACAGCTTTGTGTTTTCTACTCTCCAGCATGGAACAATGATCCATTTTTTTTTTTTTTTTTACCAGAGATGCTGAAAACATTCCAGCCAGTATAAAAACTCTGCCACCAGTCTTGGACAGCAACAAATCTATGAGAACCACTGGTGCTCAGCAAGCCAGGGGCTGGTTTGATCTTTGGCAGCAGCACCTTTGCTGAAGGTTGACTTCCAATTGGGATAAGCAGCATTTATTATTTTAATAAATAAACCAGTGTCCATCACAGCTGCTCTTCTTGAGCTGTTTCAGAGACTCCTAATTCCTTCTACAGAGCTTCTCTGCAGCTGCACTGGAATGCTCCAAGCAGAGTTTTGCAGATGCAAAGCCAATGTTTACTATCTAAAGTCAAGTATATTCCTGAGCCTTCTTACATCGCTTCCACACCACAAATAGACAGGCAGAGCAGTGCAGGGATCCCTCAACACACCCGGCAGCACCACCAAGGTGCTTCTCCCTGGCACGGCAGTGGGTGGGGAGCACCGAGCCCTGCACTGTGCAGGAGCTCTTTGGGACCACTGGCCCCCCTGGGCCCCCCCTGGGTGCCCGGGCCGCCCTTACCTTGTCCTGCAGCTCCTGCTCCAGCCGCCTGTAGTCGTTATTCCAGACCAGGACGTGCAGGGGGAAGGCGCTGTCGGCCCTGCCAGGGGAGCTCATCCCGGCTCACACGTGGGCAGGGGGAGCCGGGGGCCCTCACTGGATTCGGGAGACCCCGAGTTACTCAAGCCCCAAACCCCTGCAGCTCCTCCTCTCTCCCGGCCCCTGTGAACCCTTCACCCCATGCAAAACCCCACCCCTGGGGACGCCCTGCTCCTGGGAAACCCCCCCAGACCCCACTCTCGGCACGCCTGGGGGGCTCCCCTGCTCCCGGTGATCCTGCTGATCCCCACACTCTTAGGGGTCC
>NW_021940379.1:1724554-1756785 GCF_001715985.3 Manacus vitellinus
ATGGGATGGGTGGGAAGGGACCTCCGAGCTAATTCCGTCCCACTCCCTGCCACGGGCTGGGACACTTTCCTCGGAGCAGGTCGTTCCCAGCCCCGTCCTGCCTGGCCCTGGGCGCTCCAGGGGTGGGATAAATTCCGTGTTGGAGCGCCCGGGGGGCTGAAGGGGCAGAGCCCCGGGAACGTCCTGTGGTTACCCGGCTGGGCAGGGCGAGATCTGGGGCTCCCCAGGTCGGCAGGGATGAGGGCTGACAGAAGTACCCTCGCAGACACGGCTGACAGGTTGGGAGTGTGTCGCTGGGAGGGACGGGGCTGTCCTGGGGAGCTGGGGAGGTGGGAGCCGGGCAGGGTTTGGGGACATTCCGCCCTTCCCGTGTTCCAGGGTCAGGGTGGGTTAAGCTGAGCCTTGTCCCACGGCCGGGGCTGGGACAGACTTCCAAGGAAAGTGGTGCTGAGGGCTCTGACAGACGCGGGTCGGACAGGCTCAGAGCAGCGTCTGCTGTGTGTTGACACGTCTCTCACTGCAGATTGGTTTGGAGCTTATGGAGACAGATCTTGTCTTTAGAAAGGCAGTTCCATCTCCTGACCATCTGTAGTTCTGCTGCTCTTACATCTAAAACTGTCCTGGTTGATTTTTTTGTTTTTTATCAGGTTGTCTTTCCTTCTCTGTAGTTTTTGCTGTTTGTGTTCTGAGCTGGTTCTTCCAATATAATTAATTAATTATGTATGTACTGAAATTAATTAAAACACTATAATATAGGTAACGTTTGAACAGCCAGAAGAACAGATGTGGGAGAGGGAAGAATAACTTGTATTAAATGTGACTTATGTTTAAAAAAAAAAAGAATAGTAAAAATTTCCCAGTCTTCTTACAGAAGAAATTCTCCCTTGTGAGAGGGATGAGGCTGTGGCACAGGTTGCCCGGAGAAGCTGTGGCTGCCCTATCCCTGGAAGGGTCCAAGGCCAGGTTGGAGGAGGCCTGGAGCAACCTAGGATAGTGGAAGGTGTCCCTGCCCATGGCAGGGTGTGGGACTGGATGAGCTTTCAGGTCCCTTCCAGCCCAAACTAGTCTGGGATTCTGTGACTCTACTTGTATCTTCACAGAATTCTGTTTTTGCAGTAAATAGATCTGACATCTCTCATGCAAGTACTTGTCCCTATCACACAAGGGAGCCTATCTATGCTTTTAAACATCAGGGTGTTTTGACTCAGATAAAGCTCTGGGATTGTTTGTCTTCCTTAAGCTGGTCAGGGTATCAGAATCACTGTTGGGATAATCCTGTAACCCATCCCTTTATTGTGTCGTGACATTACAGCATTGTCTGGTATTTATTTATTTATTACAAATCTGCTGTCTGATCCATAGATGTAAAGAAACCTTAATTTAATCCTTTCTTAAATAAAATAAATCAAACTCTTCCTTTCCCTAAAGCAGAGGGGTTTGTCGGGGGGGTCGGCTGTGTCAGGAGCCCTGGGGGCTGCACCAGGTCGGGTGTGCCTGACACCTGCATTAATTAGTGCTTCCCCTGGGACTTCCTCAATACTCCCTTTGTTTCTGTGGCAGAATGTGGAGAGGCTTCTGTTACACGAGCTGATCTTACCGGAGCCCTTCTGGTGCACTTCCTATCCCAGGCAGGAGTTCACTCTCAGACCCACGGCTGGGCTTGTCATCTCACGCTTCCTGTTTTGAATCACCCTGCAGGTTCCTGAAAGTGCTTGGCCCTGGCTCTGCAGCCTCTCCCCTCTTGTCTTCTGTATCAAAACCAGTGTGGGCAGCAGGACCAGGGCAGGGATTGTCTCTCTGTGCTGGGCACTGCTGAGGCACCTCGAGTGCTGTGTCTGGTTCTGGCCCCTCACGGCAGGAGAGGCATTGAGGGGCTGGAAGGGAACAGAGCTGGGGAACGGTCTGGAACGCCAGGAGTGGCTAAGGGAGCTGGGGGGGCTCATCCTGGAGAAAAGGAGGCTCAGGGGGGACCTTCTGGCTCTCTGCATCTCCCTGACAGGAGGGTGGAGCCAGGGGTGGTCGGGCTCTGCTCCCAGGGAACAAGGGACAGAATGAGAGGAAACGGCCTCAAGCTGTGCTAGCAGAGGTTCAGGTTGGACATCAGGAGGAATTTCTTCATGGAAGGGGTGGTCAGGCATTAGAAGGGGCTGCCCAGGGAAGTGGTGGAGTCCCCATCCCTGGAGGTGTCCAAGGAACGACTGGACATGGCACTCAGTGCTCTGGGCTGGGGGACAAGGTGGGGATCAGTCACAGACTCGATGGTCTGGGAGGTCTTTTCCAACCTAAATGATTCTAGGATTCTGTGTATTTTGGTACTGGCTTAAGCATATCCTGATCAAGTCCATAACTGGATCTCTCTTAAAAATGGCTCAAATAATTTCCAGCACAGATGCTTCATTCCGTTAAATTTAAACCCAAAATATCCATTTTGCCATAAACTGAGAGCACTTTCTGCTTCTTCAGCCTCCCTAATACCACATTCCTTCTCCCTTTCCCATCCCCATCTGTTCTTTGGAACAAGTAAATGGTGCTAAGCCAGGTATGGATTGACGTGAGGGGCCACAGATGCAGAAAACAGGTTGCAGTGCTTCGCTTTCCTCTGCTTTTTGATCAGTGCTCTCCCCTGTGCACGGCATCAAATCCATCCTGCTCTGTGTCCTTTGGGCTCCTGGAACCTTTGCAGGAGCAAAGAGCCTTCTCTTGGCCCAGTGTGCTCAGCTGCTCAGTTTCCCTGCTGAATCCATCTGTTGTCTTTCCTTTTGTTTTCCTTTTACTGCATTTATTTGCATCCCACCGTCCCCATTTCCAGCAGTGCCCTTTTTTGAGGGACTCTACCTAAACACAAACCCCTTCAGCAGTGCGATTTCTCTTAGGTACAATGTGCAAGCTGAAATTACAAGCAAAGCCTTGGCTTTTATTCTTCAGCAGAGTTTTTAAACCCCTTTTTCTGCTATGAAATGACCAAATAAACAGTGGCTGATTTTATCGGGGTGAGTTGCTGTTGTTTGGAGCCAGTTGAGTTGGGTATTGGGGTGGATGTAAAGAAAACCCCTAATGCTGACTGTTGGTTGTGCAGTGAGTGATGCTCAGGAGCAGCCTGGGAGCAGTGACAGGAACAGGAAAGGGAAGGATCCCAAAGGATGTGATCTGTGTGTGATGAGCTGGGCTCTAACGAGAAGGGACCAGGCTCATTAATCTGGAAGGCTGCCTCAGTTTGTGTCCTTGGGTTACAACAGATACCTCTCACTTCCTTGCCATTTTTTTCCTTCTTGGAAGTGAAAGCTGTTAAAGTAATGGAATGATTTAACAAGGAGGTTGTATGCATGTTATTAATTTGTTTTTTTTAAATTAAGTTAGGGTTTCCCTTAAAACATCTGCTTTAATTGGACTCTGGGCTGTGATGGTTATCGTGGGTGAATAGACTCCCATCCCTCGTGGCCCAGGGTCCAAACAGGTTTACCTGCATTGCCTTCAGCACAGACAACATCAGCTCTGCTCAGAAACCACAACTGTGATCAGATCTCATGTTCAAGGATTCAGCCAGTTTGTTGCATGGGTCAGAGAAGCCTTTTCCCTGATGCACCATTGCTCAGATGTGTTCTGACAGCACTCAGAAGGCCTCTCATCAGATACCAGACTCACGTTGTACTCGGCCTGAGACTCATCTCTGCATTTGAAATTAAGATCTTTCCAAAATAAAAGAGAATTCCTTGATTTCCTTTTTTTGTTCTCCTGCGATGTGCTAGGTTGGGAGCTCTGTCTGGCTGCTCAGTTCCTGCAGGGTTCTGGCACGTTGAGTTTCATGTGTCACTGACAGAAATTGGAGTTTCTTCTGGAGGCTGAGCTCTGAGCAGCCGAGGGACCTGTTTGATGTCCTGTTGGGCATTTATTGTTTCAACCTGATGTACCATTCCTACTCGATTTTATGCTTTCTGATGTTTGAAGCTCCATAATTGCTCATATATATTATTTACTACTTCACCTCCCATCAGTTGTCTTTCTGTGTTGCTTGTAAGATGATTCAGTTTGGATCTAATGAGAGATAAAGTTATTTTGCTTGACAGTTTTGGATATTACTGAGCCTTTGACTTGACATGTATGTACTTTTTTTTTTTTTAATTATGACACTCTTGAGTGTTTTTATTATTTAAAGTGGAAGTTGAAAGAACATTGCAATAATATAGAAGTAAAGACTGAGTAGTCAGGGAAAAAGCCTGACTGCTGTTCCCACTTTGTGTGTATGGACTGGGTGTTTTTAATAAAAAAAACAATAAAGATTTTTGTGGCAGGTTTGGAGTTTTTTCCCAAAAATAAACCAACTGCAGTTCTTCCAAAGAATAGGTAGGTGCTGTTGTTAGGAATGTGGAACTCCATGAAATACCAAGTAAAGCACTTCAAGGCGGTGATAAATTCGGTGTCCTGTTATGCTTGGAAAGGAAACTATTTTCATAGGAAGAACTGCAAGCAGTGGGGTTTTCCCCAAGTTTCCACAGTGGGTCTCCTTGCTATCCTGGGAATCCCACATCCCCCAGGAGAGCAAGGGCTGGTGTTTCCCGTTTTCCCAGCACCCAGAACTCCTGGCTGTAGGGTTTACAGGCTCACAGAGTGGCTAAGCAGGGAAGAAGGCAGAGCTCCTTGTTTTGGAGTCTGTGTTTGAAATATAAGGTCATGTTGCCTCCTGTGTTGTAATTAATGGGTTCTTTTCCAGATCCTTGCTGGGCATCCATAAACAGGGGGATTCTGATCTGTGACGAGTGCTGCAGTGTCCACCGGAGCCTGGGCCGCCACATCTCCCAAGTGAGGCACCTCAAACACACGCCGTGGCCTCCAACACTGCTGCAGGTAGGAAGGAAAGCTGTCTTCCTTGGTTAAAACTGGATGTATTAAATTTTTTTATATCATTAAACTGTTGTTTGAGAGGGGCTGGTCCTCTTAATCTTTCATTTTCTAAGTTAGTCTCCTCTCGTTTCTCTTGTTTTCTATGATGGACCACTAATACCAGACCGCTGAAATCAGAATTGTCTCTGCCTTTTTAATTTGATACCTTTGCTTTGGAAGGTCACCTCAATTTTCTTTCACACTTCTGCAACAGATCTGCATCAGCCTAAATTTTCAATGTATAGCAAGATTTTCTTTTCAGTAGAACTGCTGTTGGGAAGAGAAGGGAATTTTAAGGAGCTTCTTACTACATTCCACATCATAACCTCCTCAGCACGTGCCCAGTTCTGATATCCCAGTAGGTTCTGGATGCTGGCACACAGAATGGGAATCTGTTGGCTTGATGTCTGCTTGGAAATAATTACAGATATTTGATTAGTGCAGCCAGCAGCACAGTGTCAATGCCTGTGTGTGTATCCTGGGTTTCAGATGGTTGAAACGCTGTACAACAATGGTGCTAATTCCATCTGGGAACACTCTCTGCTGGACCCTGCCTCTGTCATGAGTGGACGGCGCAAGGCCAGCCCGCAGGACAAAGTGCAGTAAGTGGGAAATGGCAGAATTGTTATTTTATAGAACTGTAATTATTTTATTCAGCAGTGACAGAGCAGCAAGGAATCCATGGGAACCTGTGTGTGTTTTGTTGCTGGAGGAGAACAAGACTAAATTAGTTATTGGTGCACCCATTATTATTTTTTCTTTACTTTTCAAGGATTAATTTTTAAAAATTTATTGCAAAAATTCATTGCTTGAATTCCCTGAACTGTTGTCTCCTGACTTCTCACTTTAAATAGTGAATAGTCTTTGAATCAAAAGACTTTTAATTCTCATGCCACGTGCTTCAGTTATCTGAATGCTGCCAAAAAAACTGAGTTTGGCTGATGAATTAAGCAAAAATTGGGAGATTTCTGTCACTGATTATGGTGCTTCATTTTAAAATGTAAATAACAGCATATAGTAAATATAGATCTATAGTTGGCATAATTTCTTTTAAGAAATACACACCACATGCTGTGGTCTGCAGATACTTTGATATTAGTAACAGAAGTTTGCTCTGCATAGTCAGACAATCAGCACTGGGTTGTTTTTTAATGAAAATATTTTTCCACGTCTGACTTTGCCACTGGCAAAGATCTGATTCCATCGTCGCTTGTGAATTTTCCTTTTTTTTCTAGAGCATCTATATCACTGTGAAAGCACTAATATTTCTTTCCTTTCCTTTCTGTTGCCTGGATTTCTGTTTGCAGTCCCAACAAAGCCGAGTTCATTAGAGCTAAGTATCAGATGTTAGCGTTTGTGCATCGCCTGCCGTGCCGGGAGGACGACAGTGTCACTGCCAAAGACCTCAGCAAGGTGAGGGGGCACCTGCAGGGACAGCACAGCAAACCTGACTCACTTCAGTTAGCTGCTTTTGATTCAACTACTGCAGTTTTTCTGCACTGTTACATAAATAAACAGAGTTTAGCTTCACCCTGAAGCCACTTTTTTTTGGTAATACGTATGGATACTGGAAGTGATGGTTGAGAGGCATTAATTTAGGTTAATTGGAGAAGAACTCTTGCACACCACTTTCTGAAAGGATTGCTGAAAAGCAAATGGTGATTCACAGTTGTTGCTGTTGTATTAAATATAATCCTGCTTCTTTTCCAGCAACTCCATTCCAGTGTGAGGACAGGGAACCTGGAGACCTGTTTGCGACTGCTTTCCTTAGGAGCTCAAGCCAACTTCTTTCATCCTGTAGGAACACTTTTTTCATTGTTTTGTTAAACAATCAATTATAGCTCAGTCTTCTGCTCAGGCCTGTTGATTAAGTAGATATTTTCCTTCATCCCTTGTAGGAGAAAGGAAACACCCCTCTCCATGTTGCTGCTAAGGCGGGACAGACTCTACAGGCAGAACTGTTAACGGTTTATGGTGCTGATCCTGGCACACAAGATTCCAACGGGAAAACTCCAGTTGACTATGCAAGGTAGAAGCTCTGACATACACTACCTGATGTTCATAAATCATGTGAGGAACCTGCTTAGATACATTTCTGTCCTGAAAATAATCTGAATGTTAAATGCTAATTATACTTTTTCTAGAAAGAGTGGATGAATAAAGAGTATAAATAGGCATTTTCATCATTTCATAGCTCGTGTTCTGGGTGCTTGAGACAGTTGTGATCCCAATGACACAGGCTGTGCTGTGCCAGGCTAGCAGCTCTCAGAAAAGGGATCTGAGGAAAAGAGTGTCTGCAAGCTCAGCCAGCTGAGTAGGCTCCAGGGGTGTGGAGTAACTCGGGAATTGCTGTGGGAAAGGGCTGAACTGCACAGATGGGTTGGGGCGCACAGGGTGGAACCAGGTTGTGGGTCTGTGCTGGGTTGTTCTAAATCAATTTCTGTGACCCTTTTTAATTCTGTGTGTCTCGATGACTGACTGATGTCCCCTCTGTGTGTGACCCAGACAAGGGGGGCACCACGAGCTGGCAGAGCGGCTGGTGGAGATCCAGTACGAGCTCACAGACAGGTTGGCTTTTTATCTCTGTGGCAGGAAACCAGGTAAGCACAAGAAACTGCACTCTGAGGTCTGTCTGTTTAGTTATAGGACAGTTCAGACTGTGGTATGTGATGTTTGTGTCAGTGTTAATGCACTTTTTATATCCATTTCAGATATTCCAGTATTTATATTCTGTATAAATTATACAGGGAGAACCAAAGAAAGTATAAGATGCAAGATTAGTGATGATGCATTTAAAATTCAGATAAAACTGTAGGGTTTTAAATATACCTAGATTAAAAATTAAGCTCCTTTCTCTTTTGCCACATATGCATGTTCTATATATAAACTGTAGAAACTCTTCCAAGTCATTTCTTGCAATTGAAATGCAAAAGCAGGGGAGTGTTAATTAAGTAGGTTCCTTCTGAACACAAGCACACTTACAAGTTTTTAGCCATTAGCTACCATAAAGTCACCTATTTTAGAACTTAATATTCTTTTTTAATATGATTTTAATACAGTTAATAAGCTTTAAATGGAATCTTTGATAATACCAGGAAATTGTGGTAGGAGTCTTCTTTTAAGACTTGCTAACTCTGTGTAATTGGAAATTGAGTAATTGCATGCAAAATAAATTATTCTGTGTTTGCCTTTTCCTTATATTTTTGAAAATTATAGACCAGTACCAACCTATTAAAATGCAATTTGTTTTCAACTCTAGAGCACAAAAACGGGCAGCACTTTGTTATACCTCAGATGGCAGACAGGTAAGTTGCTGATTCCATGGAATGTTTGAAAACATCAAAATAAAAAAAACCCTAATGATTACATTTAATTTTCTTTCTGAAACACCTTTTAAGCCTGTTGCCATTCCAACTTTTTATGTGTGCCTTTATTAATCTTGGAAGCTTTTTTTTCTAGAAAGAGTATTGTCATATAAACAAAATCAGAATATTATAGAAGTTTGCTGTGTTTGTTAAAATGGAGGGGGAAGGTGAGACAATTCTATTAAGGAAACACACATGAGAATTCCTAAGAAACAGATTGTGTAATAATTTAAGGAACAATTGAGGTGGTTTCCTGATTTTTTAAAATAATACTTACAAGAAAGCTGTGTTTTCCTCTGAAAATATTTATACTTTTGATCTCTGAGTGTTTTTAAGTTTTGGTTGTGAATCAATGAAATAATATTTGTACCAAACATATCAAGTATTAATTACAAGTCCCTGTTTCTCTTTTCTTGCTGTGCAATTGGAAATAAGACGGCTGTAAGTAAACTACTGTCCAACCTACTGCTTGCAAAATTTCTATGAAGAGCTTTAATAAAATTAAAATTGTATGGGTAAAAAATTGTGGGTATCCATATTCCAAAGGACTTTTGGGATTATTTTTATTTTTAAATTTAAGATTGTTGTGTTTGAAAGCTTTTGAATACGCTAATTGTGATATTGTATTAGTAACATCAGTGTGTTAAAAGTGATACTAAAAATACTAAAATATTAGGGGGTTTCAAATAGAAGTGACATTTTAATCCCTGAGTTATTGGAATGTATAATTTGTGTTTAAGCCATGACATGCTGTAGATGTAATGATCACATCTTGTTTTCATAGCAGTCTGGATGTATCAGAACTGGCAAAAGCAGCCAAGAAGAAGCTTCAGTCTGTAAGTAAAACTCCTTTTCTAGACATGGCAAACTCCTCACTTCATCTTTCAGGCTTCCTAACACAAGGATCTCTTGAATCACCCACTGCAGGAACAGCTGGAAACAAAAATATTTTGTGGGCCTTTGCTGTTCAGTTAATCCCAAATCTGCAGTGGTGTTTGGTACCTCATTCCCACAGTGGCTCTGCTTCACCCAAACACACGAGGTCTTTTTGTGGTCAGATAGGAGAGAAAAATCCATTAACCAGTAAAGAAGTGTAGAACAGAATTGTTGTCTTTGTACCCAGAAACTGGGTGATCATCCAAGTCTGCTCCATGGATTTACCTCACTGGGCAGGCTGAGAAAGGAGCATTTCTATAAATTATGTAGGCTGAAGAAAAGAGAGCAGAGTTGTGCTCTTACATTTTCTCTGTTACAGAGAACTTATTGGGTTTAATTTATTTTCAAGCTGTAATTATTCTCTTCCACCCTCAGCTAAGCAACCACTTATTTGAAGAACTTGCCATGGATGTGTATGATGAAGTTGACAGGAGGGAAACAGATGCAGGTGAGTGAGGCTTTCTGGAATGAAATAAGATAAATCCGAATTGTTACATTACAAAAAAGATGCTAATCCAGCCACATGTTCTGTTGAAATGCTTCTGTATTCAGTAATTACTGCTGATGGGAGTTTCTTTGTCTTGCATTGTGTGAAGGGGATGTTAATTCAAAAAATGCTGTGTTTTTCACAGAGTAGGGAACCCTCTGGGGAAAAAGCCTTCCTTTGAATTGATTGTGTTTGTGTTTGAAATTGTCTTTTATTCTTTGACAAGAAACACTGTCGAATAGTACAGGAAGGTTATTCCCTGTTTTTGTTTTTTTCCCTCTGGAGCAGTTTGGCTTGCAACTCAGAATCACAGCACACTTGTGACAGAGACCACGGTGGTCCCTTTTCTTCCCGTAAATCCTGAATATTCCTCAACCAGGAATCAGGTATGAAATCTTCTTAATGCTGAAAAATAGTCTAATAGGCCAGGTAATTTAATAGGCCTAAGGAATCTTGCTTTACTATATTTCATTACTGTAGAAGAGTTACATCTACTTGGAAAGAGGTTAAAATAATTTACATTTCCCTTTTAAGTCACACTTTTTGCAATAAATGTAATTGAATAGTCGACTCACTCTGAGTGTATAGTCTTAGTTTTTCTGGGAACTCTGCTGTTCATCTAACACAGGATGTACTTTTATTTTCCCTGCATTATTCTGTAATTTAGGGAAGACAGAAACTGGCTCGATTTAATGCCCATGAGTTTGCTACACTGGTCATAGATATTTTAAGTGATGCCAAACGAAGACAACAGGGGAATCCTCTCACTGGTTCCAAAGGTGAGTGAGCTTCTGTTGTCAGCTCCTCTGAAGGCAGTTCCTCAGTAGTTCAGTCATTCCCAGAACCCTTTCAGCAGTGCTGTGTCAATGGAGAGAGAGAGGGATTGTTTTTATAAATGGAAACTAACTCGTGGATATCAGGCTACTGACAACAGGCAGTAGGCCACCAAAATAATGCCCAAATACGGAAGATTAGTCTGTTAAACTTGGTATTTGTAACAAGAATCAAGGGGGATATGTGCAATTTGGGAACATTCTTTTGGGATGGTTGTGATTTTTATAATAATCTGATAATATTTTCTGGAATACTCCTGAACAGTGCAAGAGTGACACTTGTCTCGACTGGCATCTGGGATAATGGCAGGGGTTTAGATGTTGGAATTTCTGGCTGCTCCCTACATGCAGGACGTGGCTGTAATTTAGATCTTATTGCTAATTCACCTAACAAAAATGTTTATTTTCTGTATTTCTTGAGCATGACAGATAGCAAAGATCACAAATAGTTGTGTTAACAACAAGGCAGAGCCACAGTTCTAGCCATGATGGTATGAAATAACATTGGAGCACTAGTTCTCCCTCTGGAGAGAAAACACAAAAAAAATCTTTTCTAACTTTCAATTTTTCCCTGTATTTTTCATTTGAATGCTGGCATCCATTTGTCCAGGGTAGTCTGTTGGGTTTTTTTAATATGTGTGAATTTCATTGAGCTGTTAAAGCGTGATTCTCATCACTTATTTTAACTTGACTAAACACTTGTAAGAAATGAAAAGGCAAAACCATCAAACTAGTTTTGGACAATGGTAATTCATACCTGCTAGGTGGATCTAAAATTAATGTTTTAAAAGTGTGCACTTCCATTTCTTCTCCAAACTCCCTTGTATGTTTTTTAATGTGTTGATCTGCAGAAAATGTGGAACTGATACTCAAATCAATCAGCAATCAGCACAGCAGTGAGAGTCAGGATAACGACCAGCCTGATTATGACAGTGTTGCTTCAGATGAGGACACAGATCTGGAAACAAATGCAGCTAAATCAAACAGACAGAAGGTAGGCTTGAAATAGTGATACACACCCTGAATGTTATTCATAAAGGGAATCCTTCCCCTTGTGAAGGGATTTAACTTGCATAAATGATCAGAAAATGGATTTTAAAATTAATTTTCAAATTAATTTTGTAATCATGCCTCACTCTATGAATTTTCTAATAAGATTAGGTGTTGTGACTTGAGGAATTTTTACTGTAAAAAAAAATGCTTCTCTAGAAAAGTAATGTGTATATCTGGAGATAAGATAGAGACCTAATTGCACAGATGAAATAATTGCATGTACCAAAACATCCTCAATCAGTGATTCCATGATATTTCATGAAGGTACTGCTTCCTACTGAAGAAATATTTACAGCAGACCAACATGAACAAGTGGTTTAAACCATTCCTGAAAATAATGCAGAGTGGTTGAAACAGGGGCAGTAGGTCTGTTAATTCTACTTTATTTTCCCCTGATGATATGCACACTGGATGTTTAGCAATCTATCTTTTATGACTTTCCAGTTCTTTATTGCATATTTTAAAAAAACCTTATGAAAACAGTATTTTGTCACTGAAATGCTGAGACAAATGTTTTTAGAGGAGCTAAGAGTTGATTGACAGCAGATTTCTTTTATAGTGGACTAAAATGATGCTAATTAATGGATCTTATTAATTTAACTTAAATTGAACTGTGATTCTTTTGAAGTAAATACATGAAAAGCTGTAGAAATGTCATTGTTTTGTTTCCTTCTTTCTCAATGGTTTACATATTTTTCTGTTCCTGTTCCTAGAGCCTGGATTCAGACTTGTCAGATGGACCAGTGACAGCCCAGGAATATATGCAAGTTAAAAATGCTTTGGTGGCTTCTGAGGTGAAGATTCAGCAGTTAATGAAAGTGAACATCAACCTGAGTGATGAGCTGAGGATCATGCAGAAAAAGGTAACAGGCACAACTCTGTAACCCCTCAGCTCTTGGGGTGTCTGAAGTTATTAGAATAAAACTGCTGGAGCTGAGGATGCAATAACCCAATATTGGGATAGTGAGAAAACTCATTTTAAAGAGCTGCTCTGGGGTCAGATATGACACTATAAATATTTATGTGCAACACATGCTTTGAATGTTGTTTTTTCTGGAGCTGATGCTGATCTGACCCAACAAATCATGATGATGATTTGACTTATGTCAAAACTTTGACATAAGTTTTCCAAGTAACAAGACAGTTTTTGCAAGTCTTGTGTGTTTTTGTTGTCTTTAAACAACGAGGAAGTAAGTGCCATCTATATAATGTACTTCCAACTTCCCCAGTAAATATGTTGGCGGGTTTTTCCTGTTATTAAGCCTACCTGGAATGAAGAGAAATTAAAATCCAACCTAGTTTGGCTGTACTGAATGGTCTGCAATGTGACAATACAGTATAAAGTTCTTGTATACCATGAGGCCAAGATTTATTTGTTTGCCTGTGTTTGAATCCATGGGAAATAGCACCTATAGGACATAGTGATAAACTCAATTCCCACCTTAAACCTGCACTGTGGGTTTGTCTGGACAAAGGTAAAGCAGAGGTGTCTCATTTACAGCACAGGTTACTATGTGTAGATGGTCTGATACAAAGAGAAAACTGAGCATTTATGCTAAAATCCTGAATTAAAAGCTCAAAAATCTGAGTTTGGAAGCCAGGCCTCTAATTCCTTATATAAACAAATCAAGAATTTGTTGCGTGCTTTGCAAATAGAGGCTTTTGTGGGGTTAAGGAGAATTTATATCTGTACTGAGTTCAGTCTGCTGCCTGCCATGGTAGCTAGAAAGGACTGGCTGCTTCCTCAGATTAATCCCTTTAATTAGTGTTTAAAATCCTATTTTCCAAATAATTAAAATCCTGCAAGAGTGACATGTAGAGAAAGTTTTTCAGGCTGTACTTGTGCAGGTGAACCTGCTGTTCTGGGCAGAGGTTGATGCTTTGGAGGGTGGTGAGACTGTTCAGCTCTTTGTACCTGAGGCCAAGCTAATTCAGCAGGTTGGAATATCCTTGTTTGTTAAGGGCCAGCGTTCTCTTCTGTTGTGTTCAGATCTGCTGGGATGGTGAATACTGGGGGATCTCATGGTGTTTCCTTGGTCTTTTAACAGCTTGTACTGGTTGAGCATTTCTCTTGCATCAACTGAATTAACTTTCCACTTATACTGAGTTTCTTTAAACAGATATAGTGTATTTAGGGTAAAAAAAAAGTCTTCAGAGCCTGTAAATTAATGAGGCTTTAGTATATTTATGTGGTGTAGAAGGAGGGAAATCATTGCTGTGCTGCAGTGTTCTTTACTGAATCTTTTCTTTCTGATGTGTTAATATAGCAAACTTACTCCAAGTAACTCCACCAAATAAAACAGAATTGGTGCATTTTTACTATCAGTCAAGTAATAATCAAAAGCTTTAAAATGCTTTCTTCCTGGCTTCTTAGAAAGCAGTAGCTGATGCTTAATTTTCATAAGCTAAATTTTCTCCTTGCTTTGCAAAGCAAGCTCGAGTTCCTTTGTGCTGCCTCTGGTGTCTGTGCTGCAGTTCTGGCATTGTCACATTTCATGGGCCTTATGTTAAAGTCTGCTAAATTCTTGTATTGGCTGCTGAAATGGATCACTTTGCTTGGAAAACTGTTGTATTGTCAATCCTTTCCCTCACAACCTCATTATATCCCACAATTCCTGTGCCAGTACGGAAAGAATGGATCATGTGTTTTGAACTACAGCACCCAGAGTTAAGATCTAAATTAGCTTGCAGTGCTGGAAATCAGCACCTAAATATTTCCACATCTGGAACACAGACGTTTCTGTGCTTATACCAAGCAAGTCAAGTAGATTTTGAAAAAGAAATGAACCCCCAGCCACCAGTAACTGGATTTGGTATTAAAGCTGACAAGCGTGTATTGCATGGGCAGTTTGCTCTTGGCACTTGCTGTTAGGAAACAAACACTGCTAAACATTTCTTTCAGCTTCAAACGCTACAGAGTGAAAATACCAACCTCAGAAGACAGGCCACAACCAATATCTATCAGGTCCAAAGTGGTTCTGAGTACCCAGACCCCACCACCAATTCCTCCTTAAAGCGGCGCCCGTCGGCCCGGGGCAGCAGGCCCATGTCCATGTACGAGACTGGCTCGGGGCAGAAGCCCTACCTGCCCATGGGGGAGGTCACCTACCCAGAGGAAAACAGCCCAAGGCTGCAGCCCTTCCCTCCACACGTGAGTAAAACTGCTGCTGCTTCTGCATTTCTTCTCATGTTCAGCTTTCCTGGCTCTTCCAGCTCTGCTCGTTCACCGACGCTGCTCAGCTCTACCTCAGAGAGGAAAAAACCAGAGGGAATAAGAACTGTGAGAATTGTTCATGTTTGCTGTATTAACATGTCTGCAGGAGCCTGATGGTTTGAAAAGTAGAAGCTATAGCAGTTCTGGAACATGTAAACTGGAGCTTTTGGCTTCTGCTCAGCTGTTTTTTTTAACCACAGTATATATGCCAAATATCAAAATGCGACTGTTTGAAAATGAGGAAGGAAGGAAAGTAGTATTCAAAGAAGGCAGGTAAAATTCATGGATTTGTTCAGATATACAGACAGGTGCCAATTTGTGGAACTTCAGAACCACCTTGAAAAAGTAAAATTTAAGCTGAGTTTTCCTCAGACCACCAGTTTCTTTCTCTGAGTTTGCAGCTGGAGGCTGGAGATGGTTTAGATCTGTCAGTCAGATTCTTCTGGTTTAGTATTTTCCTGTGTGATGTGCAAATAGTGGAGAGGGAGTTCCCTGTTACTAAAAAAATTTTGTACTGAGGTGTTCACACTTTGCATAAGTGACCCAGCACACACCAGTGCATTTAATTAATGACTGCATTGAATTAACTACTACAGTTAATTTTTTGTTGTTATCCTTTTAGGTTTCCCCATGGGCAGAAACCCCGGACAGTATTTTTTTGACACATATTTAAAATTTGTGGATTTGTTACAGCATCTTTCCCTGCTGTTAGCACTGTCTTGTATTTCTTTCCAGTTGAATGATTAAGACCTTTAAAACATATTTTGAAGTTATGGCATGAGGGAGGGCAAATGTTCCATGCACATTCCAAAAAGACAATTGAATGCACCAGGGAATCAGTGCAGAAATTTGTCTGCTGGGTTTTTCCCCGCCTCCAGTTAATTAATTTAAACTATGACATTTAGATCATTTTGAATTATATTGGCATGTTGATACAAAGGCAGTTCTGGCAGCAAGAAATGTCAAAATTCATTCGTGTGTGATAGTGTTTGCAAAACATGACAGTGCCCTGTATAGGTCCTTTGGTCACTTGGTTTGAACATTGATTTGTTATGTGGAGTTAGTTAATTTGGCATTGTGGTGAATATATTTTGTTCTCTGTGGAATTTGGCACCTCTAGAGTGTCAATATTAGGGTGACATCAATTGTATTTTGAAAGAATTAAGTCCACTCAGGCTGAGCCGAACTCTCAAAATCATTCTTGCTTTGTCATCTCCATGGTTTTAAGAATGTTCCTTTATTTAAGTTAAGAGTTTATTTGTGTTTTGTTTGTGGTTTTTCCCGAGTGTTTTTCTCTTTCCCATTTTTAGATCGGGAGGAGTGCGTTTGTGACCTCCTCTTCATCTCTACCTTCCTTCCCCTCCACGCTTTCCTGGTCAAGGGATGAGAGCACACGAAGGGTTAAGTACCTTCCCACCTTTCCCCTGGAGGAGGTGACATCTCCCCAGAGCCAGATGCCTCTCTCTTCCCCCTCTCTCGCTGCCTGGCCTTCTGCATGGAGCAGAACTCATCCCTTCATTCCTTCTGCCACACACTGTGGGCACTTGCCTCTCTCTAACTTCACAATCTCTGGCGTTTAACACCACACACAGTTCTCAGATCACTTGTTCAGCTGCACAACACCAGAAGACAAGTTGGTTGCTGCTTGGACAGTGATTTTCCAGGCGCTCGCTGATATTTCTAAGCCGATGTACAACTCTCCCTGCTGACTAAAAGCACTGCATGAGGCCTGGCTTCAAAGCTGCTTTTCCTGGGGGCTGCACTTTGCACCAATCCAGATGGGCCTGACTGACTGTTTGTCTTATGGATAACAAGTTTGGGGGTTTAGATGTTGAATGGCCATACTCTGACCTCTCCCTGCCAGGACACAGAACCTCCTTTTTAATTTCTTCTTCTCCCCATTTTATTTTGGCTGTACAGTGTTTGAACATATCAGTGCAGAAAATATTAGATTTGCAAGTAGGGATGGATGATAAAAATTTCAATCAAATATCCTGCTTGGTCAAAAGGAAATCTGGATTTGGCTCCAGATGATAGCAGTGCTGTGTGGCACTAGAAGCTTACAGAGGGTTTGTTTGTTTTTATTCTATGCTGATTCTATATTAGTGATTCCATAGTATCCTATTCTTTGTGATTCATTGTTGTGGTTTGTTTTTCTGAGCATATAGTAGAGCTTTGCACTATTTGTATTGATGTCTCTACATCTGGGAGAGGGGAAAGGTTAGACCCTACATGTGATAGTTTCTTATCTTCAAAACGTGTCACTTTTACAGTTGAGCTTTACCAACTGTTCTCTAAGGAGTGTTCAAAAAATGCTGGGTTTTTTCCTTCTGTACAGAGTAACTTTAAAGGGTCCATACTCCAGGTACTTCAGTGAGAATTGCTGGGTTTAACATTGGATGAGTGTTTAACAAACCTACTGGATCTCAACCAATGAAAACCAGTTCCTGGTCATATTTTTGCTCTGTTCTTGAGGTAGAAGTATTATTTTGTAAGCAGATTCCTAAGTGTATGGATCAGGGATGCAGGTTGGAGGTGTCCCTTGCAGTCTAACACTTGAGATTCCCTCCTCATGACTTCAGGGTTTCTGGAGAGCCCCAAGGCTGGTTGTTCAGCAGGGTCTGTGGAGGACCCTGAGCTGCTGATCTCTGTGCAGAGTGACACTGGTGTGACATGTTTGCAAATGGACAAGCTGTAGTGGGAACTTCTGATGGGCTGTGCAGTTTTTAAAAGACTACAGTAGGTGGATGTGTGATGATCCTGGGGCCTGGCTGCAGATTTGGCCTCCAAGCTCATTTTGGTATTCCATTCTTCATTCCACCTTCTCTCTGGGATCAGCCTCCCACTTTGCAATGGGCCTACAGTGTCCAGTCTCTGCTTCCCTGCATCCCTCCTTCCCTCGTTTCAGCTTCTACTTTGGAATTTGCCCTGCTCCCCTTTTGACACTGTTCTTCCATGGCCATCTGTTCCTGATGGTTGGGCCTCCCACCCTTGTTGCATCCTGTGCTCTGCTCTGGGCCACATCTCTCGCTTATTTGGCCTCCCAGCCTTGTATCAGTATCAAGCCTTCAGTGGCCTCAACTCCTCACATTTTGGCTCCCCACACCGTTTTGGGCTTTAGTCTGCAATGGGCCTTATCTGTTCTTGTGTCAGCCTCCAAACTGTAATGGGTTCCAAGTCTCCTCCATTCTGTGCCCTTTGATTTTCCACCCACAGTTTGTCTTCCAGCCATCATCTGTCTCCTGTCTTTATTTTGACTTTCCCATTGCCACATCTTAACCCTCATTTTGGTCTTCCATTTTGCAGTGGGCTTCCCAGGGACAGCCTCTGCTCTGGTGTCAGACCCCGGTGCTTGATTTGACCTCTCTTCTGTCATGGCCTCCTTCACTTGGTTCAGCCTCACGCCCTGTGTGGGGCTTCAGTTCTTGTTTCACCCTCCCACGCCAGGTTTGATTTCCACTCTGTGTTCAGCCTCCCACGTGGGCTCTGCTCTGCCGTGGGCCTCCTGCTCTTGGTCTGGCCTCTTTCTCCCTGGGGTTCTGCCCCTCTCCAGTGGGCTCATGCTCACTGTTCAGGCTCCTGTTTCATAGTCCTGCCCTCTCCATTCGGCCTCTCCTCCTGATGGGATTCTCCCTGTGTGCCCTCAGGGCAATTTCAGTGGCAGGGGAAGGAGCTGTGTCTGTCTGTCTGTCCTGCCTCGCTGGGTGCCTGGCGCTCAGGCTGGTGGGGCTGTGCTGTGCTGGAAGTGCCCAGGGCCTCAGGTACAAGCTGCAGCAGGAGCCTGGCATGGGGTGAGGGGGCACAGCAGGCTCTGGGGACGGCAGCTGGTGCAGGAGCTGTTGTGCTCAGAGCAAGCCCACATACATGGGAACAGCACTGGGCACAGCCCAGGGCTGCTCTTCCCTGCACAGGCTGAAATCAGTCTGTGTTCCTTGCAGGCCTCAAAGCTGGAGAAGCAGAGCAGCGTGTCCGAGAGTGACTACGACAACCCCACCACCCCTGTGGAGCTGGAGGAGCCAGGGTAGGTGCTGTGACACTGGGCTGACACCCAGCTCCATGTGTGCCCCCAGCCAGGCTCCCCAGGCTGACCCCTGCCTCCTTCCCCTGCAGGTCGGGCAGGAAGGGCCGGCAGAGGAGCATTGTCTGGCAGGGGGAGGGATCCATCCCTGAGGACACAGACCCAGCCCCCAGCTCCAGTTTGCCCAGTACAGAAGATGTGATTCGGAAGACTGAGCAGATCACCAAGAACATTCAGGAGCTGCTACGAGCGGCACAGGAGAACAAGCATGACAGGTAAGGGGTGAGTGCTGGAAGAGCTCTGCAGTTGGTGAGAAACAAGGAAAATTCTTCTGGTGTTTTCACCTGTAGTACACAGGAAGGTGAAAAGTACAGCCGCTCCATTTCACACCTATAAAATGTGTAGGTCTGGTGTTTCCTGGTGTCCTAGTCCCTGCACCACAGGGTGAGTGGAAACCAGTGACAGCCCCCTTGTGAGTGGATTCTGGCTGCAGTTCTGGTTGTCCTGCCCTGCCCTGGCTGCTGCCCTTAACTTGTGCAGTTCTGCTGCAAAACAAGTGTTGGTTTAGATAAAAATCAAATGTGTTACAAAGAACTTGCTGCAAGTTTCTCTGGGATCTTCACACTTCCGTGTCCGTAGGTAAGGACACCTCACACAAATTTGATAGTTACACCAGGGCTTGTTTTAGGAGAAAATTACAAAGGAGGGAGAAATTGCCTTTCTTCTGAGGTGTTAGTACAGATAATGTACCAACAAAAAGTATTTTGAACTGTTGGGTTTAGGCACAGCTGAGTAAGCGGGGCACTGACTCAGCACGTCAGCTTGCAGCAGCTTCAGCTCCCTCAGGGAACTTCTGGTCCACCTGAACAATTAATATCCAGCATAGATATGAGTGAGTAAAAGTGATACTGCCCTTGCTGATCATCAGGTGGTGCTCCCACATAGCTCTTCTAGAAGGCTGTAAATAAGAATTACATATTCCCAGGTGTTAATGCATTTTAGGGCTGGAACACTTTGGTCTCCAGGAAGTCAGACCCTGCAGGCGGGCGGGTCCTGCTCTGCTCCAGCCCCTGTGCCCTCTGTGAGGAGCAGCAGCGGTTTGGATTGAGCCCTCACTTCCTGCCTCGCTCAGAGAAGTGCACAACAATGGGGCCACTTTGGTTCTGTGTTTTTTCCTCCTTGTACTTTTCTATTTTTAGAAGGGCCAGGGTGGCCTCTCCCCCTGACGCTGAATGGTGAGTTCTAATGTGCTTGTGCTGAGCTCAGTGCCCTTGGCCAGAACCTTTTCCACTGCAATCCCTTATTACTTGTTTCTCACAGAGAAGCAACAGTAAGAGAAGCTTTAAACGAGTTTAGTTTATGTGTATATCACAGTTTACAGTATTTGAATTTTTAAAAAATCATTGAAAGAAACAGTAGAACACACCTGGCTTTCACTGTTAAACTGATCAGATGTTTAAACAACCTGTTACGTTTATTTTTGTTTTCTTGTACCACGTGTGGAGTGGGGTGTTTGCCTGTACTTAGATGAGTGTCATCTTGCAAAACACTGAACTATGAAGCTGCTGATCTTTATTTTACTATTCCCTGGCGTCCTTAACACAGGGGAATGCTTCCTTACCAAAATGAGTTACTGGGGATGTAATAATACATCCTCCAAGCTGGTGGTGGGAACACTGTAGGGAAAAATCATGTGCTGTGTAGATAATTGGAGAGTAAAAAAATGATGCAAGAATATCATCTACTAATGAAACACGTTCTTCCTTTCTTTCCTCGCTCTCTCCCACCCCTTTTCCCATGCTCTGAGCAGACCCTTGGAGCGTGCGGGCACACTCCAGCTCAGACACAGCCTCGGCTGCTCCGGCACACGGCTCCCCTGGGCTGAGAGAGCTCCCCTGCAGCCTCTGACCATGCAGCAGCCCAGCCCTGCCTCTTGGTACTCTGGCCTCTGTCCCTGCCTCCCAGGCACAGTGTCCTTTCTCTTTCTCTCTGCTGCCTCTTTCTCTCCCACTCCGTCTGCACAGGGGTCATGGAGGGCGATGCATGAAATGCTCTGGGTGATCAGGGACCTGCAGACCTGGGACAGCACCTGCAGTGGCAGCTCCCAGTGTTGATTTGGTGGGGAACAGAATCACAGCCTGAACTGGAGCTGGCTCTGGTATAAATGATTCTCCTGTCTCTGTTCTGTTTGTTGTCCTTTGAGGTAAATTAAATTACAACAACTTGGCTGGAACTGGATGATCATAGAACTATAGAATCACAGAATGCTTGGGGTTGGGAGGGACCTAGAGACCATCACATTCCAGCCCCTGCCATGGGCAAGGACACCTTCCACTATCCCAGGTTTCTCCAAGCCCCCTCCAACCTGGCCTTGGACACTTCCAGGGATGGGGCAGCCACAGCTTCTCTGGGCAACCTGTGCCAGTCCCTCACCACTGTCACAGGGAACAATTTCTTCCTTTAGGAATAAATCTTTGAGGTTTTATGTTCCCTTCCAACCCAAACGGTTCTGTGATTTTATGAACTAACAGCACAACATGTGGTTGCTGCTTCTGTGCACCTTTGCAAAAGAAGCAGGAGTTTCACATCCCCACTGTGGAACGTTCACACCTGATAGCTGAGTGTTTGTGCAGCTGGGGGTCAGATGAGATCATTTGTATCTCAAATCAGTGAAAAAATGTGTTTATATAGGATCTTCCAACCCGACCAAAATACTGTTTATAAGTGCCTCAAATATAAGTGAAGTTTAAGTGAGACACTCTTTAGAAGAACTTCTCAGGTTCAAACCCCAGCTGACAAATGTCAGGATTAGATGAGGAGATGAACACAAGTTACTGGTAATGATGGATTCTTTTTCCAAGCTGTCACTACTTGAATATCTTCCTGATGTCTCACTGCAATGTGTGTAAACCCAACACACGTGTCAGAGTATTTCATGAGCTCACAGTGAGTGTTTAGGTGATAAACTAAAGCCATTTCTCCAGGACACTGCAGCTGACCTAGAGAACATACTATAAAACACATCATTAACCTGGGTCTTTCATTCAGGTTACTCTGAGGGCTTTCTCTGCCTTGTTAGCAAAAGGTTTAATCAGCAAATTTCCCTTTCATGAGGTGGGGTGCTGGTCAATGTGGCTGGTCAGGGAGCAGATTAATCATTAACTCAGCAGCAGAATGGGAATGATGGTGAACTTGAAAGACCTCTCTCCACTTTTAGTTTGGAAGAACTCATGTGATTTCAGACACATGGAAATACTCCTTTTACAGCAATTTTCCTGCATTGCCGAAATGACCCCAGTGTGTTGCTTCTCTCTCAGTGCATTTGCAAGTGACTGATTTTTGCACCTTTGGTGTTGCAAGATGACTGAATAAATAACAACTGGGGAGTGGGTTTTGGGGCTCTTTTTGCTTGAAAGGGCACTGACCTACCATAACCTACAAATGCTGAATAGTTTTCTTGAATGCTCTTACGTAGTGATTTTTGAGATTCTCATGTTTAAGACTGAATCATGTGAACTGTCTTATGCTAAAACTGAGTCTTTGAAGCATAAAAACGAGTCTTTTGAAATTAGACTTGTGACAGAGCACACTAACACTTCACTATTTACCATAAGTTTCACAGCAGTTTATGGTAAATAGTTTTAAGATCTATTTTGAACAGACCAAATTTCATTTGGTGTATAAATCAGAGGGAAAATCTGTGAGGACTAATGGAACCTGTCTTTGCTTTATGAGCTAAGTCACCAGAATTACAAAATATTTAGCCTTAAACTTACATGTGGTGAAAGCAGTTGGTAGTTTGGGGATGCATGTGTGTGCAAACTGCTGTGTGAGAATTGTGTGTTGTTTGTTTACTGTGTATTAGTTAATCTAAGAAGGCATCTTGGTGTTCTGAAATTGCCTTCATGTGATGTTTTACCTTTAGTTAAACTTCACCCAAAAAGTCAGGTTGGAATTCCATATGGGAAGTTGGGCACAGCCCATCTCAGTAGGGGTCTGGCCTTTCCATTTGGAAAATGAGAAAGGGAAAATACCTGCATGGTACTGCATTCCTGGCTTCACCTGGTCATGAACACAGGACTGGAAATAAACTTACTCAGGTCAAACATACAAAGTGATTTTTATTTTTTCTATCTACTTTTTTGTCAAGACTGCAAAAAAATTTGCCTTTTTTTTCCCCCAAAGCACCTCTGTATCACCAGATTTTGTTTAAATATTTGCAAGCTGCAGAATCTCACTGACTGCCTGACTGACATGATCGGTTTGGTTGGGCATGGTGTCCTGCACACAGCAGTAATCCACCAAACAGTGAGCTGAGCCACTCTCTGTACACTTTGGAGATGAATTCCAGTATCTAAACTGTTGGGCAGGGGGGTGGGTTTAAGAAATGTGAGTATGAATTAATGTGCAGTTAATGAACTGTTGCAGCAAGTCCAGAGGAGGCCATGAGGTGGGTAAGAGGACTGGAGCACCTTCCCTATGGAGACAGGCTGGGAGAGTTGGGGCTGTTCAGCCTGGAGAAGGGAGGGTTGTGTGGAGATCTCAGAGCACCTTCCAGTGTCTGAAGGGGCTCCAGGAGAACTGGAGAGGGACTGTTCGTCAGGAACTGCAGTGACAGGACAAGGGGGAATGGGTTCAGACTGACAGAGAGGAAATTTAGGTGAGATATACAGAGGAAATTCTTCCCTGTGAGGGTGGTGAGACCCTGGCACAGGGTGCCCAGAGAAGCTGTGGCTGCCCCATCCCTGGAAGTGTTCAAGGTCAGGTTGGACAGGGCTTGGAGCAATGTGATCTAGTGGAAGGTGTCCCTGCCCATGACAGGGGGTGGGACTGGATGGGCTTTCAGGTCCTTTCCAACCCAAACCAGTCTGTGATTCTGTAATATTCAGACACATTTCCATAATTACATACAAATGGAGACTTTCCTGACAACAGTTGGTATAACAGGTGTGAAGAGTTATTGCCTCAAACCCACTCTGAAGAACAATGAAAATTTAAGAAATAATTTTGCACTGTTGGTTAAGTTCTTGCTTTTTCTGAAGTTACATAGTTGTTTTTAGAGTAATAGCCACTGACTAGTGAACTGGAAGAGGAAGGAGAGTCTCTGCATAATGAATAACCCAGTGCATCTTTTTGCAGCTATATACCGTGCTCCGAGAGAATACATGTGGCAGTAACAGAAATGGCAGCTCTGTTCCCAAAAGTAAGTACCTGCCAGCATCAGAGTGGTTTTGGCCTCATTCCCCATGTGTAGATTTCCCTTCATAATAAAAACCAAAAGCCAGAGGAAGGGAGAAATTATGAGGTGTTTTACACGTTGCACCTCTGCATTTATTAACATGGCAACTGGGAAGGGCTAAAGTGTGAATCCAGGCCTCTAATTGTACTCTTGAACTTAAAATTCTTAAGAATAGTTCCTCCAAAACTGGAGGCTACTTGGGTCTAGCTTGAGGCATTGTGTGGTTATATGGGAATTTCACTAGACTCATCACCCCCTTTTCCATCTGAGTGCTGGTGCCTGGATTTCTTACTTGCAGGCATGTTGAGATCTGTTACCCATCCACCAGAGTGATCTGTTTGTTCACAGCATGTTTAGGGAGAGACATCTCCATGACTGAGTTCTTGTGAACTTACTTACCTTTCTAAACTTACCTTACTACCTAAACTTACCTACCTTTCTAAAACTGCCAGCAAAGATCTAAGGCTGTTGTGCCCATCTGCACTGATCGTCCTGGACACGCCGTCCCCTCCTGCCAGCCAGGACATGGGCTGGGAGCAGGAAACAGGCACCAGAAAATGTGTATGAGTAACTTCCTACGGGAGAGTGAAGCAGCATTCCCTGTGCACTGCCTGGCAGGGGCTTGAAATCTCCCTGAGATGAGAGAGGAGAAATCGCGTCTCCTGCCGCGCGGAGAGGCCTGTGCAGAAGGACAGGGCCTGGCAGCAGATGTCCCCCATCAAAGAGCCCTTGTGAGCACTCCCAGCTGCTGAAAGGGGTTTGTTGTTCTGCCTAGTTCAGCTTCTGCTTTCCCTCCCCAGAAGCCCAAGTCGGAGCTGGTGAGGACGTCCTTGCGCCTGCTGACCTCCAGTGCCTACCGGCTGCAGTCGGAGTGCAGGAAGGCCCTTCCCGTGGAGAGCAGCCCCAGCACGGACATCCAGCTGGTCACACAGCAGGTCATCCAGTGCGCCTACGACATCGCCAAGGCTGCCAAGCAGCTCGTCACCATCACAACCAAAGAGAACAACAACTGAGTCACTCGGGGCTTCTTAGGCTTGTTTTTTAAAAGGTTGGATTTCGACACCTAGGTGTGGGACTATTCGAATTTTTACGAGGAAAAACTTAAAGGGGCAAGAAACTTTTTTTTTTTTTTTTTTAAACTCAGTATTATTTTTGCATGTTTTCTAACAATCTTATGATTAATTTAACCCACTGCCTTATTTTGTGCCTGTGTTGCCAGTGTAGTTATGGATAATAGCATGTTGCAAATAGCTGTCGAGCCAATACCACGTCCCAGTGCTGTCTCGAGCTCTTGTAGATGTTTCCTTGGGGCCACGTTCTGCTTTCAGATCCTGCTTGTGGGACTCCTCTGGAACCACCTGCACGGATGGGAGGGCAGTGTCTGCCTCGCTCCGTCCATCCTGGAGCCTCACCTGCCAGGATCCCTCTGGATGAGGCTCCGAAGGCTCCGGGACCCTCACTGCCAACCAGCAGGAAGGAGGTTTGTCATCCTGGTAACGGGGTACAAGCCGAATATTCTCTCTTCCCATATCAACTGTTGTGCAATATGTTTTTAGTCTGCTAAACCAATAGTAGTTGTGGGCATCCAAGCTTGTTACGTGTAACTCTACAAGGTCTTTGTCACTTTATCTGTTTTGGAAGGAATTTGAAACTTAATAGTTATTTCTTTTAGTTGTCACTATGCCATTAATATATATGTTTGATGTTACTTTTAGGGCATTAGTGGTTAAAATATTATCCTTTGTTTCTGAGTTAGTAATTCTTTCTTAAGTTTCCTACAGAATTTTCCTGTCATCTTCAAGGCACCGTCTTGTTTGCAGCAGCCTTGCTCAGTAACTCCACATCCAATTTCACTTAAGGTTTCTGTGCTAATTAACAAAAAAAGGAAGTTAGAAGAGTGCCAGTGCAAAAGCAGCTGTGTCTGCCATGGTATATAACCTCTGTACCTCAACATATCCAAATGTGAAAATATTTCTTATATCTCCGAAGTTTTTTATGCAAATCCTTCAAAATTTGACAACTTACTGAGTAACCCCTGCCAGGCTGCCTGGCCCAAGGGTGGGTGGGTCCCCAGTGGCCACGTGTGCTCCAGGTTTCTTCATTCCTAACAGTTCACAAAAGTGTATCAGTCCATAATTTTAAAAAAGAGACATTTTGGGAATCTGAATTTCAGGTGGGAGAGGAAATCACTAATTTTTGCTCTGCCTGTGTCCCATTTGGAATTGTGTTGTTACTGCCCAGGAGCTGCAGCAGGGGTTGGTTCCTTTTTAAATTATGGTGTGTTTGCATGGATATCCAAACACAAGTGCCATAACACTGCTGGATTCCTGATGCTGTAACTGCCTTCCAGAGTCTGAGGGAGGAAGGAATGGAGAGAGGAGATGACAACTCAGTAAATTAATGTTCTTCACTGTGGGGTTTTATTTCCTTTCTGCCCTTCTGACTCCCAGAAGCATCTGTAGCCTGATGGGAACACAGGCAGGCTGAGATTAGAACTGCAAAAGACCTTTTTGAAACCTCCTTCAAAATCATGCTCCTGGCAATTAAATAGTGAGAATCTTCTAGGAACTTAAATTGGAATCACTGAAAGGCAGCAGCTGGTCTTTTTCAGTGTCTCAGGACACTTCTGTGTGCTGTTCTTTAACATATCTTACCTGCTTTCCAAAGCAGGGTGGCACTGAGTTATGGTGTTATTTATCTCTTATTTAAACCTGCCTTTGATCCAAACCCAAGGGACACTTTGGTAACTGCCAGCCCTTGCTCCAGCTATGCTGAAATCAGAGGGGTTCAAACCCAGCAGGGGGAACCCACGAGCAGCAAGTTCATTAACCCTCCCATCACACAGCACTGCAGTCACAAAGTTTATAGCACCTGAAACAACAAAGGTGGTTTTTTTTTCTTTTATTACTAGATCTCCTCTTGTTCCCCTGTAAACAAACTTGCTCTTCCTTTACAAAATGCTGCAGAGGAAAGGAAAAGCTTTTTTGCCTTTTTTAAATCCTTGTATTTATCAGTGTCATTCTGTCTGTACAATATTTTGACCTAATCTTTTGTTTACAGTATTACTATAAAATGCTAAAACCCTTTCGGTGTGTGAAATAATTTGGGCTTATTTGACTGCTGCTTCTGGAAAGATCTTGGAAAAGGTTTCTCTAGTTGAGTAAAGTGCTGGGGTGCCTTCCATCTTTGTCACAGCCCTTTATCAGCTCCTTGTGCTTTGACAGGACTGATTTCAAGGTGCAGTTGCCAATGATAACAGCAATCAAGTGCAATAATCAACTCAGTCTCCCCTCCTATTGTTTCAGTAGTTTGCTCATGAAAAGAAACAAATCCTTGTTCAGGTTTCATTCATTCTTTATTACAGAAGTGAAAAACAACATTTAATGAAGTCTTCAGCACCTTCTGGAGAGGAATTGGACAAATTAAGAACTGGTGCCACAGCACACATTATCTGACTGATGTGCAAAGTGCATAATGAATTATCTCCCAAAAGCCAGCTGGGCACTCAGGCAAATCCTGATTCACAGAGGTGGGAGCCTGACAGAGCACATCCTGGTTTGCAGCTCCCATTCCTTGTATTCTTTCATGGCTGAGATCCACAGGGCCCCGTTATTTGCTGTGTTGCCACAGCCCAGCTCTTACTAAAACATATCAGCACAACTCCAGTTCTCTGAGGGTGCTCACACCCCCACATTCTTGAAGGCAGTAGAAATTTGCTCTTGTTCAGCTGGGCCACAGCTAAATATTTTCACAAATCTACTGTAGCCTGTCCCAGAGCCACCATTGTTTCAGGAGTTCCTTGAGTCTTCAAAGTTCTCTTTCTGTAGTCTGGAGCTGCATTTAGTGCTCGTTCCTCAGGTCCATGGTGCCTTTGGGTAACTGTAGACCTAACAGGGTCAGAACAAAGACCAGAACTGGTTTATGGGCTTTAAAATTAATCCACACACACACTATTCAACATGCAAAGGAGGTAATCTGCTGGGTAGGAGGGGTTAGGTAGGGTTACTCAAATTCAGCTTTGTTTTTAGAGCCAGGCAAAGCAGGACAGACACCAAAGACATGGAGCAGTGGAGATGCGCTGTCCCAACTGCCTTAATGCAGCCCATAAAGTATTGTCGGCACTGAATAACATCTGAGGCACTAGCAGTGCATCTGCCTCAAACATTCTTTAAAAATTAGGGACTAAAGTATCAATATCAGCAAAAAAGAAAAGCAATTCCTAAGAGAAAACTACAGAGCTCTGTTAGAGGACAGGACAGCCCAGTGATCTGCTCTGGCACTGTGGGGATCAGACACAATGAGAATTGTGTTGCCTAATGCCATCACCCTCCGTGATGGGCTCGTGTGTCAGGGTGGCCTGTGTGTTGGGGTGACCCCTGTGCCAGGGGGACCCCTGTGTTGTCGGGGTGACCCCTGGGTGACCGTACCCTGCGCTCGCCCTCCTGCTGCACAAGCTCCTTGTGGTGCTGCCGGGCCCATCTCTCCTCTTTTTCCTCCTCCCTCCACTGCTCTTCCTCCTCTTGCCAGCAGCGCTCTGTCCCCTGGGCACGGAGAAATTGGGGATGAGATTTGGCACCTTCACCATTCCTGTGTGTCTGTGGGAACCTCGGCCTACCTGTGCCTCCAGTTCCTGCCTGGGGGCTGTCTTCAGTTCCTCCTCCTGCTCCTTCTCCCTCCGACTGAGTTCCTTTGCCTCTTCAAGTTCTCTGATCAGCTGCTCTCGATACTTCAGGGTCTCTTCCTGTGCACGTCTGTTTAACTTGATTTTCTCTTGGATCTGGCGCTGTCTGCCTGCAAAGACCTGTGTGAACGCAGAGGATGGAGGGAGAACGTGGTTAAGCAGTTCCCAGAAAACACATCAGACAAGGAGAAAAATTCTGCCCTGGGTACAGAAGGCTGTGACCCTCTGGAGGGTGTAGGGTTACAACTGGAACAACAATTTCTTCGTGACAAGGGAGAAACCTCATCAAGAAGGGTCATCACCTCATTCATCAGGCGATCTCTGGCCACCTTCTCCCTTTCCCATTCTTCTTTCATCATCTCCCACACTTTTTTAGCTTCTTCCCTGAAGGAGAGAGGAGGAGTTATCTCTGAGGTTAAAATCCCTGTGTGCTCCACAGGCACAGAGGAGCTACCTCGTGCTTTAGAGGAGCATTTGGGTTTCTCTTCATGTTTGTTCCCAGGCAGGTGGCGTGTCCACCAGCCTGTGCCTCTGAGACCCTCTGACCAGGAACATTCAGCACACACAGTGTTCAGAGGATGTTCCGAGGTGGGCAGACTCACGTAAAAAGAGTCTCTAGCTCTGCCTCCCTCTCCTTTTCCAACTGGAGCTGTTCCTCGATGACACGCTTCATCCAGGCCACGTCTGCCACCCCCTGTTCCCGACACCCCAACTGCCGGAGATGATTCTCATTTTCTCTCTCGAGGAGGGCTGATAAGATTTGCCTGTCTGTCTCCTGGAGATAAACCACAAGATTAACAACTGTCCAACAGGCTTCCAGCCTGTGTGCAGGGCTCCTCTCCAGGTGTAACTGGTGACAGTGGCAAGGGTGTGCTCAGCAAGATGCTCTGCCTGCTGAGCTTTGTGCCCCAGCCCTGTGCACAAGCTGGAAGGGGCCTCCTGACTAATTATGCTGGAGGCATCAGAGGCAGACACAAACAAAACACACAGAGCAAGGCTTTTCACCACACAGTAAAGTATGAATCAATCTCTTACCAGCTCCTCCTGTATCTGCTGCGCTTGTCTCTTTAACTGGGCACCACACTGATGCCTCAAAAAGCGACTGAAGGAGGAAAAAAATGGCAAAATTTTAAAAAAAATCAAACATTCAAACTGACTCTATAAGCCCCTTGTTACTGTACAGCAGCACTCAATGAGGTACATCTGTAACAACATGACTTAGAGGCAGCAGAAGAACCTGCTGCAACAAACCAAAAGAAGAAAGGGCACCAGTGCATCTGCTCCTTGGCTGTTGTGGGTGAGTCCATCAAAATCCAAATATGTACATCCTACCACTGCTAGCTGGAATATCTCCTCAAGCCTCAAGTACTGCTGTGGGCTCAGGAACAGATTCTATCCAAAACAAGCTCCACTTGGTGTCATACCCAAGCTCTTTCTGCCTTCGGTGCTCTTCCATTCGTTTCCTCTCTTCTTCCAAGTTCTCCAGCTCCCACTGCTGCTTTAATAAATTCTCTTTTTCTTTTTTCAGCTTTTTTGTCTAAAAAGGAAAAAACAACCACCAAGACAGAGTACATCAGAGAGCTGCAACATCCCAGAAAGCCTGTTTGAACCAGAGTTTTTACCCCATGCTGCTCCTCTGCAGGCATGGAAAATCCCCCTGCAGTCGTATTCCACATTCACTTAATTCATGGCTCAGAGCACAGAGACACTGAGGAGCTCCTGCTGGCAAAGCCTTTGATCTGGACCTGCCACACTTAGAAGTTCCTACAATGCTTTTCTCATCTGATGCAGCACAAAACAGCACTTGCACTTCACAGAATCCCAGACTGGTTTGGGTTGGAAAGGACCTTAAATATGATCCAGTTCCAACCCTGTCATGGGCAGGGACACCTCCCACTATGCCAGGTTGCTCCAAGCCCTGTCCAACCTGGCCTTGAAGGCTTCCAGGGACTTCCCTGAACCCTTCAAGAGGAGCAAACAAGCTACAAGGGTTCAGCCATATGGCAGCATTCAAGGCAGAGGTCTGCAATACCAACAGAAACTGTCACAGCTATCTTCATCCCACATTTCATCCAGTGCAAACCCAGAGGGAAGAGGTCAGCTTGCTGTATTTCCAAGTGAAGCAGTATTTCCAAGTGACGTTTCTCCTCAAATGAGGAGAAACTTAAGATTACCTCTGCCTCCTGCAATTTCAGTTCTTCTATCTGCTGCAGCAACATCTCTGCTTGATTCTTCTTTTCCAGCTGATGCTTCTCTTCCTCTTGTCTCACCCTTGCCAGCTCTTCCCTTCGTGCCATTTCGTACTTGTTTTCATAACGTTTCTTCTCTTCAAGTTCAGTCACCTCTTCCTTTCCCAGCCAAAAGAAAACACAGCATTTCAGGTTAGGCTAATGCAAACAAACACCCTCTGGCTCAGATCCACAAATCAGCCTCCTGCAAGCTGGATGGTTTGGTAATAGTGCCCTTCCTGTAGAATTCCCTACTGCTGTGGGAATGAGCTCCGTGCCCTTGGTTGTTATTTGATTCAAGACCGAAAGAAAACAAACAAACAGCAACTCCTGTTCTCCTCCCACCTCTGAGCCAAGTCCATATGGGAAGACAAGATGTCTGCCAGCCAGGGCAAAAGGCACAAGTTTCACCCTCCACCAGAGTCCTCCCAGTGACAGAAACACCAGGGCTGCCACTCCATACCTTGTTTTTATTTGTTAGCTGATCACCCCAGGCCTCTATCACGTGCTTCTTGTGCAGCTGCAACTCCGCCTGGAGACACAACAGACATGGCATGGCCATCAGTGCCAGAGGTTCTCCTGTCCCCCGGGATCTTCCAGACTCTCTGGAGCACCATCTGGCCCAGCCACAGCCCTGAAGTCCCAGCAGGATGTGCCTCTGCAGAGGTGGGCTCGTCTGGGTGTCCACAGTGCCCACCACGTCCCAAGCTGAGGGTCAGTCTCACATGGGAAACGCCAGTGTGACAGTGACACCAGGGCTGGAGCAGCAGGTGGGTGGAATAAAGAATAAGGAAGTACCACAGCATGGCAGGGACTGCTGTAAAAAGCACCTGAGATACTTACATTGTGGAGGCTGAAAATCTGCTCTGAGTGAACAGACTTTTTTAAAAATACTGGCTTTGAAAGGGCTTCTTACACAGTTAAACCATTTCACTTTGCCTTTTACTGATCAGAGCTTGGGGCAGTTGCTGTGACATGAGTGACAACAATATGTGAGTGACTTTCAAGTTAAAAACTGGTTTAATAAGTACAAGACAGCACAGACTAAATAGAAAGTAACATCACCTCCTGGAGCTCTGTGCTGTTTTCCTTCCAGTGCTCTTGAAGCAGCTGCTCAGCAAACTGGGAACAGAGAGCTGGGTCAGGTCAGGACAGGGGAGGGCTCGGCATCCCAAACCCCCCCAGGGTTCAGAGCACCAAGCGCTGAACAGCGAGGAACTCCTGGGGCCCCCCAGCAGGTCCCGCTAGCACAGCTAAAACACGGGAGCGGCCCTTCACGGGGAGGGATGCGGGACAAGC